>NW_020897691.1:38043825-38587554 GCF_003984885.1 Neopelma chrysocephalum
TACTTTGTGTTTAAGAATGGAGATACTCAACTCTTGGGTGGTGAATGAAATAGGAATTACTTCTTCATTGTAACACTAGATCATATTTTATGTTCCTGAGCTTTGAAAGGCCCAGTAATAGAGTACCAGACCCTCTCCTTTTAATCCTAATCCCAACTATAAATTTAGTAAAGGGAGCCATCTTGGGAAAATCACTCCCAGTGACTCACACTTTTCTATAGGTTTACAGAAACCCTATACAAGGAAGAAAACGAAGTCGGAGCTACTTCATTGCTGTGACATATGTTATCAATTTACATCACTGACAAGACTGGGGGGAAGAAAAATCCTATAAGTCACTATCTTCTTCCTTAGTCATTCTTTACCACCTCTGAGCAAGTCTTGCAGAATCAGCAGGTTCTTGGTGTCCACGACCCTGAGCCTACCTAAGATTTAAATCAGTGTTTAACAGTAAATTAGAGACCTCAAAACAAAGTACCACTCTCTGCCTTGATTGAGGGGCTTTAGTCAGCAGAATCTGTAGTTTCTAACAGACCGTTCTGCTTAACTAGAACCCAAGGGTTCCCAAAATTGCTCTTCAACTGCAATTTTGGGAAATAACTGTCCTAATATCTTATGTAAGGGAGTTTTGAAGGAATTAGTAATAAATCAATGTCTTTCTCTAATTCTGACCAAGTCCTCACCCTGTTTTTAAGGGTAATGCTTAGTCAGTGTTGTTATTAGATTAGGTAAAAAGCACAGAAAATTCTCCCTTCCAGAATCATCATTCATCAATGAATGATTAACTTTGTGGGATTCAGAACTTCTCAAGACCTTCTCTGAAATCTTAATTTAGGCTCATTGAAAGATTCCGAGTCAGGTGTCATAATATTAAAAATTATTCTTCATTTATAAAATCAGAACTGTATATCAGTATCCATCCTCTGGTAGCTATAGCACTGGTTTTTAGTGCTGGAGCACTAATATACAGATTAACATTAGTGAAGGGACTAAGAAAAACTCTTTCTCCTGCCACCAGAATTCATCCTACTTCAGACAAGCACCCAAGCAGCTTTGGCAGACGGCAGCCTTTTAGCTATTGTCCTCTGCAATTTCCACAGTCATAAGAAGATCCCAGAGAACAATCTCTGGGCAGGGACAAAACATGGACCATTTCTTTCTTTCATACTCGACTTTCTGCAAACTGAAAGTCATACAAGAGAGGAACGTTTTATTTTTCTGAAGCTCACAAAATAGTTCTTGCTGAAGTGTAGGCTTAGCAACAGCAGACATTTTAGTCTAGCATTCAGATTATAGTGGAAAAATCATACAGATTACAGTTAGATAAGTAATTCTTCTGGTACTGAGCCATTTTCTACCGTAACAAAATCTTTGGTGTGAAACAGCATAATGCAACAAACAGCAATGCAATCCTGCTGTTGTGGCCCTGAGTGCACCTCACACCCTGATTAGCCTCAACAGGGGCCCTCACCCTCCATCTGTGGGCCAGGAGCCCCATTTCAGCCTGTATTCTGGCCCCCTCTCCTGGACTGAGCCTTGCTCCAGGTAAGCTCTGACTTCTGCTGTCCTGACTTGCAGGCTGTATTGCTTAATGGACCAGACTTCGCCCTGCCTGATGATTGCTGCCAACAGAGCCAGTTACTGTCATCACCCCTGCCCTGCTTGTATACAGTGTGGCTGTTCCCTGTTGTCACTACCTAGGGTTCACTCCTGGCTCCTTGTCCCTTGGGCAACACCCCTGCTTTTGCTGTCCCCTGATACTCTATGCTCAGTAACCATAACCTTAATTCCAACCCTTTCTCAACCCTTGATTTCTGGGTACATCAAAAAGTCGAGGTTTCCTGCCTACTATGAAACTTTGTCTGCAAACCAAACTTTTCAATCCCTTTAACTTAAACCAAGGACCACTCTTTTCTTCTTGAAACAGTCTTTGTGAAGTTTAGCAGGCCTTGAAAACAGAGCTCCTTGGAATCGATATATATGTAAATACATATATACCATATATATGTATATATATATATACAGTATATATACCCTTATCAGTAACCCTATAAATGAATGCTGAGTGGAGTAATGGTAATTCTCTCCTTCTGAAGCTGGTCCTCATGCTGATTTGGGGAGCCTGAAGGAGTTCTACAAGGAATTCTCTAGTCTGCTGCTCCTCTGCCTGATTTCCCTCTGCACACTGATTTCGGTTAACAGCAACCTAGTTTAAAAAGAAAAGCAGAAAAGTTATTAGCTTTCAGCATTTGCCTAGTTCATGTCTAGATTTCTCAATGTAGTACTGACACTAACTGCAGAATCTACTTTCCATAACCCTGTGTTTAAACATAGCATGAACTTCAATCTAATAATATACTCTAATAATAATAGTTAGTATTAAATAATAATAACTAATAACCATTTTGCAAAATTCAGCTGTGTGTGACCAAGGTCTCAGTTTTAAGAAATGCAGTTATGTGACCTTGTCTCAATTTTATTGAAAAAAAATTTGTGAGAGCATGTCAGTTCTGCAAGGTAACAAAGGCAAAAATCAAGTCAGAAGTGAAGTCACTTGAGTCAATATTAGCAGTTGTTCAGGAGAAAAATACTGGTCTGAAGAAAGATATAAAATTCTGAGAGAAAATATAGAGAATAGGAGAATGGCAGTTTAGCAAGATCAAGGATCATCTTGCTGTAGGCAGTAACTAAACCTGATACTTCCAGTCTGGCTGATGACTGCTGGTCATCAAAGAGCCATTGGGTGCTTGCTTCAGGACTGTGAGCATTATCTCTAGTTCCAATTATTTTCCATGTACAGAAGATAACTCTCGTGTGCTCATTAGTTTTGTATCATCATGCTTGCAAGTGTCCTTCTTTAACCCAGTTAAAGGTGTTCAAATAGAAGTGGTCTTCTAGAGAAAGAATTATAAGTCTTCTAAATAGCAAGCAGAACATGAATTGTAAGAAAAACCCATCCTGGAAGTTATTTCTCTCTGTAGTATCTGGACCAATTTTCTGTTAAGAGGATGTGCAAGAACCCAAATTGTAGCCTTTCTGTCTATGGCTCTTATGCTTATGACATCTTGCAGTTTAACTGAGAGACCTAGCGATCCTACCTGGCATTAGAGAAAAATAATAACCAGTCTTTTCTGGCATTTAATACTTACCTATGCTGGGATGTTGCATGGGCAAAACAAGCAAAGTTCTTCAACCCCTGTTCTCCTCATCCTAATCCTAATCCTAATCCTAGGAGCAGCTCTTTGTTGATCTTTAAGACATTTCAAGATACAGCATGAAGTATTTTGATTTTAAACCACTACTGTAAAGTAATTCACTGCTGTGGGATTCACAGATATGCCACAGGATTGTGCATTTTTGGTATGGCAGACAGAAGATGATACCTCAGGGCTTCTGAAATGGCACTAAGTGCTTGTGTTTATTATTTTGATCTCTAACACTGTGGGCTTCACTCCTTATCCACACTGCAACCTAACCTATGTTTAACTTCAGCTTGGTCACTCAACTGAGAACTAAAACCTTCCCTCCCCACAGTATAACAGCAAGTGAGCCTCCTGGACCTCTGAAAAGCTCTTCAGATATACAGAAGTAGCCAGTGCTATGGAAAGGGGTTGTTGCCTCTGGCAGAGCAGACACTGATGTTTACTGAAAAAACTAGCAAATTTGAAGTTAGACTGTAAATTCCAGCTCAACTGTTGACCTCCTGTTATTGATGGTAAAAAAGAACAATACCTGATTAGTTTTGAATTTCCTGCCTTTTGAAGCTCTTTTTACATTTCTTTTGTAGATCTTTTGGGTTTACCACATCAAACAGTGACATGAAAGCCTTGCTGCATCAGTCAAACTTACGAAAATTCAAACTTGTAAAGTCTCTGTCCTCTTCTTTTATCACACTGCTGGCATGAAGCTCTTCATGAGATAGTTGCACATATTGGTAAATCACAACTTTGTATAATTCTTAGGGGCACAACAGTTTTTTGGCATATTGATAACTATTCTAGTCTAAACAAATATAGTGTGTAAATAGGTATATTTCTTATTTTTTTCTGGTATTTTTCTAATAAATTTAAATCCTCACGACTAAAGACTGCAAGTATTCACGTGTGACCCTAATGACTTGCTACCACCATAAACAGTAAATAGATTAAATGAACATTTAATGAACATATTGAATTCTTTATTGGCTAGAGATTGTATTGAGAGACATGAAGCAATAATTCCAAATGACTGATAAATGAATTCATCTTAGGTTCCTCAAAAATGGAATGGAAGTCTTTTTAGGGCAAGAATCATCTTTTTTTCTCTGCTAGTACAGCATCTAGAGCAATGACATGTATCCGTGTAGGGCTCTGAGGTGCTTTTACGTTATAAATGATAATCATACTAATCTTCCAATAGATGTAGCAGATTTAATAAACCATTCTCAGTTCAAACTCTAATTTAGAGATGTCATTATTGCATATACTTTGAAAAATCTGTTGAGGGAATGTTGAGTGACTAAGCCTAGGAAAAAATCTAAACGTTTAATTAAATTTTATTGGCTTCTCATTCTTGACAGTGATTTCTATAGAAATGCAGTATCTAAGAAGAGGATGGCTTATCCCCCCAAAAGAGACACAACAATGAATTCTGTGTATCAGTAAAGGCTTTTCGAAAGGGTTAATCAAAACAGTTGTGAGGAATGGAGAGCTCTTTTTTATTTAAATAGGGCAGACTTCTTTGAGTGTGGTTGAGACAATCAGTTCTGTAGTTAGAGCACTAATTCTATAATGATTTTCCTCCATCATGGACATTAGATATTGCAATATTAATGAATTTTGATGAATGACACGAAAATCAGTAATGAAAAATTAAAACCTTAACCCTCTGCTAGAAAATTTATTCCTTGAGAAACAAACAGGAATAGGTACACACTATTGTATATATAAAAGAGTGAATGCTTATAGTGTGTATAAAATGAGTACATATATATATGAGATACATACTCTATCACTCATTCTCTCTCATAATCTCCTTTTATAGAAGTCCTAGAACAAAGGTGACTATAAGAAACTGATTTTTAACTAATTTTTTTTTTAATTTTTAAACACAAGTTATCACAGAATCAAATAATGGTTTGAATTGGGAGGAACTTTCAAAGATCATCTACTCCAGCCCCTCTGCCATGGCTGGGGCCACCTTCCACTAGACCATGTCGCTCAAAGTCCCATCCAACCTGGCCTTGAACACTGCCAGGGATGGGACATCCACAGCTGCTCTGGGTAGCTACGCCAGTGTCTCACTACTCTCACCATAAAAAAATTATTTCCCAATGTCCAGTCTAAATCTTTCAGTTTAAAACTATTGTCCCTTCCCCTGTCAGTACAGACCTCTGTAGAAAGTCCCTCTCTGTCTTTTAAGCCCCCTTTAGGTACTACAAGGCTGCTATAAAGACTCAGAGATTTTTTTCTCCAGACAGAACAACCTTAGCTCTCAGCCTGTCCTCATAGGAGAGGTGCTCCAGCCCTTTGACAATTTTTGTGGCCCTCCGCTGGACTTGCTCTCAGAGATCCACAAACTTCTGATGGGCTCCAGAGCTGGATGCAATACACGAGGTGGGGTATCATAAGAGTCCAGTAGAGGTGGAGAATCACCTCCATCAGCTTCCTGACTGTTGGTTTTTTGATGCAGCTTTCTGGGCTGTGAGCTCACATTGCTGGCTCATGTCCATTTTTTTGTCTGTAAGAATCCCCAAGCCCTTCTTTGCTACTCTCAGTTCATTCATCTCCCTTCCTGTGTTAATAATATTGTGTGTCCTGACTCAGGTGCTTGACTTAGCCTTGTTGAACTTCATGATGTTCACACAGGCCCACTCCTCCAGCCTGTCCAGGTCCCCCTGGAAAAGATATCTTCCTTCTAGTAAATCAAATGCACCACTTAGCTGAGTGTCATCAGCAAACTTGCTGGAGGTGCACTTGATCCCACTGTCTATGTCATGGCTGAAAATATTGAATAATACTGAACCCTTGAGGGACACCATCTGTTACAGGTTTCCACTTGATGGCTGAGCCATTGACTATAACTCTTTGGATGCAGTTATCCAACCAATTCTTTGTCCATCTAGCTGTCCATCTATCAAACCCAGATCTCCACAATTCAGTGTCAAGAACTTTCTGGGGTATCATATCAAAGACTTTACAAAAGTCTGGATAGATGACATCTCTAGCTCTTCCCTTGTCTACTAGTGTGGTTATTCCATTGTGAAAGATGACTAGACTAGTTAGGCATGATTTGCCCCTGGTGAAGCCATGTTGGTTGCCTTTATTCACCTCCATGTCTTCCATAAGTATCAACATATCCTCCAGGATGTTCTGCTCTGTGATCTTGCATGGAGGAGAGGCTGACTGGTTGGTAGCTCCCAGTGTCTTTCTTTTCATACTTTTCAAAAATGAGCATGATATTTCTCTTTTTCCAATCACTGGCAAATTCCTCTGACTTTCACGGCTTTTCAAATATGATGGAGAATGACTAAGCAATATCCTATTAGATCAGCCTAATAGAAAGGAGTCTGTGGCAGTGGCAGCAAGAAGTTGACATTTAGGGTGCAAGTGAGCCTGGCCATGCTCTGAATGTTCCCATTTTACTGTCTTTCCATCCATGAATGTTGGATGAGGGTTGTTGGAAGTAGTATCTCTGCATATTCTTTTTAGTGTTTCCTTATGGAACTCTTCACAGAATCACAGAATGATTGACGTTGGAAAGAACTTCTGGAAGTCATCTGGTCCAAATTCACTGCTGAAGAAGGGCCACCTAGAATCAATTGTTTAGGACTATGTCCAGATGGCTTTTGAATATCTCCAAGGATGAAGACTCCACAGACTCCCTGGGCAAATTTTGCCAGTGCTTGGTCAACCTCATAATAAGAAAGTATTTCTTCATGTCTAAATGGATACTCCTCTGTTCCAGTTTGTGCCCGTTGCCTCTTGTCCTGTCACTGGGCACCACTGAAGAGAGCCTGGCTCCTTCTTCTTTATAACCTCTCTTCAGATATTTATATACATTAGCAAGGTTCTTGCTGAGCCTTCTCCAGTTTCAACATTCCCAAATTCCTCACAGGACAGACGCTTAATTATCTTTGTTGACAGTCTCTTCATCATATTTGTCCACCAGGACCACCAGGTCCTTCTCTGCAGAGTTGCTTTCCAGTCTTATTGAATAAGTGCTTCAGGAACACAGAGGCAGATTCTAAGCAGTACAAGACATACCTTACAGTAATATGGCCAGAAGTTCACTGGTGCTGCTGCCAAAAATGAGTATGTAAAAAGATATAGCTTTCTAAATTTTAATGATTATTCTATCTTATAGAAAGGTTAATACAGTTGAAATGGTAATAATTTAACCTGTGACCCTGAAATGAACTTAATCTCAGACTGTGTCTTCCCACCAATCCACAGCTAGCAAAAATAAAATGGCAATGTAGAATAGTGGTATTTAATCACAGACTTGGCTTATAAATGTGATGGTTTATTTCAGTTCTTAAATTTTCACAACAGTTGATTTAATAGAAACTGTAGTGAGAAATGACTGTTATCTGTTGTGGCTACGCAGATGACTCTAGCTCTTTCCTGCATGTAGTCTGGTTGTAGAAAGTGGTTATTTTAATCCAAAAAAAGCTAAATCACTTTCTGTGTGTAGTGAATAACCACATAGCAAGAATCTGAAGACTCCTATTTAGTGTGCCAGCACCCACTTTAGTAAACTCACTGAATGCATTGGCAGCTTGTGCAAGATTTACTGTATGAAGGGCTTTCATTTGAAAAAGGAGAAACAAGTTAATGGATGGAAAACATGACTGCTTTCCTTCAACATGGATAAGAATTCAAGAATCCTGTTTTACTTTGCCAGTGTAGTCAATGTAAACAGAAAAAGTAAGAAAAAAACCCAAACAGTGATCAAATATTAGAGCATACTTAACAACCTAAGAAGAAGAGTTAGTTAAATAACAATAGCTAAGCAAGGATAAAGTAATGCTTCTCTGCAGGGAAGGATTTACTGATCCAGAAAACCACTTCAGTACCTTTTTTCTTCACGTTAAAGGAACAACAAATAATTAAGTTTCCAATTTTCACTCGGTTGCCTTCCTGAAGTTTAACATTTTGTAAAAATAGAATGAAAAAAACTAAATTAGGATAAAACAGGGAAAAAGAGAAATGTCTTTGGAGATCTGACATCTTTCAATACATTACATATAAACAGAACACAGCATACAGTGCAAGTTGAAGTAATACAGGCAATCCCATCTTTTCTTACTGTTTGACCTCTGCTATTGAACTGGTGGTAAACATTTTTAAAAGTAAAGCACACAAATTCCCTAAGAGCCACCTCTGAGTCATTTTCCAGAACTATTATGCAAATATTAGTTTCTGCTCATTGCAGTTTCTATTTGTGATATATGCAAGATGAAGAACATCAGGGCTGAGTAATCTGTTTAAGAGTAACACACTATAAATGTGATAGATTGTAACATTTTGCAGAGCACAAAATGTAATTGAGTGGAGTCGATTAGGAAAGTAGGAGGGCTTAGCGGAGAAGAGGGGAGCAATCTGTAAACTACTGGGACATGGTTTTTTTGGCTAGGCTTTCCAAAACAGCTTAGTAGGCCATCTAGCCCTAGAATTTAAGGTATAATTGTAAGCAGCTTCTTTGAAAATTTTAGCCTTTGTACCTATGAAAAAAATTGAAGGTCTGTTATTGTAAAGGGAGGAATGCAATTTTCAAAACAATGGAGGTTGCAAATAAATGTATTCCTAAGAAATGTAATGTTTTAAACACTACTCAAAACAAGACTTCATTGAATGCAGAGTCATTCATTGCAATAGTTGCTATACTTGCAAGTTAAAAACACTACTTCTTGCCTTGTTAAAATGTATTTAGAAAGCAACTCCTTACAGTAAGTTACTTCTCTTTGGTTAGGTCACACAGTGAGTGTGCTGTTGCTGGTTACTTTCCTGACCAAAATAATATTTCAGTTGCTTAAGCATTCCTAGTTTTTCTTAGCATGTTTGTTTTTGAAGGGTCAGGAGTTGGACTCAATGATCCTGATGGGTCTGTCCCAACTCAGCATATTCCATGATTCTATGAATTAATTGAGGAGACATATCTGGCATCATCAGAAGAAAATGATGGCTTGAGCTCCTCAGAACTTTCCTTAAAGATATTCTTAACATGTTTCTAATTAGAGAAAAAAGATAACACATGGCATACTGCTACTTTCATCTTACATTTTAGAGGTATTGTTTCACACCAGCTGATTTTCTAAGTTATAACTTTGAAATGCACTGTTTTAGCACTGTCTTTTTCATAACACTTCAAATAAAGGCTTAATTTTAATTAATAATTTCAGTAAGCCTTAGGAGATCTAGTTGACAAGCTAAGAAAAAAACAAAAACAACAAACCCAAAACAACAGCAACAACAACAACAACAACAAAAAAAACCAACAAAAAAGCTATAGTGGATAGTCACTACTGATTATTAATAATCAGTATTTTTAAAACCTTAACGAGGATACAAGATGTCATGGGACTCTACTGCCCAGATAACAAACAATCTGTCAAGGAGCCATATGAGAGGTGAATTTAGGAAAGAAAAACATAATTCTTTAAGCTTCAATTAAAAAAAAAGTTATTCTAAGGTCTAAATTAATGCTTTTAATTTTTTTTTTTTTTTATATTAAGACATGAATGTGTCACAAGCAGAAAGGAGGTGCCTTGTCTTACAGAAAGCTTACTTGGTTGTTTGCTGCAAAACACATGAAATAATGTGGAAAATGGCCTCTTAATACTACACTTCAGGAGATTGCTAAAGTTATAAAGCATAGGAATAGTCTGCGCTAATAACATTACACATATATTTGGGGTTATTAGGGGTTATTGAGTAGAGCTTAGAGTGGGTAAAATGTTCCTTGTTTTTTTCAGTTTTTTTTTTTTAATGGAAATACTGATCCTGATAAATGGATAAAATCAAGCCCCAGTTCTGAGTTGACTCAGTCCTGGTGCAAAAGAATTTTTAGCACCCTTCGAAAACAGTTATTTGCAAACTGAAAGTCACAGTGCCTATATGAGGAAAAAGCAATTCAGAACAAAATGCCCTGCTGTTATTATTTATCTACAATAATATATTCACTGAAAAATTCCTATGCCACTCTGATTATCTCTAAAGATTAGGTATATTGTTAAATAAGATTAGATCTGAGAATAATAATCAGCCTATGCATAAGGGGTGGGAAACTTGCATTTGTGAATAAAATTTGGCTATATTCCATGCTGCTCTGGGTCCACTTTTATTTCATAAATATCTATCAAAAAAGAATTAGGCCCCATTTTTTTTCTTTTATATATTTCAGCATTTAGGCCTTGATAGTTTTAATGTTTGAATAGTAAAACATTCCACTAAATTATTATTACTATTATGGTTGCAACTGTTACTACAACTTTTACTATTATTTCTTACTGAGTATTTATTCTTTTTGTTACTATATATATCTATGTGCATATAGCCAAATATTTAAAACTAGCTATTTAGTAAGATTTTAAAATTTCAGTACAAACCCCTCAGTGTTCATTACAGGTTGTTTTAGAATTCCCATCATATTCAACCTGAAATAAAGGACTCTGTAAATGTAAACAAATTGCTGCAAAATCTATATTATTGTGTCCTTAACTGTCTTTATAAATCTGTGCTAAAGTACAATATAGCCAAAATCTGACTTTCTCAGATTATACAGCTCCAATCTAAACAATTCCTATGGGCAAAAATTGTCAATCTTTTTACAGGGTAAACTTACACTGCTATAAGTTGAAGCTTGTTCTATACATAGACTGAAAGATTTAATCTCCTGTACCAAATATTCATTAATAAAAATATATATTTTTCCTTAATATTACTCATCAATGTGAGAGAAGAGATGGAGTTATAATATAAAACACTAGCTTCTCATTGAAGCCAAAGTAGTAGCTAAGAAGCTATTGAATTTTTGTGTAAGTCAGTATTGGAACAAAATCAACCTTGAACAGGAAATAGTGTATTTTTATGGTAGTTGTGTAGTGACATATGACTTTACACATGTGTAAGAAGATACAGTTACTCAAAATTACCTCAGAACACTAGAAAACACAATCCTCTGCCATTTCATTTTCTCATATTTTCTTCCTGTAATAGTATGATCTGCTGTGGTCTTATTTGAGATTAAATCATGTTTGTACAACAGTTCCCATAGTCCTTTTGCTTTGTAAGACATATCACTATTGTCCTGTCAAAGAACCCATTTCCATTGCTCGCTCTAGTCCCCACTACTCCAAGCTCAAAGGAAAAGCATCTGAGGAGAAATTATTGTCAGGTGGATGCTCAGCTGGATTTGTTCTTGGCCAATTTTGTTTCACTTTTTTTGCAAATTACTTGGATAGTGGAAAGGATGGCACATTAGATGTTATGTCTGACATCAAACTGGGAGGATTACCACCTCATTCAAGGGCTGGTCCAGATTTCAATTACCTCTTGACAAAAGAGAAGTAGAAAGGGCTGCACCTCATCAAGGATAAATGAAATGCACAAATGAGAAATGACTGGCTAAGCCAATATACGGGCTAAGAGTCTCACAAACTATGTATGAGTCAGTGTCATGGACTCAGTGATACCTTTGTCTCAAACTTTCTTCTTTGCTTATTGAATAAAACCCATCTCTTTCAAGCTGTGATGATTATTCAGTCTGCACAATGTTCTTTGTAAGATGTTAGTCAGATCCTACTGAAAAATATCCTAAAAATGAAATGAGGATATAAGAATGCCCATCATCTTGGAATAGTTACAAAAAACTTTGTTACTATCAAAAAATAGGTAAACCCTAATAATTTTGATATATATTACTAGGAATATTAAAAAAGAGAGCACAAATAACTTGGTAAGGGATGGTAAGGCCTCAGAAAGAATACTTTTTCCACTGCTTGGTTAATGGTCTTAAAATAAGAAGTGAGCAAAATGCATTACAGTCCAGGAGAGAGCACAAAGACAGTACAGGGACATGATCTATAGGGAAAGTTTGAAATAGGAGTATTTGCTTAGTGTACGGAAGAGGAGGTTAAATCATGAAGTGATCTTCTTGTGTTTAGAGGCTGTTATAAAAAGATAGGGAGCAATTGTTCTCTGTCTGCTGAGTAAGGACAAGATGGAATTAACTCCATTTGGATCAAGGATTATTTATCTGAGTACTAGGAAACAATTGCTATTAGGATAGCAAACAATCCATTTAGAGAACATCTTCTCACTGACTGGCTTTAAGAATTGTAAGCAAATAGTTGCCTCAGTCTTCCATTGATTTGGCCTCACTGAATGTAGCTGATTTATATCTTGGCCTCCCTTCTGGACACTTGCATGTCTACAATTTGATAGTAAAAATCTCACAGCCATTCTAATTCAGAAATATGGGAATAGGAATAGTGTGATTTTACTTTCCCTGTTGCTTGAAGTATAGTTGGATACTAGAGTCTGTAAATAGAGTGGATCATGTGTGTTACTTTGATTCAACTGACAAGAATCAGGCTTTCAGTTGTCTCACTGTGACAAATATGATCCACCATTTATTTTCAATTATGTCATGATACTCAATTTTGTGCTTCCGGGTTGCCAATTTTAGCAATAAAATATTATTTTGTTTAATAGGACTTTTGCTTAATTTTTTTCTTTTGTGGATGGATCGAAGGGGAGGACATGCAGGACATGTAGGACATGCAGCACTTCAGGTGTAACAAGGCTTTATTCATTGAGGTACTACTTTCATATGAAGAATTGTTATACCAAACTTTTGCAGAACTTCAGCAAAAGTTGCTGGTATTTTTAGGACTGTAGCGAAATAGCAAGCCACGATTTTGAACAGTTTCTGGACAAAGACGCTACATTCTTTATAATAAGACTCTGTCATTCTGGCAAACAAGTTTCTCTTACCAGACCTTTATATTTTGAAAGGATGGAAAATGGCTTTGCTTTGACCTTATCAAACTATGGGTGATTTCTGCAACAGGTTGCTGCACTGATCATCTGCGCTGGCTTGTGCTTAGAAAGGCTGCAGCAAAAGAAAGCCTCTGGAGTAAAAGATCCTCTCCTTGCTCTTGCTCTCTCTTCCCTTTTTTTTTTCGGTTTTTCTTTTATTTTTGTTCAGACGGACTTCCACTCTGATATCAGGTTAATTGGGTGAGGCACTGTTCATTCTGAGATAACTCAGTGCCTCAGCTGCATCATCAAGCCATTGTTTTGACTGATAGTTTTCTGCTGTTCAAAGTGCCCTCTAACAAGCTCTACCCTTTCATATGCATCCTTAGTTTAAAGGGTTTGAGGAAACTCAAAAAGCTGACATTCTTCATAAAGCAGAGCAAATCTGAGCTATCCATAGGAAAGCACTGCATATCAATTATGGAAAATGTTAAAAGAGAAAAATTGAAACTGCAGAGCTGTCTGTAAATACTTAGAGAAGATCACTGATCTCATTTACTGTTATGGTGCTTTTATGAGTCAGTCCATGATGTAGGCAGAAACGTCTAATTTAACATTGTCTCATCAGGTTGTGGCAAGCAATTCAGATGACATCACTAAAACACAGAGGTCCTTATCTGGCCTGAAGGTCAAATTCTTCAATCACCTAAAATAATTTTGTGCCTTTGGACATGTTGTGAACCTATAAGATAAAAGTTATTGGCAGTCGCTTTGCCATCTCCAGTGTTCAGCTCCTATCATGGTGTATAGGGAGGGAACTGTAAACCATCAGCAAGAGGTGGAGTGGATGATTGGAGGAGAAGGACTCTTCTGTCGACCATTCTTCTCCAATGCCTTTTTGAACAGATGCAATCTGTTCAACCTCCTTTAAAAGCAACATTTGGGAGACCTGCTGCCTTGGTCTTACAAAAATTTACAATATAAACTGATTCCTCAGGGTCTTGAACCAACACAGCAGATAGCAAAAAACAATCTGGTCAAATTTTTCCACCTTGGTCCCAGTGATATATTTGTGCACAAATTTGACATTTCAGGTATTGAAAACAAGTTAATCTGGGTCTCTTAAGGTATTATTGATGTGGTCATCCGGGCATTGCTGGCCTTGCAAGAATCTGTTCCCTGAAACTTCCTAATACTCCCCTCCACTATCTGTGAAGTTCAACCATTTTTCACATAATGCATTTTTATCCATCTGCCAAACCCAGATGTACCTTTTGGGACTATCTGTAACTTTCATCAGTTTCTTAGATTCATCCCCGACATGTCCAGCAATTTCTCATGTTATGAGCATAGTTTTCATGTCCTGTTCACCTAGCTTCATCTCAGGGTAGGACAATGCCAGCTGCTTAGTCTTTTGTCTACCAGGCTAATGTGGACATACCCAGTATTTTACATCTCCTGTGCAACCAAAATGCCACTTTTCTTTCAATGGAAATCAGGAAGAAAATGGATGAGAAAAGAAGAAAAAGAAGGTGCATATACAGGGAACCTGATTTTCAACCGAGAAAATGGAGTAAGGAAATCATGTTCTCTGCTATAACTTCAGAATTCTTGACATCAACATTCATTGTGGTTGACAGAAAAAGCTCTTAGTGGAATCCAACAGGATGTTTGTACATCCCAGTATATTTAGTTCTCTCATTTCAAATACATAGGTCATATCTACTGATCTTATATAAAGATGACTGCTCCTTGGTAAGGATGCCCAAAGTTCAAAGAGAAGGTGTTCGTAAACCTTACCACATTTTACAGGGTAAGCATAAAATGAAAGAAAAAACTAAAAATGTGGTCTTGCAAAGTAACAGAAGAGAAATAATGTCTGCATTAAAGCATTTTTGTAAGTTTTTATGCATGTTGCAGTATTTTAGGGTTTCTTCATTAAGAAAAACATATTTGTAGGGGAACTTGTTCTGTGTTAAATCTTTATGAAATGTATATTAAGAACACCCTGACCTTACCCATTTAACTTGTCCCTCCACAAAAGCCTTTTTCCAGCAGAAGGCAAAATGACACTATACAGGTGGGTTGATCCATGCAGGAATACACCGTACAAAAGCTAATACACATCTGAGACTTCTAAATGGTTTATATATCTGTTTTTCTCAAATCAGAACTCTTTCAAGCTACAAGTGATACTAATACAGACAAGCGTAAGCATATTTTTCTCAGGTAGAGTAGTCAGGTATGGAGTTTACTTTTTCTTGGTCATCCCGTGATGTCTTGAATGAATGTTTTAAGTTCTCTTAAAGAATCACTGGTAAAGGTATCAACAAAAAAAGGTTCAATATAAAAGCAACAGCATGACACAATTTCTCAGATCATAGTGTGGCCTGAAGTGGGAAGGGAAGGGGATGCACCACCACATGTGGGAGATGACCACTACTCAGTTCAGGTGAACCTAAAATCAAATATGTTATCTTTGACAATTAAGCTGTGTCTATTTCTCTAATAGCTTTTCTTATATTTTTTCCTGAATATAGGACACCTGAAAAAAGGCAGGGTTTAGAATACACAATAATAACATTTTCTAATAGCAGAATGTTGATATTGATAGAACATATTTATCCTCAGTCTGAAAACACATTATGATACAAAAACACTCCAACTGCTAAATGATGTTTGACTCAGTCACGGAAATCATATCGCAAGTCTCCATTGTCCCTTGATGCAGCTCATTAAGTTCTAGAAATACTGTCTGAAAAACTAAAGTCACCCAAGTCTCTATCCACTTGCTATAAAACTCAGAAAGGCAAAGAATGGTTTAGGTAGGAAGGGGTCATCTATTTTCCAACTGCCCTGCTATGGGCAGCATCGGCTGGGACACCTTGCACTAGACCAGCTTGCTAAAAGCCCTGTGCAAACTGTCCAGGAACACTTCCAGGGATGGGGCATCGATAGCTGCTCTGGACAACCTGTGCCAGTGCCTACCACTCTCAAAGTCAAGAATTTCTTCCTAATACCTATTCTGAACCTATACTCTTTCACTTTAAAGCCATTCCTCCTTTTTTGCCTGCTATTGTACTAATTTGTGAAATCTGTAATGCACATTGTTCTCTTCCTTTAGTACTTTTCACTATGACTTTTGGAATTTTTGTACTAGTAGGTTTGTTTTAAGGTATTTTGTGGCATAGGTAGTTGTTTTGGGAATAATTCTCAACTTGACACTGATCATATTACAGGAAAACTTAAAACTTGCTTAAATGATGTAAGTGACCTTTTCCCATCTCTCTGTCTTAAATGTGGAATTTTGTTGTCAGTAAAGAAACATAGATTTTTTTTAGTAGAGAGTACTCCCTTTTCTTTGATAACTCTCTGATAACTGATACTGAAAATGAGTAAATGCAAGATGTGATAAGTAAATCTGTATCATCGTACAAGAGAATGCATTTATGAAGTTTAAGAGCTCAGAAGCATGCAGGTTATCTGCTTATGTGTATAATGGCTGTGTACCTTCTGGTCTAAAATGTGAAAAGTGTGACTTCTACTGTTTGTTTATTGATGCCTTCTTAATGTAAGGATTTATCTGTTTTGATGAGCAGAAGAAATACTTGAAAATGGTTAATTTTATAATTGTGATTCTTAAATAATATAGAATATATTTTACCACTTAAAGAATAGGTCAATCTGTTTATGAAAATAGAGAATGGTTCAAATGAAAGAATTTTTATAATTTTGACAGAGTGAAACTAACAGATGTACTTAAAATATTTTGTTAAATAAATGGCATGATGAACTTAATTATGCACATCACAGAATGAAATGATAACGTTATAAATAATGTTGTTTCCCATTTTGGTATAACACTGTAATGATTTTTCCTAATAGAATCTTTTAGCATTAATAAGCACATTAGAATAACTCATGTTTTCAAAAGTTCCTACTAGAAATCACAAACAAAATGGAGATGGCTGCATGAAGATGTCCCCCTCCTCTCCTTTTAACTTGAATTCACTCTAATTTATTGTGGGAAAAGAGGTTTTCCCAATCTGTGAGGACACCTCACAGTGCTCTTCTTTATCCTCTATGAGGAAGACATTGCTGTCCAAGTAGCTGTGTACTGACTCTAAGATAACACAGATCAAATATGTTATCTTTGACATAAACTACAGAGGTCTACTAGACTTTCATGCCTGATGGTGTACCCTGCCATTATGGATGATGTGTGACTGGTAGAGAGTTTCAAAACATGGCTAAAAAGAAATTCTCATCTGTTTTAATAGGAGTCTGTGTTTGTGTCAAGAGAAAATTGTTGCTTACATTGTTAATCATGATCCTTCTGGCTGATGTCAAACATGGCAGAAAAGTTAGGCTAGGATGTAACATTAAACTTCTAATTACTCGGACAACATAATTCTTGAGCTAAAAATTAGTATGAATTCTAACTAATGCATTGCTGTGCCTCACTGTGCGGTAGACATAACTTTCATAAAATTTAATTTGTAACATTTTATGCTCTGCTTCTTCCAGCTTCTTCTCTCCTATTCCCAGAATTAGTAAAGATTAATTTTCTTTTTTTTTAAAGGAATACAGGATGTTTTTATGCATCAAGAATACCTGATGTCCTGTCTGGCTAAGCTGATGTGCTGTGGCGTTTTAGACAGTGTGTAAAAAAAAAGGGACAAATAAGGTCAACAGAAAACATAATAAATTATGAAAAATTAATCATCATTTTGTTAGTCTCTTGTCTATCTATGGTGCCAAGCTTTGTATGACTCAATAATATCTCACTGTGTTAAAAATTCTGTTAAAAGAACCTGTGTATGCTGTTTGATCCTTTTCCATGTTTCATTTCCATAATTCATATAAAATAGATACGGAAGTATAAACTGGGAAGTGATCATTAGATTCATGGATCCATTATTAGGGGTTTCTGTTACTGGAGCTGATTTACTTGTGGTGACTAAGGAAAATTAGCAGAATAAAAAGATTTACTGAAATGCAGTAGCTGTACTAGCCTTCTCTAGCTTGCTCAAAGATTCTATTTCCATTGGAAAATACAGATGTTCCTTTCCCATTTAATGGAACTCATGCTGTTTGGCTATGTGTAAATATTTCCAAGAACATACAGTTGCTCCCGGAACAGATGTCTTGGCCCTGTCTGTGCACTGTCAATACGAACGACTTCTTTGTGGCCCCAGCCACCTAAAGGAGAAGCTGAGGAATTACGGAGATTGGCCATGCATGGAACTGACTGTCACAACCTGTTTTGCTGCTTTTGCCACCACTGGGAGCCTCTGCCATGCACTCATACACTTGCTGCAAGTTTCCAGAACAGCAAGAAGAAAGAAGATGCTTTACCTGGGATGAAAGCAGTGGGCTCAGGAAGGTTAAGGTGCTGTTAAGTATGGCAAGTGAAGACTACCACATGCCCAAAATGATGGTGGTGATGATGATGATGGCAAAGTACACAAACTTGAATAAATAAAGACAAGACAGGCAGAATGAGGTTAAATTGGAGCCCAAAACACACTTAACACAGTTTCTGCTGCAGGCAGCTGTAGCAGAGCCCTGTTTTTGTGACTGCAGCTGGTAAGATGAAACATCACTAAGATTTCTGAGATCCTGAAAAATTAGTTACTTATATTAAACTTATATAAAGTTCCCTACAATTTTCCTCTTCCCCTGGGCAGCAAGGAGTCTTTAAATTACTTCTCAGAGCTGTGCCGGAAAACTCTTTTAAATGTTGGAAAGTATGACAGATATTTCTTTAAAACCTTCCCTGTCTACCTAACGCCTGGTTCATCCAACTTTGGTAAAGAAAAATGATTGAAATTTTTTAAATTTTCTTCCAACACATACAGAGAAGGTGTTTTAATAATATTGAAATGATTTGGGGCTTCAGTCAAAGGTTGTTGTTTTTGGTTTTGGTGTTTTTTTTTTCAGTTGCTAGTTTTGATTAAGATAAAAGACTGTAAACCCTCTCCCTAAATTATCCAACTACCATATGATGAGAGAAATAACACTTATGCAAACTCTTTTCTCAGGAAAAAAACCCACAAGTCAAAGCACTATAAGCAAAAAAAAACCTTGTTCAGGGTCACGGATTAATTTTTTGTTTCATTATTCCCCATGTTCTGGATATTATACTTGGGTTTTTCTGAGTATAATGTGTTGCTAGTATACGTACACAAAAGTTTTAAAATAAGTTTGGAAAGTACAGGTTGTTGTGTGAAACAGAAGGTTGCTAATCATTAATTAGCACTGCTAAAGTTAGAAAGTGCTAAAGCTCCTGTCAGAATCAGACTCGTTGCCAGCTCTTGTGGTTTTAATGCAGTAAGTGTCTTTTCTTGAAGGACTGCCATAAGTTCTGTGATTACAGTAGAATTTCCACTTTCACTTAAAAAAATTGCAAATTTAGGTGTCTTGTGGAGCAGAGAAGCTTGGAAATATGAATTATATATAACTTGGTATGAAATTAAAGCATCTCATGATCTTTAATACAATCTCTTTATTTCTGAATATTTGAGAATTAAACATTCTCAGCTGGGGAAGGAAGGCTTTTGTTTGGCATAATAGGACTTCAGAGTGTCTTTTTTGGGCCAAATTTAATTTCTTGTAGATTGGTCTTTTTGCTGCCACAGTCATCGTCATCTCTTAGCTTCCTCTGTTTCTGGTCAGCTACATAAAATTTGGATGACTGGACTCATCACTGACCCTCAAGATCCTGTGTCACCTGTTGTATGTCTTATGTTTTTGTGTTCAACAGGGGTCATCTATGTACTGTATACCAGCAGGAACCATCATATTCTGTAGGATATATGAGTTTCAAATGAGCAGAGGCTGAAATACTGAGTTGCTATTTCACTCAGAAGCATATCTTTTTGGAAAGACTAAAGAAATTGTTTTCCGTTGAAATCAATTTAGCGCTCAAAAGAGATTTCCCTGGACACTTAAGTGGAATAGCTATACCATAATAAGCATGATTTAAATATATTTGTCTGTACATATTGGAGTACAGTGTACCAATATATCAATACAACAGCAATAAAATAAAAATCCTGAACAGAGTTATGGTTTCATACTTTAGTGCAGTGCTACTGTTTTGTTAGTGATTATTTTATGCCAACATGCTCTATTCATGGACAGGAAAATTACTATATAGGCATAAACAGAAAGACACTTGTTCTCCAAAGGCTTTACAGTGCAGGTATATGTCAGCTCTGTGCACTCAGCATCCTCAGTCAGGGAAGCTGAGAGATATTCCTGCCATATTGCCCCCTTGGAAGGGTGATTTCCTCTTAGAATAGTCGTGGAAAAATCCTGATTTGATAAATGATATGCAAGCTGTTTCATATACATTGCTGCTTCACAGTGGCTGGATCCCATTTCTGTTTGCCTCTGAAGACTGTTGGAATATGAGGGCAATCGCTTAGGCGGGCTGCTTGCAGGAGTCCTGGGAAACTGCCAGCTCATGTGTGGACATGGTCAATTTAGGAAGTGGGAAGCTGGGATGCCTCAGTGGGGACCGAGCAGCAATCATGCTCAGCAATAATGCACTCCTTTGATAGTGGTGGTCTTAGGTTAGTGGTCACTGCAGTGATTTTGAAGACTCATTCAAACTGTTGTGTAAGGGAGTAAGGGAGAAATTTTATGCTGTCCAAAGGCAAGTTGTGCAGGTGTTTTGGTGGAGATTTAAATATATATATGAATTTTGCCCTGATGAACAGAATGTGTGGAAAGGTAGAGTTCAAACATTTTTATTTGTTTTTATTTGCTCCAAAATACTGGAAAAAGGCTATTCTACCTTTAAAAAATATTAGTTGCCATTCATGTTAGATAAAAGGTTCTTTCATGCAGCATTGAAGATAGTTTTTTTCCTTCAGTCTCTGTAACCCTAGCAGATTTTAATTTTTTTTGAGCCTCAGTTAGCCCATCTTCTTAAGTGGATAAAATGTAGAGAGAAAAGTGGATACCATGATACAATTTACAGGAGCTGGGAACCTTCTCAGCATTTATCAGAGACTCAGCACCTGTAGCTGGTCTCCAAAATGTATGTGTTTGTTCCACTCAACTTGATCAAGGTATAAATCAGAGAGGAGAATTCTTCCCACAGAATATTTTAAAGACAGATAGAGATGCAGATGGGTTCAGTAAAACACGAGACTGAATATAAATGCGAAATGAAATATAGATGAAAGTGCCTTGCCTCAGAGAGTTTTAATATTAATATCAACATCTCTTGGATGAAAAAGACCAATATTTTGTGGTTGTGACATTTTCCACAGGTATAAAACAGTCAGATTTCCTAGGCATATTTCTGAACTGGACGGAAAAAAAATCTGTTTTGTAAATGGTGGTATGATTTTAGCCTCAGTCCAGACTGATACATTAAGTTCCATTACCTGCCTACATTTTGGGGTTTAAAAATAAAGAAGGAACAAGTTTTAATGGGTTTAAAAGTAGATGTATAGCACTCTGATTCTGCAATAACTGTTGAGTAGACTTACTTGTTTTCGTTGCTTATGTTAAAATTCTACAGGACCAAATATTCTATACAGATGGAGACTATGTATTATCTCTTTGCCCTAGATAGCAAAGCCATAATTTCTAATGGAATTGGATAGCATTAATAATATATACCTTTCCCACTGTCTGCAGAAGAAGTCTTGTGGGAAACTTTTTAACACAAAACAAGGTCTGATTTGTAAAACCTGACTCAAGATCAGATGTTCTGGGAGTTTGATCTTAAAATGAACAGTAGATGGCTTCAGAGAACATTCCCACCAGCGATGGCTGGCTGCAAATAAAGACTGAAGACACAGCCACAGACCATACAGAAAGGCCCCAAAGGGTTGATGTGGGAAAGTCAGATTTTCTTTTTTTTTTTTGTATACTCTGCTAGTAAAAAAAAAGGTTAAAAAATAGGACCGTTTGACTAAAATGCACTGCCAAAATTCCACAAGTAATAAATAACATTTAAAGCCATAGCAGCACCAGATACACTAAAGTTCTGCTGAGCTGAGTGTCTCCCATGAGATAGAATTTTGTACAATATAGGGTAGGGAAGAGATTTCTGAAGAGGGTGAGTGCTTATTGGAGCTTACCTTCACAAGCCTTTCCAGCTCCCATTGATCTGTTGTATCCATAGTGTTTTGGTAATAATAATTGATGAATCTTTCTTCTGCCAGTCTACAAATCCGTCTTTAAACACGCAGTGCTGATTTCCACCATGTCATAGCAATGAACTCATAGTTCAGGTACGCACTTCATAGAGAAGTCATTTGTGCCTGTAACTTGATGAGTGCTTACTTCACGGAATAATCACTCAGTTTCATGACATTCGTGACGTTATAGGTTGTGTCATGTCTATGTCAGGTTTACAAAGAATTGGTAACTGTTTCTTCTCCAGCTGAAGCTCTGAGGAGTTTTCTCACTCTTCCTCAAATGTTCAGTCACTTTGTTCTGTCTTTTCACCTTCTCTGTGCTTTTCCAGTTCTGCTATCTCTTTTTTGAGATGGTGCGATCGTTGGGTTTGTACAATGCCAGAGTGGCGCTATGCGTTTTTCTCCTTTGTTCTTGTCTAAGGTAAAAAATCCCCAGTGTTGTATTGTTTTATTCCTTAAAGCAGTTAAAGTGGTTAAAAACCACAGCACAACACTAGTGAATTGAATTATGTTAGAGAAGATTTGACCTTAATTATTTTAGAATATTTTGAGATGTGAAAATATACCTTGCCCCAGATTTGCTTGAAAAACTCTGATTTAGTATTTGGATAGGCTGGCATAAGTAGCTTTTAAATTTGTGTCTAAAGAAAATGTCTAAATTGACTCACACCATTGAAATTATTTCATTATTGGGCCACAGTATTTTGTTTCATGTGAAGGATCAAGAAAAACCGCTTCTTTTTTCCCCCACCCACATACCCATATTTGTCTATGTTTATGTAAGTAACTGTCTTTCTCACAGTTAAAAAATAGATGTAAATGCTACTTCAGAAAAAATAATGCACAAAAATAAACTATACTTTAATATGTTAATATATTTAATATGTTTTTTTCTTTAAATTCCAGAGTTACATAGTCTTGTGGCTGTCCTTAGCAACGTCAACTCTCTCAAAGCTTGAGACAAAATCAGAACATACTTATCTCTTGCATTTTAAGCAAGTATCTTCCTACTGTAAATTGCTTCAGTAGTCATTCTTGCTATTGGATTTTATAGACTGAAAAGGATGAAGTTATCTGTAGATTTGGAGACTAGTTTTTCTCATGGTCCAGCTGTTATAAAATAAAATACACATTTGTTTACCAACTGACAGATACCTTTCTGTTCTGTGTACATTTTTCTTTTCCTATTTAGCTATCATTCATCAGTGAATTATATCTCTAATAAGGGATGATTATTTTAATTTCTTCTCTATAACATCCTATATAAAATAACAGAATTCACTGCTATGTAAACAAGTAAGAATTATGAAAATAATTTTAAATTATTTATTATATTCCTTCTTTAAAGAAAGGAAAACAGTGAAATACGAAATCTGTTGGCCTTTTAACGTACTCTGACTCTTTTCATCTCCTCACATACATTCATGTATGTACACGGATACTCTCACTTGAGTGTTCTTATCTAGCTTAATTTTTATAAATAAATTTTACCACCTGGAAATTTGTGAAAATGCTGGGGAATTAGTTACATCAGAGGGATAGAATGAGCCCACTTATAAATACCCAGGTCTCCTTTCCGCAAAGGGAAAAAAACTATCTCTATGCATGGCATTAACTCTGTGCACAGGAGCAGTCTTCTCAGAATTCATTTGCATGTTTGAGGAGAACCATCATCCTACATGTGCTGACCATCAAATGAGTGCTGTCAGGCATCTGCAGGTTTGCTAAATCAGAGCAACACATTGCCTATCTAATGCCTCCCTAGCTCCTCTGGTGATGGATATTAACAACAAGGAAGCTGCCTGTTTTTGTTGCTAATTTGTTATCTTATTTATAAGATAACAGATTTTGTGTGTGTGTCACTTTTATACATGATGTATTTCCACTGTTGATGTTGTCTTCCTTCTGCTCACAATGGTGTTCCCGGGTCCCAGCAGATCATGTGTTCGTGGTAATGAATGAGACAGAAGTGACAATTCTCCTCCTAGGATACAGCTCATAAATTATCCCTTACAACCAAAGCACCAGACAAAACAGGTATTTCAAGTGGTCACAGATGAGCAATGTCCAAAGGAATTTTCCTCTTCAGATGTTCTTTAATGCATCTGTTTACTGATCTAGGGC
Source organism: Neopelma chrysocephalum (assembly GCF_003984885.1). Classification (NCBI taxonomy): domain Eukaryota; kingdom Metazoa; phylum Chordata; class Aves; order Passeriformes; family Pipridae; genus Neopelma; species Neopelma chrysocephalum. The sequence goes on from NW_020897691.1 coordinate 38,068,076, forward strand.
ATGCAAACTGCAAAAAAGTCATCATTTGCAGGTGAAAATACGTTTGCCAAAGCCCTCTGGAGACCAGCTTGATTCTGATAACAGCGAATGCTAGGTAAAAATGAAGGTCTTAACCATATGATTTCAACTGTATTTTCTGGTTGAAGTGTTACGTCACATTGAGTGCAAAATTTTATCTCCAGCAGGGAGAAAGCATAAAGTAAAATATGAGAGAGAAAAGGAGGCAGAAATTAGAGCAATTAATACTGCTAGCTGTGACTAAGCTACTACGAATATGGTGAGCTCAGAACATTTAACATGTTTATTCCAAAAGAGGTTTTAAATAACTGTAATTATATAATTAAATTAAATTTTATCACGTAGAATTAAAGATAACCACATTCTATACAGCAAAATAAAGGTGGGAACAAAACGCCAAAGAATGAAAAAACCCACAAAATTGAAAAAAAAATCCATTGCATCAGACAGTTCTTATGAAATTCTTTGTTTTTGAAGAGTTGGTATTTGCAAAGCAGGAAGAGCATTTGGATTATTTGGATTCGGGTTTTTTTGTTCCCTCAATGGAAAATTCTAACAAATTATTCTCCCTCCCCTTACTTTAACAAAAAAAAAAAAAAGCCAAGAGCTAAACATGAAGCATCTGCATTTGCCTAATGCCACTAAACATACTCCACCAGCTAGGCCCTCCTTTTTCCATTCTTTTGGTATTACCTTTGACTTAGGTACTGAAATCTTTCTTCAGTTCACAAATGTCCTGCTGAGGAACAAGATCTGTTAGAATCTGCGAACAATTATATCATTTATTTTTCATCAGATCATCTTAATTTTGTAATTGGTGTATAGCAATAGGCTATATAAACTCCTCACACTGGGCTTGTTCTCATTGGATTTTACAAAGAAAAAGCTGTGGGTATGTCTACACTGCTTTATGTCTGCACAAAAAAGTCACCAGTCAATAACTCCAGCACTCAACACTGGGATGGCCACGTGGCTTTATTTTCTGCCTTGCTGACTCTTTTTTTTGCACTATTGTCAAGTTCCTGAGCAACCTCACTAGCGCCCCTGGCACTGATGGATGAGTTCCTGCTGCCTCCTGGGGCTGAGCTGAGGAAGAACACATACTGGTTTTAGCACCCCTGTAACGTATTTTAATTATCCAAGATATCATTGTACAGGATCCCATATAATATTATAACATTAAGTTTTAGTTTTGCAAGTGCAGGTTATGTGTAAAGCTTGTGCACATTATGAAAACTTTTTCTAGAAAACCAATGGGATGTCCTTACATTGCATGAAAGAATACAAAATAAATTGAAGTGAATAATACTTCATATGCTTTACAATACTGAAGAAAACAAAAGCTGCTTTTTAAAATAATATCTTTTATAATTTAAAAATGAATTTCAAAACTTTTAAGATTGGTGAAAGGAAGGAAAATAAGACACTCCCCTAGGCTGTTTCATGAGGAATTGATTACACAAAGAGAGGGAGAGTGACTGCAAACTCTTATGGCATCCTAATTCAGGTCTCCTGGTGCCTGCCTCTGGAGGTAGTTTCGGGTCCTGCTGAGGACTGTATCATTGTGAAACCATTGTAAAAGTAATTGATGCTGGTAAATAGTAGCATTCAGTCCTTGAGACATTGAACTGGGAAGATATTTTTGCTGGTTTTTTTCAGGTCATGCAACAGCAATTTTTAAAAAAATGCGCTTTTTTCTGCAAAAATTAAGGAGGAAGGCTGCATTCCCCTCTGTTACATGCAGATTAGCTCTCTGCTTGTTGTCAATATACATATTAGCTACACAAAGCTTGGGCGACCCTCTTTTAAAGATCTGTGGAGGCTTTCAGCTTGTCCTTTTTCTTGTCCTTTTCAGTGGCTTTTGGTACTTTTCTCATTGCTTTATTAACCTTTGTTCACTGGGTTTTATTTGTCCCGATCAATGGTAAGTGCACACTTTTCTGTTCTGGACTCTCTGTGGACTATAGTACAGTTTTGTTCCGCTGATTGAGTTTTCCTATTATCACTATTTCTGTTTTCACTCTTAAAGCTTGCCTTTCTTTAATTCACTTTAAACAAACATCTGAATAGCTGTAAAGGATAGACGATACCAATACTGTCAAGATCCCATTGATCATCCAACTGAAGCTGCTGGAAGGCAAACTGACTGATTTCTCCCCGTGTTTTGGTTCTTAATTTTCTGATTATTTTGATAGCTTAGAAGTTTTGGTAGCAATGAAGGTGAACTCATATTTGCCTTTTCATCTGGACCTCCCTTTTGTGTTAGTCCCAGACAATATGGCACTGCCAGAAAGTGTTAGATACAGCTTTTTATGTTGTCTGAAACAGTTTCTTAACAGCAAGCTGGAAATAGCAGTTTGAAAGCCTGTGTCCCAGACTGAGTTTAGCATGTTGTGTTAACACTCATCTTCATTATGGTTATTTCTGCCAAATGTGTTCTGCTTTTCAGACAGTTCCAGTTTTCCTCAAGGGGAAGATCTGTTGGGCATTAGCTGTGGAGGTAAACACCTGGTCACTAAGAATGTGAAGAAGAGAATGAGTTATTTTTGTATACACAGAAATTCTGTTATATTGGATTAAGTACCGGTAACCATATTCTGTATTTTATATTTTTATACTCTAACTTTTAGTATGTATTTCAGATTGTAAATTTTAAAAAATGACAACCTGTTCTAGAATAACAGGATAACAGAGGGAGGGTCTGCACCACAGAGAGAAGGACCTGCAAAAGTTTCTGAGCTCTTGGAGCTGTGCACCATTACGTCTCCAAAGCTCAGCAGTAGCTTCAGGGTTGGTTATATGTTGTGCTCACCAAAGACCCTGCTTTCAGGGTCAGCACCTGCATTTCAGATGTCTGTGTCCCTGATGAGTGAGTGTGGAATTAGAGGGTGAAGGAGCCAGGCATTGACAAAGAAATTGGAAAAAAGACACAAGTCTTTAGTCTCTGGAGGCAACTCTTGTCAAGCTGTGTATGGACAAAATCCATTTGTATTTCTGGAGAAACAGAGGGTGTTAGAGCAAGTGTCTGCGTGGTGCTTAATTTCCAGCTGGAAACAGTGAGGCATAGCCCTAGCTTTTACAATGATGTTTACTCATCAGGTTCTTCCAGCTTGGCCAAAAATCAGAACTTCACAGATTCATTCATTACAATACCATGCTTATCTGATTAAGATCATCTGTTGGCTTCCTTGAAAGAAATGAAATAAATCTCACCTTCTTTGTCTGAAGCAGGATAAGAGGGTAATGAAATGTCTCTATCAGGCTTGGCAGCTTTGGAGTCCTAGGGAATTTCCCTCTGTCAAATTAGTAGGGATGTTTTCTGTTGTTGCCTTGTAGTGTGGTGAGATCTATGTCACAGGATCATTTGGCAATTTCTATAACCATGCGCATGGGAAACAGCAGTTTCAAGGACTGAGTCCAAGCTGTACTTTATCTTCTGTCTCCTTACATGGTGATTCTCTTGATCTCTTCTGCTCCTTTCTTCTCATTCTTCTTTGAGAACTTGAAAAGAATGAATGGATCAAATAAACCTGAGTTCATCTCAAAATCTCTGTGGACCATGAACTTTATATTGAGGCCAGTATATAATACAGCAGCAAAAGTCTTAAAATCACAGGTTAAACCCATGTCTGTTCACATGTTATCCTAAATCATCTGATGTGGTTGTCCTACTCTGGGATAAGGGCAACCCAATGAATGTAAAGAAACTTTTAAGCCCAATAAATAATATATAAATGTAACAAAAAAATCCTCAACAAAAACAAACAAACAAGCAAACAAACAAAAACCCCACCAAAAAAACCAAACCCAAAATCAATAAGATACTGTGAGTTGTCAGTAGTGCCAGTTATTTTATTTCAGTATTTTTCTAATACCAAGATGCTGTAAACGGTGTATTACAAGCTGAAGGCACAACAAAGCTCTTCTGGCCACTGACATCTTCACAGTGCTTCACCTCTGAAGGAGCTGAAGTACAAAAACCTCTGCGATTAGCTGTAGAAATGCACAGGCCTGCCTGAATGAGAGCTACTGATTGCAGGTGCAGAATTTCCAGAAGTGATACAGATAATATAATTTTACGATATGTATTTTTTTGCATAGGAAACACAATTACAGTGAAGCATGCAGGCACTTGTATAGCAGAGATGGTGTGATAAAATTTGAGATGCATGAAAAAAGGAAGAAGAATTTTTGATTTAAACCTCAAAACAGTAAACTTAAAATGGTGTCAAGCCCTAAATATTAATGTATATTGTAATATATTAATCTTTATGCATGCATACATACCTATATACTTTATCTCACTGATTTTTCTTTCTGTCTACATAACATCTGTGTTTCTTTGTGCTGCGATAATAATGTGACTACAGATACACAATGCATGTCCAGAGTTTCAACCTGTAAAGGCAACTGTTCTTAGCTAAATTTACTACTGCCAAATTAAGACAATAATGTCCTTACTGACATTGTAGCTTTAATGTTACTCTCACCTAAGACATACACTGTGAAACAAAGTATCTTTGAACTGGAAAGGGAATTATAAAATCAGGAAAATAATCTGATCGAGGTATTGCTTTTCGGAAAGCAGTGTTGGGAGTCAAGGATTATAGAGGACAAGTAACTAAACTTATGCTTATTTTTTGCAGCAAGGAGCTGGAAGATCCTTTGGTGTATAGGTGGGGGGCCACAAATGGGAGCAGCAAAGTGATTTTAATTTTAACTCACAGCAGTGGTGAACCTGGAACAGAAGTATCATGCGGTATAGACATTTTCTAAAAGGATGTTTGAATGGTGGTACAGAAAGGAACCGTAAAATGCCCTTTGGAGACTGCACAATCTGAGAAATAATTTGATTATAGTGTATAAGTATCTTCAGGGGAAAAATACAGAGCACTGAACCAATGACTGGGAGCAGCAGACATGCAAGTTAAAATTAAAATTAGGTATAATATTCTTAAAAGTGAGATTGATTAATCATTGGAACAAAAGAAGTGTTTGAATTTCATTGTACTGCAGTCTTCAAATCATTGTTGAATGTCCTTTCTGAAAGTCAAACACAACTTACGGGACTCAGAGAGAAGTAACTGGCAGAATTTGAATGACCTGTTTAACAGAGTCTGCCGAGCAACCACAGAATTTGCTCCCTTTTATTCTTAAATTCTGTAATATGAAGTCATGTATTTCACAGACAACTTCCTTCAGATGAGTTGATTTCTGGGTCACATCTTTCAAAATCCCCCTCACATCAGACAGGGAATTCGGAAGCATTTAACTTGTGTTCTCCTCTGAAAATGACATCACATTTCTCTCTGATGAATATTGTTGATATCAGAATACCTTTTATATTGTTGAATTTCTTACATTCTCTCAAGGATGAGTATTAGAGATGCTAAATGCGTATAATATGATATAAAGACTTTCTGTCTCAAGTATATCCCTCACAGACAGACTGAAAGATTCAAGAGTCTATATGTGAAAATTTTTGTTCAAAGTCAATGTATGTCCAACATAGTCTAACTCTAATAAAAACCTGTCGGACTGTGGTGGAATCAGGAAAGCCCTGCCTCCACAAGTGAAATATTATAATTCTGTTCTTAAAGTTGCCTCTGGTATTTGCAATTTGTGTTGCGCCTTATGACATCTAGTTTGGGAGCTCTATCACAGCCTAGGTAGCACTGTGCTATGTACTATACAAACACAGAGAAAAGTTTATATATTAAAGGAATGCTCTATACAAAGCCTTGGTGCACCATCACATATAGGACTGAAACAAGCAACCAGTTTAATGGTAGAGAACAAGTTACCATCCATTGGCTGATCTGTGCCTACTACCTGCACACACCATGCTGCTGAGCACTAATAACTTATAATCTCAGTTAGTGCCCAAAGGAGGGCAATAAAGATGGAGAATGGCCTTGAGGGGAACTGTATGAGGAGCGGCTGAGGTCACTTGGTTTATTCAGCCTGTTGAAGAGGAGGCTGAGGGTTGGTAGACCTCATCGCAATCTCAAACTTCCTCATAAGGGGAAGAGGAGGAATAAACACTCTGTGGTGACCAGTGATAGAACTCGAGGGAATGGCCTGAAGCTGTGTCAGGGGAGGTTTAGGTCAGATATTAGAAAGAGGTTCTTCACTCAGAGGGTGTTTGGGCGCTGGAACAGGCTCCCCAGGGAAGTGGTCACAGCACCAAGCCTCTAGATAGAGCTCAAGAAGTGTTTGGATAATATTCTCAGACACATCCCCATGTGACTCATGGAGATAGTTCTGTGTAGGGCTAGGAGTTGGACTCCATGATCCTTATGGGTCCCTTCGAGCTTGGAATATTCCATGATTCTGTGATTCTGTGTGATCTGACCTTTGCTGTGGGCTAAGAGCATGTAAATGGATGGTTGCCATGGATCAGTTGATGCGTGGTGGCTTGCTTCCCTGTGATATGTCTGTTTATCTCTCCTGTTAGCTCAACACACCTGTGAGAGTTACTCAACTCAGGATACATTTATGCATGTTCAAGAGAAACAGTAAAATTAAACAGCTTTTTCTTATTAGCTGTCCTGCACAAGTAAGAGCTGCTGTTGAAAAGAAAACCTATTTGTTACAAACTAGTAGCACACATTGAACAGAGATCACAGTTCATGATAATACTTCCTTGCATGGAGTCAACATATCTATTTTTATTTGCAAATGAAAACATTAAATACAGAGTTCTGGACTGTTTTTTCTTTAAAATATGAAAATATTTGATAGCTTTGTTGAACTCTTGATATAGCATGCTTGAGGGAAAAGGAAATGGCTCTCCATGGTTGACTGAACAGGATTTCTTGAAAAATAATGATAAAAAGCCTATATGGTTATAGTTGAAAGTGCATGTCACCTTGGAGTTGCCAGAAATGGTAAACAAAATAATGTTACTAGCACCTACAGCCTTTGTAAGAGACAATGGGCACTGAACATTTTTTCCTAGCCAAATCTTCAACAAGACCTTTCCAAACACATGAAGCAATTTGAGTATTTTTCCCATCTAACTTCCTGTTGAAGTCTGAAAAGTGAATCTGATGCCCTAAAAGCATCCAGAGAGTAGTGGTCAATGTCCCAGTGAGGATCAGAGACAAGCGGTGTCCCTCAGGGTTCCGTACTGGGACCAGTATATTTTACATCACCAATGACATGGACAGTGGGATCAAGTGCATCCTCAGCAAGTTTGCAGATGACACCAAGCTGAGTGGTGCAGTTGACACAACTGAGTGATGGGATGCCATCCAGAGGGACCTGGACAAGATGGAGAAGAGGGCTCATGTGAACCTCATGCGGTTCAGCAAGGACAAGTGCAAGGTACTGCAGCTGGCTTGGGGCAGCCCCCGGTATCAATACAAGCTGGGGGATGAACAGTAGAGCAGCCCTGCTGAGAAGAACTTGGCCCAGAAAGCTAGACGTGTCCTGGGCTGCATTAAAAGAAGTGTGGCCAGTAGGCTGAGGGAGGGGATTTTGCCCCTCTACTCTGCTCTCCTGAGACCCTACCTGGAATACTGCATCCAGCTCTGGCGTCCCCAACACAGGAAAGACCTTGACCTGTTGGAGTAAGTCCAGAGTAGGGCCACAAAGATGATTAGAGGGCTGGAGCACCTCTCCTTTTAGCAAAGGCTAAGAGAATTGGGATTGTTCAGCCTGAAAGGAGAAGGCTTTAGGATGACCTTAATGGAGTCTTTCCATACTAAAAAGGTTTATAAGAAAAAAGGCGACAGACTTTTTAGTAAGGTCTTTTGCAATAGGACAAGAGATAACAGTTTTAAACTAAAAGAGGGTAAATCAAGATTAGATACAAGGAAGAATTTTTTTTTTGTGATGGGGGTGGTGAAACACTGGAACAGGTTGCCCAGAGAGGTGGTGCATGCCTAGTCCCTGGAAATCTTCAAGGTCAGGTTGGATAGGTCTCTGATCAAGCTGATCCACTTCAAGATGTTCCTGCTCATCTAGTTGGATTAGATGACCTTTAAAGGTCCCTTCCAACCCAAACTATTTTATGATTCAATGATGTATGATTCTATGATGATCTTTCTGCTCCCTGTAAAGTGCAAGGAAAAAATTGGAAAAAGTAAACTTACTGAAGTTAGCGTGAATTGCATTTTTTTAAACAGATAGTGTTCCAGTTTCATCTTTTTTTTATCTGTAATATCAAAAATACTGTCATTTGAATTAATTTTCTTTCCCGGTTCTCTTCTCTTTATTCTCAATGGCTTCTTTTCAAATTCAGGGCTACTGTTACCGTCTTATTTAAATTATTGTACTTCTATTTTATTGTTTGGCAGATACTTCCTAAAAATTCTTCTGAAATAACATTGAACTATTTATATCAAGTGATTTTTCAGCAGTATTTTCAAAATACCAAGATCTGGAAATTAACTTTAAAGCCCCACTTGACATGAGTAAGAGTTATAAATAGTTAGTTCCACAGTTTGCTGTTTGTAAATGGATGGATACTTCCATAAACTCTTATAAGAAAGAGCCCTAGTAAACGGTACTGCAGGACTGGATCTTACACTAGAATATATAAATAAAAAATAGGAGGAAAATTAGTTATGGAATGGGGAAATAGAGCTTGGGTTATTTATGGGTTTATACACTTCTTCCTTTCCCAAACCCACATTTCTTTACCTGTTGTCACACAAGTAAAATGATTCAGTGAGGTCAATGCATTCTAGCCCAGAAGGCAAAAATGATTTCCTGGACTAAATGAGGCTAGGGTCTTTTGGTTACCATTTCGCTTGAAGAGGCTTTCCTTATAGAAATGTCTATTTTCTTGATTCCCAGAGGAAGCCCACACTGAATAAAATGTTATTAATTAAATTCAAATGAACTGAGCTGCATAATATGAAGTCAACCTAACAAATCAAGAAAGTCTATCTATTTAATTTGTGTCATTATGTAAGGTTCTAAGACATTTTCCAAATGAGAAGTAACTGCAATTTTCAGCCCTTAAAAATGCTAAACTGAAAGTAATATTAAAGAATAGGTGTGTTAGGTTCTTAAATATTCTCGAGGCACTGTTGTCATTTCATGGTCAATGCCAGGTCTGTTCTGCTAATAATTTTTATGCCAATTATCATCCTGAGACTTATCTGGTCTATTACTCTCTCTCTAAAATACAGATGAGTTGCAATGGCTTGTGTCAGATATGGTCCCAAGGAAGAGAATGGCTGAAGGTAATTTATCCCAGAACAACCTCCATCTGCATGCTTTGAACACTCAGGGACTATCAGTTTCATGTTTCCCTTGACCAGGGACTGTTAACTTCATGGAAGTACTGTGATTTCCACAAATGGATGCCAAAATGAGAAGATTAAGATAATTTTCTTTTATAAACCAAGCTTGGATTTGAGTTTAGGTCTTAAGGAAGATGAGGACATACAGCTAATACTCTCTTTCTTTCTATTGTTCAGTGTATTTTTGTTTCTGCTTAGCTACCCTGTGCCTTACTCATAGATTTATGTTATAGATTTAGGTCACTTCCAGGGCTTTACATTTGGAAATAAAATTTTGTTATAAAAGAGTAGCAGTCATGGGAAAGCTTATTTTAATATCACAACATAAAAGCTGCATATATTATTTTAGGTTCAGAGATAAAATGAAGGTTGTTGCTGTGAATCTATGATACAGTAAAAAACGAATGAAGAAGTTACAGCTTGTTCTGCTGCCATACAAAACAACAAAATAGACAACTGAGCTGAGGATTTTCATTTCAATTTCCAGGAAGCTTTTCCATTTCAATGTATGTGGAAATGTAAGGCATTCTGTGTCTGTCAGACTGCAGGCTAACCCAAATAATCAAGGGCATGGTAAGAATTGAGAGAATGGAGTATTAATTTATTTATTCATTCATTCCTGTAATACTTTCATTAAACTAACATGCAAATACCACTGAGGAATATGCTTCATACCTTTCCATGTTCTTATTGAGATTTTTTATATTACATATACCTCCCCAGCATATTCAAGTTAGCGTGAAGAACGATTCACCGTAAAAGATGAACAGCTGAAACTCCAAGATACTGCACTGGAAAGAGTAAGATTACTGGTGAGACTTGTTAATTTATTTAAAAACTGTAGTATTCATATTGTGATTTATTGATAATGGCTTTGTTGTATATCCTGAGCAATACTTATTTTGTGCATTCTAGTCATTAGACTGATCGTGACTTCTCAAAAAATATGTTTACAAAGGCTTTTGTAGACAAACATCAAAGATTATCATACTAAAGAAAAAGAACCGAGACTAATGGTGTGGGATACATTCTATTTTCTATGTTCCTCAACTGATGTGCTTATAGAAGAGATTTTCTTCAAAGGTTTTATCACAACCATAACCATAAGCATGTACATTCAATGCACAGTTACTGGTGTAATCTAAGAAATTAATTTATATTGTGGAATGAACTGTATGAAATTATCCCCCTAGGTTTATGGCTTGCTTTGTTCCCACATTAGAAGAAAACAAATCAAAACAGCTCCCTCTGTAACTGACCCTTTATTTTAGAAGTAATAGTGACTAAAGAAAGCCTGAAGACACTTAATGTCATTCAGCCCCACTTTTAGATGTGTTAGGTTAAACCCCCAAATTACCCTGAAGTAATCTGACTATTTTCTGCTTCACACTTCACAGAATAAATAAAGAGTGAAGACCTGTTCTAGTTCCTAAATAAGGGCCTCTGGATTTATATTATGACAGTTAAGAACCTAATGCAAGGAAAGATCATCATACAGAGGCATAAATAGATCTACCATTTTAAACTAAGGTGAAGATGTTCTGTGGTGGTACAACGATGCAATTCAATAATTAAAATGATTATACAACAGGTGGCATTCAACAGCACATAAAATCCTGTACATCAATCATTCAGGAAAGGCAATCAATTAAAGTACTTAGTGAAAGTGTAAGACAGAATATTAAAGTTTTAAAGCTATGTTATAGAGGCTCTATCAATCTCTCAGGTTTCCTTTCTGTAACAAAATTCAAAAAAAAGGAGTTGAAAAAGAGGAATTAAAGAAGATTCACCGTGACCTCTAGGGCTCTATAGAGAAATTAATGATTTGATAAGTACTTTGTGAACTCTGCTTGCTACAGTGACATTTAAGAGATACTTTTTCAAATAACAACAGAGAAGTTTGATGGCTAAATATGATGTCCTTAATTTATTTGAAAAAATGATTTGTTTTGACTGTTTAAATGAACCTATTCATAGCAATTAAAATCTCTTAGGTATTTGAAATAAACCAAGGTTGCAGTTCCATTCGTGATGGTAGCCTACAGAAAGAGCAAGGCTCACTGACACCAATAACCATTCCTGAAATGCAAGAAAAATAGACACTCTTAAAGTTTCTAATGCTCATGTAACTCTTTATCTGGACCTAAACTTCACTTATTTGCCCCAGTTTTTTCCTCTTGCTTTTAACAGTCATTCAAGGAGTGTTTCATAACATAATTTTTACTAGGCATAAATACAAAATGCCTGGCATGGTAATAATCATGTCATTGCAAAGAATGTTAATAGCTGCTGTGTCAATAACATGCCACCATATTTAATGGAAATAAGGTTCAGAAATAGAAAACTGGTAGTATCTGAAAATGCCTTGGTTGACCGTGGGGAAAGGCGGTAGAGGCCATGTTTTGTCTGATGAGCAGCCCTGGTCTGTAATGTCTGCCTTAGTGATCAGATCTTCCCTTGTACAGGTCTGTAGGGGCCAATTTCCAATTGTGTGTTTTAGTGCAAGAGGGAAGTGGGTCAGTTTCAGAAAAATTATTCCCCGTGACTTTTTTTATCCTACAAAATCCATCTAGTTAACTGCAATGAATAGAACAGAAAGATTTGTTTTCTCAGTCACAGAGAGAACTGTAAAGGATCTTTGCTTTGTATTTCTCCTTCTGCTCTTATTCTGTCCTTAATATATATATATTTATTTTTTTTCCCTGATTATGTATGTTAAAGGACTACCATTCAGTACTGGTTTTGGCTGGAGTAGAGTTAATTTTCTTCTCAGTACATGGTATGGGCCTATGGTTTGGATTTGTGCTGGAAACAGTGTTGATAACACAGGAATTTTTTGGTACTGCTAAGCAGCGCTTCCATGGTGTCAAGACCTTTTCTGCTTCTCACACCCCAACCCACCAGTGAGGGGGCTGGGTGTGCACAAGGCTTTGAGAGGGGACACAGCTGAGGCAGCTGGTCCCAATTGACCAAAGGGATATCCCACACTGCATGACTTCATGGTCAGTATATAAAGCAAGTGAATAGCTGTGTGGGGCTGAGCTGCCTACCAAGGCTAAACCCACACTTTACCTTGGGAAACACACAGCTGTTTCTGTTTCATGTATACTGGTGCTTTTTTCCCTGTGCCTTTATAGCACAATTTCATCATGTGCAGTGCAGATGTGCCCAGTGATGCTGAGGGAGTGGTTCATCACACTGTATTGAGTTCCATATGCTGGCAAGCCAGCACACTGCACCCAGCTGATTGAGACTGTCAGCTTCACGTCACAGTAGCCAGCAGCAGCCCATGACCTTCAATTCCTTGCTAATACTTCTTGACAACTTCCATACTTGCAGGCTAGCCTGAAAGGAAAATAAATAAATAAGAAATAAACAAATAAGGATAATGTTCTCTGTAAAGCTCATTGTTAAGAATAAAGAAAAAAAAAATGGTTGACCCTTTAAGTTATGCATTATTTCTTTTATTCATCCATATAAACAGGAGAAATTAGCATAGTAAATGCTGTTCTGTATGTGAATTATTCTTTTTTTAAATAAATACTTTGGGAACAGTTTTATACACTTTGGAAGCTTGAAGTCCCCTGGTGATAAATCATCAATGTTCCGTATGGCACAGGCGTGTTTTAAACTGTGTACTCCCTGGAAAAAACTGCATATTGTTTTTCTGAGTGCTTTTCCCTTTCCCCCTAAATTTATAAATCATATTGTCACCTTCCTAAGTGATTAATTTTCTAAATTTTTGTCTGCCTGTAGAGAGAGGAGAAAAAACAAGAGATATCCAGTCTTTTCTTATCACTGTACTATTTAAGCTGGTAGAAGTGCTGAAAGGCTCAGACTGTATTAAGGATTCAGCTCAGTTTTCAGATCACCTTTATTGCTATTGAATACCTTTCCTTAAAACAAGTACAAAGAGCATTTGATTGCCTACCTAAAAATAGTGCCTTTTAATGGAAAGTAGGAGATGCTGAACCTGCAACAGAGAGTGTGGGAAGCAGCTGGAGCTGTGCTGGCCTGCATGCAGTCACAAAGGATGCTATCAATAGTAACCTGGGTGATTTGGTCTGATCCCAGATGATTAGACAGTGATGACAGTCATGACCCTTGCCAGGTTTTAGCTCTCCTTCAGCAGATGATCTTCAGGATGCCGTACAGTAGGAAGCCCTTCAATTTTACTTCTGAAAAAAGGAAAAGATTTCATTGATTTTTATTTTAGTTCAGCAACTTTAAAATTAATAAAATGCTCAGACTGCAGACATAATTGTATTTCTGTCCCTCAGAAAGGATACACATATTGAAAAGATTGATACATGCTTTGCTGTAGCACCATGCAGCTATTATGGCGTTACTTGTACAGAGTACACTACTCTATTATTCATGTTTTCTTCAGCTTCTTCTGCTGCACTAGAACCCTTTGCTTTCTTGGTGTATGAGTTACACCAACAGCTCTAAATTTAGAATTTTGCTCCTGTTGTCACATATAACATACCCTACTTCTGGGAGTGACCCAGAGACTCATCGTAATGGTTTTATCACCTCTTATGGTGATAAAATGGTGAATTTGAATCTTATTGAAGATTTTATGCTGTTTGGATAATAAATAGGAAGGACATAAAGCAAATATATCCTATTACACCAGTCAGAGATTCCTCAGGCAGGGGGGATTGTCAGAACGATACAAGTTCTAAGTGTTGGAGTACTCCATAGTAAATGCAGCTATCAGAATCATACTGACATCCAGCTTCAGATTACTTTGCTGAGCACCCCTCAGAACGATGGCATGTGCCTTTCATCTTTCCCCCATTGATTTCCCTGTCTGAGCCTGTGAATTTGAACCCGCTTACTTCCTAGAAACTTCATAACATCAGTAGCAATTTATTATTTGCATGAACAGTTTCACTGAAGTCAACAGTTCCACCACTGCTACCACAAAAAGGAGTAAGATCTTTGTAATCAAGTCTAAAGCTGAAAAAGGGAGCAGTAGGCAAGATTCAAGGCCAGAGGCAATGTAGGGAGTAAGCTGTCAATTAATTCTAGGAATTAAAAGTAAGTAAATAAATAAGTACTTTTTTCCCTGACTCCACCTCTTAATTGTGTGCCAACATGTAGAATCTCTCACAGTTCATAACTAACATGAACAAGTGTTTCTCCAGAAAAAAAAAAACCCTCCCCATTCACAGGTCCCAAATGTTAGAGTCTTGAGTAATTGAAAAACTCCTCACAATTCCACAAGAAAATCAGATAAAAGACACAAATGTCAGTGGGGAAAGGTTAGATCAATTAATGCATCTATCTGTAGTACCTGTAATATTGAGATGGGAATGGTCACATGAAAAGCACATTTTTATTTTTCTGTAAAAATAAATACTGTAGCAATAGAGGGTAGTGTGCAAACCAAAGAGAACTTGGAAGCTCAGGAGTACAGTTTTGTGTTTGTATTGGATCTGGTTGAGAAGGACTTAATGTTCCCCATAGCAGCCCTCATAGTGCTGTGCTTTGTAGCTAAAAAGGTGCTGATGATGCAGCAGGGTTTTGAATACTGCTAAGCCAGTAAACTCAGGGTGAGTGGGCCAGATCTTGAGAGGGGGCATAGTCAGGATAGCTGACCTAAACTGACCAAAGGGGTATTCCATACTTTATGACACCTGCTCAGTTATAAAAGCTAAGAGAAAGGAGGAGAGGGGTTAGGGTCATTCATTATCATGAGTTTGTCCTCTGGAGTAATCATAATGTGGTTCCTACTTCCCAGGGAGTGGTTTGACAACACCTGTTGATGGGAAGTAGAGAATAAATCTTTTATTTTCCTTTGTTTCTGCATGTGGCCTTTGCTTTTGCTTTATTAAACTGTCTTTATCTTGGCCTATAAGGTTTTTTCATCTTATTTTCCCAATTACTTGTCCTGTTGAGGAGGGGAGAGATAGAGTGGCTTGGTGAGCACCTCGTGTCCAGCCAAGGTCAACCCACCACGGTGTTGTAAGAAAAGAACCCTACAGACTGATGGAGTGGAAATAAAACCAGGTAGAAGTAAAGAGTCTGCCTAAAGACAAATAAGCCTAGAGAAGGAGAACGCTTCTGTCTCAGAAATAGAAAAAAGTTCTATAATGAAATTAAAACATATGAAAAGGTGTACATTTCACAAGGAAAATAACAAATCTAAAGGTTCATATGCTCTAAAAGATATAAAAATTCTTATGTTAGGAGTTATAAAACAAAAATCTCTTTTTTCTAGGTTGCCAACAGTAATTTTAAGACTGTCACTAGACTTTCTAGTATATACACTGTCCTGTTAATAGTACCTGAGTAAATGAATAGGTAGTAGAAAAAAAAAGTAAAAGAAAAGAAAAGAAAAAGCTGAAGCTGAAGCTACTATCTGTTTCCCAATCTTCATTTTTTTGGATTTCAGATGTGTATCTAGAAAGGATCTACTCCCTGAAAGGGATGAGAGCAAAGACATCAACCCAAGATTTACATAAGTTGGAACTAACCACCTAAACAGAGAAGCAATACTGGACATTTACATGCCATCTTGTATTTGTGCTACAGTATGATGTCCCTAAGCTGACAGGAATGGATAAGCCCCTTTCTGCTTCCCCAAAAAGGCATAGGTTACAGAGGCTCTGACTGTGTCTGGTTCTTGTGCATAATCATATTGCTTTATTATTACAGGGGAATGTCTCAGTGAAGAAGCCAAAGCTAAAACATTGGTCTCCTGAGATCCTATGACCTATCACTGGTAATCTTTGAAAGCTTTCTAAAGAAACCAACATCAGCAGTGTGAAGCAGGTCTATAGTGTTACTGGAGGTCTTTTGCACTCTGAGTACTTCGCACTTGCATCTTCCACTGTAACTAGTGAAGGCACACATGTGGCTAGGTAGCCCAGTGCTTAGACTATTTTGCCTGCACTCTTGATCCCAGCAAGCTCCAGACAATGCCTGTGGCTTTACGTCCTAAAAATGGATGTAATTTTTTCAACTCTGCATGTTACTTGGGTTCTTGATATAATACCACCTCTTCCCTAGCTCCTCATAGAGCTCTGTGGCAACTGGATGTTCAAATAGCTGTCATTCTGTTGGCTACATGCACTGAAGAGGGAAAGCTATGATTTTTAAGGGACGTACTTATTCCCTTGTGTGATTCAGATTCCCTTGCATTTGAGCTAAAATAGTATTTATTGAAAGGTGCAAGATTATTTGCTCTACGAAACAATGGAAATAAAAGTTTTCCAGTATTCTTGAATTCACTGGAAAAAGAATAGGGAGATAATCATGTTGCTAGTTACTGTACGTGCAAATTTGAAAAAGTTTTTCTTCTTTCATCTGGGATTTACAATACACTTTCAAAGAAGAATTTATATGGTGTTATATGCAATGACTAAACTTTCCTCAATGGGAATGAGGAAACTCGTGTTGCTTTTAGCAACATTCCTTTACTGTTTTCTTCATGGATGATTGAATTAAAGTTAGGGTAAATGAAAGAAAGAAAAGGATTATCTTTCTGGTATAGAGAAGATGTATTTATTATATACAATTATTTAAGATAATCTGGCACGAATTGCCTGAGATTAGCTGGAACTGATTTACAAATAGTAGAAGAAATCATACTTATGGTACACCATTGTGTTTGTGGGATATGGCCTTTCTGAATCAGAGAACAGGTTCTTCTTATTATTAAACAGTATCTCTTGTGGATAGAATATTACTCTCTGCAGAACACCATCACAGCTGTGAGTCTATCTGCAGTTGGATAGAAGTCTGCTCTGCCAGATAAATGTCAAGGCCTGAATAGCCCTCTTGTGTCAAAAACCCTTCTGGGTGGAATATGGAACAGATTTTGAACAGGAAAGGAAAGTATTTCAGGCCAGATGGTTAATCTGATGGAGTCATATTCTGGCAGAAGGAAAGGGTAGTATTGTGTAGTTTAGCAGTTATGTCAGGGAGAGAAGAAAGCCCTTTTGCTAAGTTAATGGAGATCCATGATTGTGCTGGACTCTAGGGTAATATGACAGTTCCTAATAATACATAATAGGAAATAGCTACGTAGTACGATAAAGTTTTCATGCTGTTTTACTCTTTCAGTATTTCCTGAATGGTAGTGGCTGAGAACCATATTCTTGCAAACAATTCCTTGTTATTTGGAGGTTCTATTTGGATCTCCATATGTGTGACCTGGATTTGGTTATCTTAATCGGTTTTTGTAATTTCTGTAAGATGTGTCTCATCCATGTGACATTTTGGAGAGGGGCTTTCATCAGATTGTAGAGTTAGAAATGGTTTATTCATTCTGTGGGTTGGAACTGAGATTACCAGCTCCTGTTATAGTGTGTCTAACTTGTCATCAAATACAATCATTTATAATACGGGATTGGAGATCAGCAATTTATTAAAGAAGAGAAAAGCCTGGTATAAAAGCTGGTTTAGGATTTCAGATAAAAAGGCTAAGAAAGCTGCAGCATCTTGGGCAACACAGCAGTGAAAGGCAGCAACAGCTTACTCCTGTTGAGATCCTCATTTCCTGCTATCTAGGCCTCTCAGAAAGGCTGATACACTCGCTGATAAGACACCTGTGGTTTCTGAGAGGCAATGTCTTCTGGTCCTCACCGATATTACTCTTTGACCTCTTTGATGTCTAAGTTAAGAAAGAAAAATGCAGGCTGGCATGCTGTCCTCAAAAGATTGCCATCTTTCTCATCAGAAAGTGGTCCTTGAGAAGTCAGGACCTAGTTTGTATGTTGGTGTTTTATTAGTAGAGAAAATGAATGTAAATCTGAAAATAAAATGCAGTAATAACAGGTTTAATTACAGCATCATAAAAGAACCTTGATGAGAGAGTTCAGTGGATTGTATTTTGAATATGTCTGTGGTGAGGAAAGGAAAGGAATTTATTTACAGAATATTTAGGCAGTTTATGGAAGTTCTAATTAATCTCTTCATCTTTAAATGTGATCTATGATTTTGAAGACCAAAGTAATTTGAGAATGCCGTATGATAAATACTATAGTACCTCTCATAAAAAAAAATTAATTTCAGTGTCTCCTTTCAGTGTCTTACACCTAAGCATGGACGTCATATTCTTTTGACATGTGATGTGAATCACACAAATAAGAATTGAGTAAGAAACAGAGATGAAGGGACAGAAGTTTTTTAGTATGAAGATGCAATTTAAAAATACAAAATGGATAAGATTTAAAGATACCTGGAAATGTAGACATCATATTTTTCAAAAGCACCTCAAACTTAATTCTGCAAGTATGTACTTATTAACTGAATAAGTTAGTAAATTTTAACTCTTCTTGCAGATAATATTTTGCAATTATTAAAATAATTAAAATAAACTTGCTTTTTATTTTCCACATCTGATAGACACATAGACTAACAATTCATATAGCTAGCTTCATAATCATGGGAGAGCTCTGATGGAAAAGGACCTCAGGAGATTTCTAGTCCAATTCCAGGGTCAGTCATGGGATAAAGCCAAACTGCTTAGAGCTTTAGCCAGCTAGATGCTGGAAACCTCCAGTGATGGAGAATGGATAAACTTTCTGGGGACAATCTGCTACACTTCCTACTATATATAAGGAAAAAACCATTTTTTCTTATATCCAGTGGGAACTTCTGTGCTGGATAAGAAGACAGACTGGGAAAGATATGTTGCCTGGAAAAGCATAAATGGGATCTAAAGGGACCTGTTACTTGATAATTCACCCACCAGACTGACAGTTTTTCTCCAGTCTATTGTTGTGTGTTTATTAATTCTTATGCACCTCAGTTTATTGTTAAATTTTATGAATTCTGTCATATCTCCATATTGCCCCCCTTTTCTCCCTCAGATTTTCCCTCCAAAAGTTGTTTGTTATCCTGTCTCCCCAGTTTTCCCGCTCCTCTGCTGCTCATTGGTCACAACCTGCCACCATGCAGAGAGAGCTACTATTGGCCCAATCCCTCAGAGACCCGAGAGTTCCGCCCACCTTTCCCCTATCCCCCTATCACACTTTTCCCTGAGTTATCAATCTCTTGCGCCTCCCCAGGTTAGAATCCACCCCTCAAACCTACGTTATTTAAACCCTTGTTCCTCCCAAATAAACGGCATTGCTGCACGAGACCTCAACTGTGTCAGAACCCTTATTGCAGTGCCCGGTCCCATTTCCCTTCCCCCCGCGGACCGCGGCAAACTTCTCTAATTTTCAACTTATGTCTGTTTTTACTTGTCTGTCCACCATGCACATCTGAGAAGATCCTGGTGTATCTTCACCCAGATCTTCCTGATGACCTCCTCATAGGAGCTGGTGGCCGGCTATTAGATCCCCCTGAAGCCACTTCTTCTCTAGGCTCAGCAAGCCCCATTTCCTCAGCCTTTGTTAATGAGGCAAATGCTCCAGACCTCTCCACTCTCTGGCAGACCTCTGCTGAACTCACTACATTTTACTAAAGTCTGTCTGGCATCGGGTAGACCAAAACGGGGTGCACAATTTAGATGTGTTCCCATGAGTGCTGAGTTCAGGTGTGTCTCAGTCTGAAGAGACTGGAATGCTTGCTAAAGAGGATGAGTTAGGAGATAGACCAAACTTCTCTCTCTCAGCAATTGTAAATTCAAAATTAAGAGGCTTTAATCAAGGAAGTGTGGAAAAACAGAAGAAATAACAACTCTTTATTAAAAGATATATGTATGTTGGCAAGAACAGTAACAGAACACACAAAAAACCTAGACAGTAGTCCTGTACCCAAAAGTCCCCTTCAAACAAAAGAAAAAAAAGTCTGAATACTTCTCTGTCTTCTAGCGCGCTTCTAATCACGGTTGGCAGGGGGCGCTGTTGGGTCACTGGAGATGCAGAGCCTGCAGTACGCTGTGGTGACCTGCAGGGGGCACTGTCGAGCTCTGACGGTCACCGCACGAGAAGGAGGTCTGGGGGGGGTGGTCTCGGATTGCGGGAGAAGCCAAAAAGAAAATGGGGACCCTTCCCCCCAATGGACGAAGGGGGAAAGGGAAAAAACAGTCCACCCCCACGTAACTCACTGTTGTCCTCAGATGACGATGTCTCAGGGCTCCTCCTTTTTCTCCCAGTGAGCACAAAGACCTCTCCAATGAAAAACACACCAAAACTCAGGCCGGAGGCAAAGGCAGCCTGTGAGGAAGCCGAGGTCAGCGAAAGAAAACCGACCTCAAGGCTCCCCTCTCTCAAACTGCCCGCACAAAAATTCTGTCTCTGTTCTAGAGAGCAAACTCCGCAGTATGCCTCTCTGCCTCCCAGCAGAGCCAGCCACCCCCTCCCAAAACTCCTCCCCTCTCCCGCCAGCCTCTGATGGGCCATCAGCTAGGAGTACGGCCTGGCCAGCTAGTTCTTTTGTAAGGCTAATTGACTCCCTTCCCCCTTTCCATTCAAACTCGGTCTTTCCTGCAGTGGGGGGCAGGGGGAAGAAAATATTCCCCCTCTCAGATTTCTAACCTATAACAAGGTAGATGACATCTTCCCTCAACCTATGGGCAGACAGACTGTTAATACAACCTTGGGGCACCGTTGACATTCCTTGCCCAGTGCACTGTTTGCCACCATGCCTGGAGCATTTCTGCAGACCTGCTTCCCAGACAGTCCTGGGAAGACCCCTGCAGACCCCTGCCTGTATTGTTGCAGGGGATTCTTTCCTTCCCAGGTGCAGGGCTTGTCATGTGCCTTGAACTTTTTCAAGCTCCTGTTCACCCATTACTGCAGCCTGTCTGGATCACTCTCAATGGCAGTCTGCCTTCTGCCATGTCAAATGCGTTCCCCCAAATTTAGTCATCTGCAAACTTCATGAAACCACAGTCTCCTGCCTTCTCCAGGTCACTGATAATAACATTAAACAGGACCGATCTGGTTGTCCATCCATTCAGACTGTGATGTCCTAACATGATTATGCGAATACTACATGAGACAGTGTCTTGCTACAAAGCAAATGACATCCACTCCTCTCTCCTTGTTAACAAGTGCTCCATGTGGTGGCAATGGTATATGAGTTTTTCTTCAAACTCCCTAGAGTGATCATTTCAAGAAATTTCTCCACTGATCAGGAAGAGTTATTCAAAGGCCAAATCAGAGTTATTAAACTGCTAAAATTATGTGTAACTTGCACATATTACATGATCATAATTGTGATCATGATCCCTTTCACTAGAAAGATCCAGTAAGATGTGATAAACACTGTTTTCGTGACCTATCTTACAGACATATGTTTTGGATCTTACAATAGACTTGTCACAATAAAGTTTGTATTCAAATATGAAAGAGAAAAATCCAGATATCTTAATTTCTGGTGTTATTTAATGCTCATCTGTAGCACAACAGGATGAACTATAAGTGTATGCAAAGTGGTTGCTCAAAGGAGGTATATGTGAAACTGTTACTCAAAGGACTGAAGGTATTTTTGATCCTTGAGCCACTGTAGAAACATTAGTGAAAAGGATATCTTCAGATATTTATGATTGCACAAGATGCTTTAATTATCTCAAATGCACACTGATTGTTTATTATTTTCTCCTAGTTGTGTAGGTTTCAGAGTAGCTCTGCTGAAACATGCTATCATATCTATGGAACTTTCTCAATAAGGTAGATTTGCTATAGATTTAACACATAATTGTGGTTTAAAAACAGAATAATGAAAGACTGGCAACCTTTATAGGGCATAATAATTATATTATTATGGCTTATAGTTGAGTCAGTATTGCTTCTAGAGCCCATTATATGAAGTACTAACCTTTCAGCGTCATCTTCCAAAAAAACCCCAACAAACAACAAACCAACTTAGCTAATATAATTATGAGTAAAAAATCTTTATGTGCTGCTTGGTTTACCAGGTCCAGGGTTATGGTACAGTGGGAGCCTTGAGGAACTGGAGATAATTGTGTGGTCAAAAGAGTTCTGGGTAAGCTGTTAATTCATTATCATAAATTTATTTATTAAACACTTAAGCATTTGTTTAATGAGCTGTCTAAATTAGAGACTTGAATTCTACCAGCAGCAAAATATTAATAAATCCTATGTACAGAATGGATTTTACACCATTATTGAGTCTTTCCTCTTCTGGGTAAGAGTTTTTATTTTCTCATGTGAATTTCTCTTGCTACACAGTTCCTTTCAAAACCAAGGTATGAATAGTACTTAAATCACAAATAGCAACACAATATTGAGTTTTATGCATTTATACAACAGGGCTCTCTCTGTGCTTTCATATTCAGGTTTTAACATTACCTGGATCAAGTATATCAGCACAGTGGCTATGTTTCTGCTGTCAAAATACAGCTTTAAAACTGCTTAAAAATGTAGGAAGCCAACAGCACCTTTACAGAAACCTTGCCTACATTTATTTCTATCCAGACAGAGGAAGCAGAAGGTTTGCCAGACACTGACAGATGCAGAGACAGAATTTGCCACGCAGATTCGGAATGGAGGTCTATTATCCTGTTCCTGGCAGTGGACTGTACCACCTGCTTAAAAGAAAGATGAGAGAAAACAAAAGGAGATGACAGTGGTTTTTGGAAGTAATATTCTTCCCCAAATAGTCTAGTACTTCCTCTTATCCCATCAAACAGCCTGGTTCACAGGGGCTGAACTGTGGTTACTATATCCAGATGACAGGGGAAGGCTAATGTATGAGGGTTAAAAGATTAGGGGGAACCTGTGATCTTTGAGAAGATTCTACAGCTGAAATTTAACTTGTAACTACAACTGTGAAAGGCTGGACCATTTTGATGAAGGATGCTTTTTGCTTCAGTGTATGAGAACATGTCTAGCAAAATTCCTGATTAGGTTTTTATTCTACTATAACTCATATTGTTATTATAATATTTTTACAGGTTTGATCCTTCTCTGGAAACGGGCTATTTTATTAGCTTCAGCAATAACTTGCAGTAGGAGACTCCATAGCTTAATTACTGTTGGGTGAAAAGGTTTTTCTGTCACCAGATTGATGTTTCAGCCTTTCAATTTTAAACAATTCCCTTGTGTTCTTCTTTCATGAAAAAAGGGTAGTTAGCAAAACCTCATCTAATTTCTCTGAACTATTAATTTCATTTGCTTTCATTCAGTCATTTTTCTGCTTGTCATTTCTACAGGAAAAATGTTTCAGTTTTTCTTTTTTTCCTTGCTTCTTCAGTTGTGTTTCCCTTTACACAACCTCTCCATTTATTGTTTTTTTTCCCTTGAGTCATGATGATCAGAGAAATTATTACGGTAATTGCCTTTGAATTTCATTATTAAAAAAAACCCCAAGTACTACGCACTGTTGTGACTAAACAAGGTGATGGAAGAGGCTTACCTGCATGATTCCAGATATATACCATGGATAGTAAATCTGAGATTATGGGAAAAGCCAGCAGATGTACTTACTAAGCCCATCCATCAGTGATCAGGGTTTCCTACTGTCCACATGCGCCGATTTAGGATCACATAAAGATATAAGATTTTCAGGTGTCAATGCCTTTGTAGCCTTTGAATGAACTTGTGAGATGCTAGTATCAAAATGTTGATAACAAAACATGGTATCATCAGAAGGAAGACACTTATCTTAATTTTTTTAACTTTTTGCTAACACCTGTTTGTTCAATAAATGCTTTCCAAGCACCTGAAAGCAGGGTGCACTACAAACAGATGCATGATGTATACCACTAGAATTCCATCTGGGTTTCACATGGGAGAAACTCAAGAGCATTAGATCAGCATGGAGAATTAAATCTGTGCACCTCTTTATAACATGGAAGCCCATTATTTACCCACTTAAATTTTTTCATTTCAGAAGATATTTATGTGAGAATTAATACTTTCCATTGGTAGTCTTGTCCATGACAGTTTCAGCTTTATTCCTTTGTCTTTTCCAGCATATTCTTGTTAGCCCAGTTTTATTCAGGTTAATAAAAAAACAAAGAAAAGGGACACAGGACACAAAAAAGTCATAATAATCCATTGTAACTTAAAATTATTGGTGCAGAGTTGAAATACTTAAATTTTTTACAGCATTGGCACCTGGTTAAGCACTGAGACAAGTGGTTTATTAAACTCTGTTGTGTTTATGTATATATTAATAAAATAGTTTTTCATTACATAAATAATGCAAAAAAGATGTAAATCCTTCATTACTCATAGTTTTATCTTACATAGTAACACTGGATGCATCTGCTGCAATTTTCCTGCATGTTGTTTTCTTGCTGGCATAGAGTATGTTTCTGAACCTCTTTCGAGGCTTGTTATGTTGATATGAATAAGTGAGATTTTTCATCATTAGCATAGCAAAACCTTTTAGGATTTTAATATTCATCATTGTAAGGCATCAGCTACTTGCTCTAGACTTATATCTATGAGTCCCGAGTCCTCTCCAGATAAGCAAATTTTGCTATCATGATCAAATTGCAAAATTTTGCAAGTACTTAGTAAGCATTATACAACCCAGTGATGACTGGTCTGGCAGAGAGAGGCATATGAACGGTTCTATTCATGAGAACGTACCCATTTCTAATTCAGCCAAAAGAAACAATGTTTTGTTGAAACATTTAATGGGTTAAAAATTTTGATGGGGAGTAAAAGGAGAACACCACACCATACTATCTATTATGTTAAAAAGTTTCCATTTGATACAAATTTCAATTCATGAGGCAGCATTATACCCATGTCTTAACAGACAGTCCTCTTTTTATTTGTACTGCAATATTGATAAGTAAACCAAGAAAAGTTTGATTTATGAGAGTGAAATGAATGTTTGCATGAGTTGATATTTTTCTGAAAGGCTGAAATGCACAGGGAATGGAAATCCTAGAGAAAGTATACAAGGCTAGGTCACTCAAGAAATGAGTAATACAGCACAACACAACTGTGTTAGAAAACAGTTTTAAATAATGATTAGGATGAAGATAAACTATCTCACTGAATTTGTACTAAATAAGGACATAGGTGGAGAGATTTGATGATGTATTATATAATATAAAAAAAATAAATGCTCTTAGGTACTTCATAGGCAGCTTATGATATTCTGCATAAAATTGCCCGTAATGATGAAGTATGAGACTCTCTAGGTTGCAGCCACATGGGAATGACCATTGATCTAATACTTGTGATGACAGTGATCTGGTCACTGTGTGTACCAGATGGAGGTACGTTAAGCATCTGGAGCAAGGTCAGGAGCCTTGGAAGTAAAAATACTGGGTCAGCAATAATAGCTGTAGTATTCGTTATCCTTTTTACAGCTTCATTATGTTCTACATCTGCAGTAATTGCAACATGTAAAGCTTTTTTTAAAATTCATAAGTAATTTCTAATTTTGGTTCAAATATTTTCACTGCATTTTTTGTTATAAAAATATTATTTTGTCAAAAGCAAAAAATTATAGAGGAATTTATATATTGGATTTATTATTTAACTTTTTTAAAAAATTATTTTGCAAGTATTTTCTAAAAAGGGAATTCTTCCAAGTAATATTGTTCCTGACTGATACTAAAATATTTATTTTGCAACTACATGACATATTTTACTACATAATTATTGCATTATGAATTATTAGTTATTCAACATCTTCATACCAGAGTTTTGTTTCCAGAAAAAATAGTGCCTAGAGTTTTGGCTGAGAATATATTTTTTGAACATTCAGGTTATAAAAATGGTATGATTTTTCCAGATTTATTGGCATTTTAAACACTGTGGACCATTATAGGCATTACACAACTATTAAAATACTTTCTAAATGGTGAGTTACTGTACTTTTATCAGTCTTTAATTACTTTGATCACATACTATTCGTAATAAAATTCACATAAAAAAAGAAAACAACAAACCTTCTTGATGATTTATCCTGCTTAGCTCAGGAAGTGATTATTATCTCATATATAGGATGTTGCCTCTGAGAAGCATTTGATAGTACATAAATCCACAGTGAATAACTTTGAGCTTGGCAAGTCAAGAAAATTAACTAATCTGAGTTGGATTTGTTAAGCTCTGTGTGATGCTCCTACTTGAGTCTAGGAATATGCCAAGACTGGGTCACAGGGAAGGAAACTTGGGTAGTAATTAAGTGAAAATTTATTTTCCTTCTCTAAAAACTACATTTACATTTTTTCTATTATACTACCTTCTGAATTTATTTTTGAGACTTTTAATATTTTCAAGGTTTTGGTTCTCATTTGCTTATGAGACAAGAATTTTATTTTGTTACTGATGATGAATTAGCTGTTACTAAAGCCCTGTGTTTGGAATTGTTCCTTACAGAAAAAAAGAATTCTCTTTATTCACTGCAGTAAACACTCTCAGTAAAGCAATGGTGTGTACAGAGGAGTTATAATGGGATGACACCTGTGTCCAGTTTTGTCTGGCATATTTATAACAATGTGTCACTTGTCACATCTGTTTGATCATGCAGACCTATGTGTGTATCAACAGCCCTGATGAACACAAAAGGCTTCAAATTTAGAAATTTGTCTTCACAGCCAGGCTCACTTTACTATGTGGATGTTGTAGTAAAGATTTGTAGTAGAAATGAAATGAGAATAAGAGCAGTACAAAGAGTTTTGTGCTGCAAACAATGTTTCAGAAGCTTTGATTTTATTGGCCTTGTTGTCCTCTGACATCTTCACTCTAAATGTAACTCAAATTTTCAAAACTGATGTTGGCACTGGGTAGCCAGGGTTTTAAAGGTACATCAGGTACTAATTTTCAAATGTGCAGAATTGCACTCCATGAAAATGCCATTTATAGGTACTTCAGTTTTACTTTTCAACTCCCTTCGTAACTCTCAAGTACTTGAAAAATATTCCTTGAATTAGGCATATAACTGTGAGGGAAAGAGGAGTGCAAATAACTCTTACAGGCACAAAGGGCAGCTTCTATTTTCCTGTGTCCCTGTCTGACAGTGTCACCGGGATGATCCAATGTTCCAACTGAAACACAGACAACGAATCTCTCTCCTGTCATATATAAGATTATTATTTTTATTCTTCTGTATTACACATTTTTTCTTAATATAAGCTGACATATTTATAATGGGCAACAGCCTTCTGGATAAGCTACCAGCTACCAGAGAAAGTGAATGTGAGTGTCTGTAGCCAAGTCCTTTCCCTCAAGCCTTTTATCTTGCCAAAACCAACACAGCCCTAATACAAGAGCATCCTGATTTGCCCTTCAGAATGCTTTTAAAACCTTCAGTCTTTTATACCAACTTCAGAATATTTCTTACATTATCACTGAGTCAAAAGCCACTCCTCAGGTTTTGTTAGACAGAACATTTCAGTTCCTTTTTGTCATCCTGCCATGCAGCTGAGTTCATGAGCCCAAGTTAAATGTCAGGATTCTCCAAATAAGGGGAGCTAAGTGCCTAGGAATGAAACTGGCACTTGCTAGCAAGTGTTGACTGGTCACTGGAAAATACTGAAGTGCTAAAGCATGGCCTTATCCCAGTCAAGCAAACATTTAGGAGCATACTTCATGATCAGGGAAACTCACAGCTGCCAAACCTATCCTAGAGCTCAGTGTCAAAACCAGGTCAGACATTTATTTTAAAAGGAAGACAAAAAGGAGAAGAAGAAATACATTTACCTAGAAAAGAATTCTTCAGCTCATACATTACCCAGGAACTACACCAACTAAAGACTTGTAGGTTCAAATTCTTATGTATCCCCTGCATAGGAATCAGGGATTGACACAAGTAATTTCTCTCTGCTTTCCTTTCCTAAGAAGTAAAATTACATGCCTGGATTGCCACTTCTGTCCTCACCCCACTGAACCATTCCATAGATGATGAGGACAGTGAGTTTAAGAATAGGCTAAAAATAGAGCTGTCACAAGTAGAAAAGAAAAATAATTCTCTATGGGTATTTCAGACAGTCATGTAAGATGTTGATTATTATCTAATTAGAGAAAAAGATGGAAGCGAGAAAGTAGTCAGCCTAGATTACATGTTTGATGTGCTAAAATTATTCCTGGACTGAACTGCAGGTTTGTGTTCCACACCAAGATGGAGTGCACTACTGAAGCCTGGATTCTGATTTTATAATCTCCTTGTAGCAGCTGCCACTCAGTCTTTCAAATCACACACATCTTTGATGTCAGACTATTGTTCCATTAAAGTGCAGCTCTCCGCTTTTTTCAACTCAATCTCTTTTAATCTTGCAAATCAAATAAAGTTCAGTAATGCAGATGATATGTCAAAAATGTCCTTACCTCATTGACATTCCCAGTGGAATGTCAATCTACTTTTGAAATAATTTCTCAGCTAAGTTCAGATATGTTCTGTAAACTATGAAACATCTTTCAGAAGTGCTTAGTGCACATCAATAAAATGAAAAAGATAGCCAACAGGTATCATAATAATAGTTAACTGCAGGGTTTTTGTGCAGTGGAATATAGATGTGCATAAAAATAAAATCAGATTTCATGTAGATGCTATTAATGCTAAATACCACATCTTTATAAAAAAGAATACCAGATTGTATTTCTAGTGATATATCAGTGGGCAGAATAATAATTGACTAAGCGTGCTAGAAAAGTTTTGATACTATAAGTAAATGGCTGTTACAGGTCTTTAGGCACTGCAGCCTATTATGGTATTTATCCTTGGTGGTAAATATTTTCGTTGGCAGTTTGAAGACATAAAAAAGCCTTCACTTTGATATAACAACATATGCATATCTGAGGTGCCAGCAGTTTTTAATAATGTGCTTCTACAAAGCAAGATTTAGACAGGAGGGACATAACAGCCTCTAACTCATATAAAGGCATCTGAGTTTAGTGGACCAGGAAGCCAGTGAAGACTTGGAAACTCTGCTACTGAATGGTATTGAAATGGGTCTCTGATTGTGTTTACGCTGTAAAATATTCATGACATGTTTACATATTTAAAATGACATACTGAATATAGAAAGTGAATATATAAAAGTCACATAGAAAGTGACAGCTAGATTACATTCCTGATGCAGTTTTTTTACTTTATCGATGGAGGAAAGGTAGATTTGATAGATTCAAGGCTTAGAGTAATCCACATGCAAAGTCAGTGTCAGTTGAATATAGGTGTCACAGAATCACAGAACCACAGAATGGTTGAGGTTGGACAGGACATCTGGAAGTCGTTTATCCCCATCCTACAGATCGAGCATGGCCCACTACAGACAGTTTTACAGGACTGTGTTGAGATGTCCTTTGAATATCTCCATTGACTGAGACTCCATAACCTCTATGGGCAGCCTGTGTCAGGACTTGGTTACCTTCACAGTAAAAAGTGATCTCTGACATTCAGACGGAAAATGATCAGAGATTTTCTGTCCTGAGCATTCTCTCTGCACAAGGCATGATGGTGCTGGTAGTCTCAGCTGAATCCTTACACTCCCCTGATCATGATATGCAAGTTTTCATAGCCTTTCTGGTCACAAGACTGCCCTTTTTTATTTGGGACTGAAATACATTTATGTTATATTCTTTATTTAAGGGTAGGAGGAAGAAAATAGATCGTGAACTTTAGAAGCTAGAGAAGAAAAAGGCTCAATAAACCATTCAAGTCATCTTCTTGATAGTATGGGGTTATTAACAGCAGTCTATTCTTTAGTAGAGTCCTGCCTAATATGTTTTTGCTTTCAGCATGCAGATTTCTGTCATTTACACAAGGAAAGTAGTCAGCAGCATGCCCTTCATGACTGTTAAAAATCATCTTCTTGAGACTATCTAGGATTCTCAAGGAATCAAATTAGTTTACCTATAAGTCTTATTCCCTAAAATTCCTTTTATGATTTTTTTTTTCTTCATTATGTAGCTGAACGCTTTCCACACAGCTTTTATTACATGTGCTGATCTTGCTGTAAGCTCCTTTTGGATCATCAAAATTACTGGCCAGTAAAAGCACATTCTGATGAACGACTCACAAGAAGTGTTGCTACCCTCACCCTGGAAAATGTATCTTTAAATTTCTCTCTATATACACACTTTTTGAAGGATGAAATAGTATTTTCCTCTAGCAAAGAAATTCAAGGAGACTTGGTGTTCTTATTTTATTCAGTTGTTGTTTAAAATCAGCTGAAAATGATAAATATACGCTCAGTGTCCAGTGATCCATCATCCAGTGGCACCTACTGCAGTAAAATGTACTTCCAAGAGGGACAGGAAAAACAAAAACAGGAGTGAAGGGAAGCTTAGCTCAGTGGTAGTAAATCACTTGTAAGTTGTCTCTGGTGGTTTTGCAGATCTGGTGGTGCAGATATAAATGTGCTCTGTGAAATCTTTTCTTTTGATTTGCCATAGAAATTTCAGCCATACTACTTGTTATATTTGTGCTGGGAAGCCATGCAGATATATTAACATATAGTACTTCAGGTATAATTAATGAATTTAGATACAGTTGACATAAAAGCAGTACATCTCTTTTTGGAAGTCACAGTAAATGAAAAAAAGTCAAGTCTAATTTTACATGGGCCTATAGAGAGAAAATCAGAATTTTAACCTCTGTGCAGTCTTTTCCTACTTGATACTGTTTTACAGTGTATTTACCATAAAAGGGAAGTATAAAGTGTCTATAGACTATAGATTAGCTAAAGCAGCACTAGACTCACCAGAGAGCAGAGAGTGTATTCCACCAACAGTGTGATTGCCTCTAGCTTTGTTTCAGAGAATGGTGGATGGGCGAAACTCTGAAGAATTTGTCAAAAGTCTTGTTTGGAAACCTGAAAGTGCTGACGAATTTGTGAATCCTTAAATTGGCATAAGCCTTCTTAAATGACAGTTCCAGTTAAGAACAACCACAAATATCAGAAATCCTTTGAAACTGTAGGAATGTCAAAAGCTGTGGCCTATGACCGTGAACTTGAAAAGATTCTTACCAAATACGACACTTCATTCTCTTTGATGTGTTTTTAAGCCTTTCAAATTTTTTTGTTTGTATGCACAAATTATATAATTTAGGAATTTATGACAATTTTGATGAACATATGGCTGAAAATCATAGGATTTAAAGATCACTAAGGAAGCATTTGAGGTCAGACACAGTTATTAAAAAGACTAAAAAACATAACATTTTTTAGGTACTTATGACCAGCTGGACTGGTGTTAACTGTACCATGGCGTGTGTTGGTATAGTTTTAAGTTTTATTTTAAATATTTGTATCTATTCTTTTTTTCTAAACGTTGTCAGATCTTTATTAATTTTCTTCCATTTAGCTTTGAAAATCATCATTGTACTTTCCTTTTGGTTACAAAAGTAAGACCTTTTTTCTCTTATGCCGTTATTAATAGCTAACTGATTTGACTCAGACCAAAACCAATCCTGTCTCAAAACTAAAACTGAATTATTAAGGAAACCAACACTTCAAACTGTAAATATACTTATAAAAATTCCTCTTTTAACAAGAGAGCAGACATGTGAAAAACAGATATATTACCCATATAGGAAGAATCACAGTTATTATTTAATATATGTGGGGAAATGCTGCAAGAAACAGTTATTTTCTAATTACTGCTTTTTTTCTGACTGTGCTAAGTTCTCCGTTATTTACACTTGCTAAAAGAAAGAGGTTGAAATAAATTTTATTATAAATATTGCAGAAGCAAAATTTAAATATATATGAATTGGTATATACTTAATTTAGGTTTATGAATTTGTATAAGTGGCCAGTCACAAGAAATCAATTCTTTTGCAATTGCGAAAATATCAGACTTCGTATTGAAATAAAAAAAAAGGTGTTAATTAAATGTTGTACAGAATCTGGGCTGAGGACATTTTTAAGTATAAAGAGGGTTAAGTTTTCTCAAATTTATTATTGGCAACTTTTTGTTTCATTCTCTGATGATCAGACAGTGCTTGAACACTAGAAGAAAGATAGCAAAATCAGAAAGCAATCTTGGAACTCTTCTTCAGGAGCATTAATCTAACATGTAAGAGTCTGAAGAGATTTCTAGCAAATTTCTTATCTACTGTCTTGATTAAAAAAGAAATTCTAAAGTTAAAAAAAAGGCCAAGTAAGTTTTGAAGTATTGCAAATGCAGCTGGGCTGTGTACAGTTGTTGAAGGCTGCTTTCCCCTCCTGGTAAGGAATACCAATCAACATACAGGGATGGATTATCTTTTGCGGAGTACCTTAATAGTTATTACAGTTGAATCAATAAGGAGACACAGATATTACTAGTCAAGATAGTGGCTGGAGATATATTTTTTCTACTTAAAATAGAAATGAATTCATTTTTGCTTGTGCATAAGATCATCAAGACTATAGCATTGCATTGTTGGATTTTAATTTTGGTAAATTTATGTTGAAAGTAAATATTGAAAAAGCATAGAAAACAGTTCATGATGGGCAACAATTGTCTTTCATGCTTATTGTGTGCTTATGAAGTCATATTTATGATATAATTAAGTGTGGAATTAATGATGACTCTAAAAGTAGACTAGGAATTTCTCATGATGTTTTCCGTTAATTTCTTTCCAGTTTTTGTGAATCTTGGGATTTATGATACACATTGGAAAATGAAAGCTAAAGCAAATAATTGGTTGGTTGTACATGATACTGATGACATCACTATCATCGGTAGATAGAGTTGACATTCTATTAATGGAATGGAGGATATATATTTTTTGGAAATAGGATTTAGGATTATTGGTAAATAACAACTTGAAACACTCCAAATATTAAAGACAATCATTCTTTCATGAGTTTGTGTAGTATCTGGCTCAGCAAGGAACACTGAGGCTTACCGGTGCACTATGGAAAGTGAATAATTAATAACATGCCAGCTATAGAAAGCAATTGAAGAAAATGAGATTTGGTATGAGCAGGTGCAATTTTTATGACATCCATACAAATTCATCCAATTATATCAAAGGTTATTGATGATTTATGAATTCAGTTTCATCAGTTAAGCTTTGACTGAGTAGGTTTCTCTTATTTTCAACCAGGATGTGCTTTGTCTTGTGTATCAGTTTTCACAGATGCTGATTCCCCTAGAGGTTATTTTGTTGAGGGATCTATTTAGTGAAATTCATGTTGCAATTTCTTGGAAAATAAGTATGGGGAAATAAATCATGCTCTGTGGTATGCTTTACAAATTTTACTTAGGAGATCTGAGTGACTGAGTTTATGGAAATGGATGCTGGTCTGTTTAGTGCACACTGAGTACAAAGGAGAAGCCCAGAAGAGATCTGGAGATACTATAAGGATAATTTTTTTTCTGCCCTCAACACGGGTGTGCTTTCATAATCCCTTTGTGCAATTAGCTGTTGGAGGATTGTGCCTGACTCTGAGAATGTGATATACAGTTCAATTGTATACAGTTCAAATCTTTTTGATACATATACCTCAGGGGAGAGAATATGGCTACTTCGAGAGCTAGTATTTCAAGGAGGCCACACAACAGTTGCTTTCAGTTGCTGTAATTTATAAGCAATAGATTTCAAGGCCAGAAGGAGTTGTTATGGTCATTGTAGTCTATGCCACATCAGACAGACAATTTTGCCTGGTATTCTTTGTAAGTTGAAGGAGTGTGTCGAAGTACAGCATAAGTTTTAGGAGCATGTCCAATCCTAAGTTCAATATTTCTAATGATGGAGAAATCCCTTCCTTTGGCAGATTGTTCTAGTGGTGAATTGCTTCCATTTTCAAAATGGTGCAAAAATTTTTTGAAATTTTAAAATTTTGAAACTGTTTCTAGCCATTTTGTCTGCTCTTTTATTTCACCCAACCGTGCCCATTACATCTGAGTTTTTCAGAACATATCTAACCATCTTTAAAATTTGTTCTTCTTAGGGAAATGTCGTGTCATATACAAACAAGAGTAGGATGTGTGGAATGGTCTGCTTCTTATTTAGCTTGTCTAGGACACTTTATTTAGAGCATTTAGTTAATTATGTAGGTAGTGACTGTCAGCCTAATCAGCTGACTTTATAAAGTCTCAGCAAGTTTCTGCCTAAAAATAGGGATTTCCCTGTATTCCAAGCCTGTCTTTCATGGGTGGTTATAGCATTAGCTATCTCTAATTTTGTTTCCCTTTTGAACATCAATTAAACGGCATTTGCAAGTGTCTTTGATGCTTCTTGTAGGTATTGATGAACTAAATTTACTTCATTAAAAAGAAAATAGCTAGGAAATTTTATGATAATCAGTGTAAAGGATACAATATGTTCTCTGAATAATTAGTGAAGAACATTTAATGAATCAGATTACCTAGCTGGACGTTATACAAGAAGGTATAACTGACAGTGATTTGCTCAGAGTGTCTCCCCTTATTTATATAAGAAACTGCTTGAGTGTAGAGGGAGATTTTACTTGACCCACTATAATTACTGAGATTTCAAGAAGATGGTAGCAGGGCTTGCACATCAGTATGCTAAAGGCATATTTGGCTATAGGATTGAGCTGTAATGGATGGCAGAAAATTTAATATTGTCAGTGTCATGAAAGTTGTATATAGAGACTTAAATAAACTCAAATCACCCCTGGAAAAAATAAAGAAGAATTTAGCATGTAAAATGTTTAATAAACTTCCACAACCATCTCTGGGGTCAAAGACATTGTGGTTCATATCAATCTGAACTTTGTACTCTTTGGATTTGCTTCTTATCCAGTCCATAGGTATGGGGTATTGAGTAACTTGCATTGTATGATAAAGATTGCTATTTTTGTTGTATTTTAGGTTCAGCAGATTTTGGAATTATGATCTTGTTGTAGTTAATTTTTCTAGTCTTGTACTATTTTGTGATACTGTGCAGCTATAGTCACAATGAATATAGCAAGACTTCACTAGTTATTAACTGTTGCCACTCACACGTGAGGACTGGTACACCAATAATGTCATGGGAATTATTTAGGCTAATTAAAAGTCTTTGCTATAAGTCTTTAATTTTATGTATTTAAGCAGAACATTTATTCTGTGAAAACTCATATTTTGTCATTCTTTATCAAGGAAAGATAGGCAGTTGGTGCAAGAAAGAAGGAGTACACCCTCTAAGAGGACTCTATTTTTGCCTACTTCTTCCATATTCTGGATTCAAATTTTCCTTCCACATTTCTGAAATTTTGGCTCAGCATTTTATTAAATAAAATTCTCATAGGAACTGAATTAAATGTCATGTAGAGCTCGCTCGATGTTTTTGATCTGACTTTTCTTCCTCATGAAAATAGGTTTCATCCTATCAATTAAAAATAGAATAAATTATGTTTCAATAGAATTTTATAAGTTTTTTTTCTTGTTCAAAATAATAATTATTACTTGTTTTCAAGGAGTATCTATACTCAATAATGACTTCAGATTTGGCTTATCATTAAGTATCCAAATATTACAGGAGGATCTAATATTCCTCTGGAAGCAATGGCTACATTTAATCCACTCAGAACAATTAGGGGATGCTGAAGTAACGAGTTCTGAAAGGGTGTACCATCTGTGGGTGTTCTTGTATACAGCAGACATCTCTGGCAAACACAGTCCTTCTCTGCTGCAATGAATTCCATGGTACTTTGGCCCCTATATCTTCTGGTGAGAAAAAAAAAGGGAGATTTGAGAGATCTGCACTAAACTTTTCTTTTTAAAATTGCTCCTCTGGCCTTGGATATGGCTCAGGACAACTCCTAACTCTTTGAGATCCAATTCTTTCATTTTTTTGTTCATCAATGACTCTTCTCCTCCTGTAAATCAGTTCTGTAATACTGTAGTTCTAGGGCAGAAGTCATAAAAATCAAATAATTCGAAAGTATTATGAGCAAATTATTTCACTGGAATAGAATTGAATGTAACTGTTTCCACCTGAAAAGCCTACTGCCTTCTCCAAGGATCTAGGAAATTTTTTGTGAGAAGGTAAACTTCCTTTTAAATTCAGGTAGCTGACAATTAGGACATGCAAATTTCAGAGTTGCCCGAACATCTTAATTATATAAATCACCATGCAAAAAGCCATATTAAAAGAATGCCAAGGTGTATGAAAAACAGCACCTTCATAACATCTCTACATATAAGGGATGTAAAAGTAATGAAAAAGATGAGTTATAGAATATAAATATATTTCTGAATATTTTGATTATAGTGTATCTAAATATACAATTTTCTTACATTGCCATACTTCTTTCCATCTAAGTATTTTCATATAAATTTAACTTTCTAATGTGTCTTAACAATTACAAAGAAGTGTGTGATTAGGTGTGCATGTACTGAGGGCTGTATAATGAAGGGTACTCTCGAGACTTTATTGATACTTTCACTGAAGAATGAAATGATTAATTGTGATGTCAACAAGGCCATCACCGAACATGGATGAAAAATGACCAGAATGATGCTTGGTGCTTAGCCTTCTTTTCTCACTGTTTCTCTAAGAAATCAGCATTCTCATTAATATGATTTAGTTAAAACTTAATCTGAGCTTTTAAGGTATTAATCAAAAAGGAATGTACAAATAAAAGCCTGTTGCAATTAAGGGACTAGAACTAATGGATTTACCAGTGAGTTTAGCTATCTATTTTTTGTTCATGAGAGAAAAGAAAACATTTGAACATATATTCCATTATTTCAGTCCATTAAGTATGAAGATGCAGATCTTTAAAATCAGACATAACTAGATCAATATTTGTTTGACGAAAGAAACACACTTGACGCATTATTGACTGGGAAAATAATCTGATGTTGAAATTCCTGACCACTCTATGAGGTAGTCATGTCAACTCACAGGGACAGGTCCCTCATTCTTCGACATTTTCTTTGTAATGGATGTAAAATTTTGTTAATTAGTGACATCCTGCTTATAATCCAAAGTAAGTGCAGGGAGACCCAAGTTCTTGTCAGTATTTTTCCATGTTAAACTATAGACAACTGAGTAAGTCTTTAACGTAAGATAAATGCAATTATATTGTTTAGCATAATTCTTCAGTCAGCCTTCTCGTGCACTGGTGACAGCAAGTCTTTAGTAGGCATGAAATTATCCAAGAGTCGGGGAGGCAAGAGAGAAAAGACACAGAGGAATATAGCGTTTTCCTCCAAAATAGCAGTGCTCAGATTGTCTTGCCCTTGTGCTGCCATTTGCTGTCCTCCACAGGCCTTACTCCTCTCTTTGTGTGGTTCACCTCACAGCTGGCTTGTGCCTTTTTTGAGATGCTGATAGAATCTTGCAATAATAAATATTGACCTCTTATATCAATGGCTAATTTTCCAAGTAATTTAGAGGCAAAGGATTTCTTGCTCATTCTATAAAGAAAGTTTTTTAGCACCAATTTAAAGATTCAACGATAGATATGTTATCATATTTCTTGAGAAGTATCAATAGTTAAATTACTTTCCAATATCTTTTAAAGCACTGTGTCTTATATTAAGGTTTCCTACTTCTAATTCTAGTCGTATTGTGTTTTTGTTCTATAGTTTGAAGCATTGTTTTTCTGCCTATGTTCGGAGTCTTGTCACTGCTTCAATTTCTTTTACAATATGAATTTATTGAGCTCCCTAAATTGCTTATTCTCTGAACCCACTTCCAGTTCTCAATATTCATTTTTACAGAAAACTAAATAAGAACTAGGCAGAGTGGAATCTGTCTGGCAACATTGGGTATCTTTGGTTTGGAAGACGATGTAGTTGCTTGAAGATCAAGAAGGTTGTAAAATATTATTACTCTCCTTCCAAGGAGATTGTATGAGTAGCCTCAATCCAATCCACGTTCATGTAGAGAAGTAAAAACTATCCCCAGCAAGACAAAGCATCTGTTCTTATTTAAACCCACAGCAAAATGTAAATGAGTTATCTTTTTTCCTTCAATACTAATACAACATTTACAATGCAGCCCAGGCATAAGAAATGATGAAAGATTTCTCTATTAGATTTGACCAAGCACGGTGTAAGAATATGATTTAAAAAATGAGTGTGTCTTTGAACATGAGCTTTTAGGTTGTTTCTTAAAATCTGACAAGTGCTCGGAACATGGGATATCTGCTGTCTGCACCATTTTAATCAGCTGTAGAGTCTAAAGATGAAAACTGAATTATTCAAATATGTATTGCTAACAGGAAAACAAAATTAAAAACATTGTCTAAGATGTATGATACTCTTTTAAGTATCCCCATGCAATATGTAGGTTTTCACCATATTTAGAAACTTTACTAATCACCAACATTTAGTTGCTACATTTACATAAGTAGCTGAGATCTGCCTATGAGTATCCTGCACCACTTCAGTATATATGATTTCAAAACATCTGAGAATATTTTGTTTTCAGTAGTCATTATTATTAAGATGATAAAAGATGCATTCATTATATTAAGATTATAAAAGATAATGCCAGATAATGTACAAAAGCAGCTTGTAAGAAAATGAAAAGTATGTATAGCAACAAAGTATTATAGTATGTTATGAAAAGATAATTAAGAAATTTAGATATTACAATAATTAATAATAACACATTTTATTGATTTCATATAGCCACTGAAAAAGAGACTATTCAGAAAATGAAAGCATTCTTTCAAGGGAATATTCCCTTTAAATTATGCATGTCATTTCAGGTTTGTGCTACGCAAAATCTAATTACCTCATACATTTACCTTACATATTCATCAAATATCAATCTCGCTCATAAGTGCCAGCCTTATTCCTTGCTTTATTGTAAAATTAAATAATGGAGTGACAGTATTTGACTCCTGCAAATAAGAGGCATTATAATATAAATAATCTAATAGTACATTTATAATTTAGTATTTTCAATTAGAAGACCCTTGGATACTAGTTGTAGGTAACTATGATGACCTTGCATCCAAGATTAAACTTCTTAAAGTATTATTTGGAGGTACCTGTCTGGTACCTTTCTTTTGTTATGCTATACCACAAGGTTTTTTCTCTTCATCTTTATCAATGAACATATTTTAGTGAGTGAGGTTTTAATGAATGGTCCTGAAAAAATGCTTCTTTTTGCACATACTTACTCAGCCTTAAGGATGGCCCTGGTTCAACAAAGGCCATGATTAATTTTAAACACTTGACTACTTGTATGAAACGCACAATGAACCATGTGCTCTGCTTAACTTTGAAGATGGTTCACCAAGTCTTTTTTGCTAGAACATTGTCTAGTGACTGATTGAAAAAATAATGAGTTCAGCTGTTAAAGAAAACAGCCTAACACCTATTGTTAACTATGGTAGTCAGTACTGACATCCAGAATAACTTTTCCTTCATTGAACAATGCAGAGAAAGTCAGTTTTGCCTTCCGGAACCAGAGGCCGGTGAAAGCTGATATTGATTCCAAAAGAAGCAGTTTGGCCCTTTTGTCTGCTATGGCTGATTTCTTTTTAGTGGAAGTGCCTGGAAGCACAATCTAGCTGGTCACCTACCAAATTACCTCTAACATCAGCTTTCAAGGTCTCCGATTTTCGAAGAAGATCTTGTTACAAAGCTGTATAAAACTACATCACCTTAAGCATTTCAAAGAAGGCCTCCATCACAGCAGGTGCTCTGACATCAAAGTAACAGCGTTTCTGGGGGAACAGTGAAAGTTTATTCCTTAATATTCTCATCTGCACAGTGTTATCTGTATGTACATTTCTGTCTTTTCATTTTTTTATCCTTGTCTGTCTTTTTGTTTTAACTACAAGTTCCAATGCTCAGAGATGAAAAGAGAAAGGTCAAGAAAATATCTTATGTAGGGTAATATCTTTTACCATTTAGCAACTTTCCAGAGAATTAAAAATATGAGGGAAAATTTTCTTTACTTTTATTAAAACCTCTAGTGCAAAAATCCTTACCTGCCTGGTCTGAATTATTCTTCAGGTACTTTTTTTTTTTTTTAGATGCCCACTTTTTTTAAGAGCTCTGTGGATCTGCATTATGATACAGGTATAATTAATCATAAATTGCTTAAGGAATAATGAGTGTCTGTATCTTTTTCTGGTCTCACAAGCTGGAAAAAGTATATGAAACATATGACACAACACAAATTCTGTTTTAGAAATTAAATTGAAAAGCTAGTTCTCTCTGAAGCAAACAGCCGTTGTGGACGAATGTTTTTCATTATGAAGGCTTCAATTTTGCCATATATGATACTTTGTGTTTGAAATTAGCATTTTTTACTGGATAAACACTTCTATTTACATTATTGGTGAGAAGAGATTTGTCCAAATCTCTCATGTTTCAAGTGGATTTCATTTAAAACAAAAATTCAATTACAAATGAAGTTGGTATGTGCTGAGTCTTTCTCATGGTTGTCAATTAAATGCAAACCAAAGCAATAATAATTATTTTGTAATGGCCTAAAAATAATTAAAGTTATAATCTTAAACATCCCTAAAATCAATTCAACTTGCCCCTTCTTTCACTTAAGTTGCTAATTTCTTTTGTTGTATATTTGGTTTATAACCAATTTTTAAGTGCCATTTGGTAGCTTCTGTTTCAACTGTACAATTTAAATACAGTTAAATACATGGCAAGCTTGAAATAACTACCTTTTCAGGGTACATGAGAATAATCTTTAGCCAAAAACCTGATATTATGAATCAGTTATGTGAAAAAACAAACTATCTTTATGTGTGAAAGCATTGTGGAGAAAATTTTTACAAATATATATGTGGGGCAGTGAATCTACATAATTCTGTTTTTCAAGTGCCCAAGGCCTTTTTTCTGATCCCACAGCAAAGCTGCTGCATATGAGGTTCTCTCCTACATGCATGAGGTAAAATGCTTCACAGAGCCCTCACACCTCTGACACTGTCTCAAAATAAAGGAACCACTAGGCTTCATCTGGCAGATTTTTTTCTCTCTTCTGGGTGGCTGAAGCTGGGAAAAATTGATAGGAAATCATAGAAAATGTTCCTTTTGAAAACAGAAACAAGCTAAACATCAAATTAGTGCTCATTCTACCATTGCTGTGGTGTTTTCTCATTGACTTGGATCCTTGCCCACTGGTTCCAACTAATGTATGGAGAAGAAACAGAGAAGTGTGTTGAATACACAATAAATGCCACCAGAGACTGAAACAAATAGCATTGATATTGTGCAACTGTAGAGTGGGGTAAGGCAGGCTGAATTGGGTGGAAAGTGTTAGATATTGGTGAAGGAAACAGGTTATATGGAGATTCAGTGGGACCAAACCATATGTGGTAATGGCAGGACAACTTTCCTGTAGGAATATTGCTCTATTTGACTTATATAGCCAAATCTTTGGTTATTTTCTTTGGAGTAGTAGTCTAATAATTTGGAAATACAGGTTTGTATGTGTGAATCTCACTGTTTTACATGTGGAGTTCAGCTTTGTGTTTTGTGTCGTAGAAGGTTAGCCCTAAAGGTCTTAATTGTTATTTTGTCTCATCTTTCAGACTTAGCAGAGATTATTGTTGTGCACCAGAACAACAACAACAACAACGAAATTGCCATTGCAATATGAAATCACATTTTTAAAATATAAATTATATATTCAAAATTTGCAAAAAGAGCTGAGAATGGGTACTGCCTGAAGTGTTAATAAAAAAATGCTGTAGTCTAATCAGCACAGTCATGGAAATTTTATTAAGCTTTGGTTGCTCTGTGTCACATTTAGCTTCAAGAATAAAAAAGCATATCTGAGTTTGTCACTTCTGTTTGTCCAGAATTCTATATTTTTTTGGTCTTTCTTTCCATCATGTCAAGGCTACATACATATCCTTGTGTATCCTTAC
The DNA here is from genome assembly GCF_003984885.1 of Neopelma chrysocephalum. Classification (NCBI taxonomy): domain Eukaryota; kingdom Metazoa; phylum Chordata; class Aves; order Passeriformes; family Pipridae; genus Neopelma; species Neopelma chrysocephalum. The sequence continues at coordinate 38,109,935 of NW_020897691.1, forward strand.
ATTATTCTCTATTTTCTTTTTTTGAAATCTTCCTCTTAAATCACAGTATAAGAGAACCATTTAGTGACTACCACTGTTTCACACTGAATAACAGGAAAATACTAATGATTGAATCTCAAAAAGTCTACAATAGGACACCTTTGAAATTTTAACCTCTGCATTTTCATTCCAGCCAGAGATGATGAAAAAAGATTGTCTTTCAATAATCTGTAGGAAAAAGGAGAGATAGGAGGTTTTCAGAGCAAAATGACAGAGCACCTTTACAGTGATTCAAAATACTTTGCCTATTGAGGATTTTCAGCTGGCAAAAGCACCAGGCCAACCTTGGAGTCATGTATATAACTCGGCAGAATTTATAAAAGATGTCTTTTAAGTGAATGCTGGAAATAATGATGTTTGTGAGAGAGAAAACAATGGTAAAAAGATCCATCTTGACATCTATTTTAAAGGATATCATGAGCTGAAGGATACATAGTCTCTAGAAAATACAAAACCAGAAAATGAAAAAAAAATCCTACAGAATGAACTGTAATAATTGATTTTTTTTAATACGAGAACTAGAATTTTATCCAGTCATCAACTCTTCTTAAAAGAAAAACTTTTTTGTTGTTATTATGAAAGTATTTATACCATGTTTGTTAATATACGATGGGATACTGTCTTAGAGCGTTGGTACACTAACCCTACTTATAATACTAATGTCTTGTAAAAATGTACTTACAATACTAATGTTTTGTGCTTCATAATTTGCTAGATCTTGCAGGGTTTGCAAAATTTAAAATTTGTTGAAATTTGTCCTGTAAGAAGTTTCTCCTTTTATTCAATGTTTTTTTCACTTTAAACAGAAAATATGACAAGAAGTCTGATGTTCTGTTCTTAATGACTTCTGGAAGACAGGATATAACTTCAGCAATTTTGGTCTTTTTGATTGGTGGCATAGTAAGAAGAGAGTTAAATGAGATGAAAAACAATAATGTATTTGTCAAGGTGAAAAAACTGCAGGATTATTTCAGTTGGTTAGAACATGGTGCTAACACCAAGATAACGAGTTTGATGTCCGTACAGGCCATTCACTTAAGAGTTGGACTCAATGATCCTTGTGGGTTCCTTCCAACTCAGCATATTCTGTGATTCTATGTGATTAGTAATTATTCTTTCTAGGATTACAGAAAATTTTAATTTAAAAACAAAAAAGAAAAATAAGCTTTACTGGTTTATAACAGTGAATGATCTTATCAAGAGTTTCTAACATGATGTCATGGCTTAGGAATGGTATTCCCCAACTTAGTGTTCCCACTGAAACTCTCCAAACCATGTTCTGCTCGCTCACTCCCCCCTCCTCCCCCTCTGTGGTGGGCTGGAGAGGAGAATTGGAGGCACAAAAGGTAAAGATCACAGGTTGAGATAAGAACAATTTACTGGAAACAGCAATGAAATAAGAAAACAGTAAGAGCAATGATATTTTTAGCAAAGTGTACAAGAGAGGCAAACGATTCACATGCAAATGCTCTCCAGGCAGACACCAACAATGCCAGACCTACTGCTTGCTTCCCTCTACATGGCCAGAAGGGATTCCTTCCCCCTGCTGCCTGCAATGATCTCAGGTGGTATAGAATCACCTCCAGGTCCTACCCATGCCCCCTCCTGGCTACTGCAAAAATTAACCCTTAATATTTGTCAAGTAAAGTCTTGTTACAAATGTTAAAACAAGGCTATACACCTTTTTTTTTTTATTCTGCAGACACGTAGTTAGTGTACGTGTGTTGAAAGATGGTCAGATGTATTTTATATTAGTCAGTAATTTTCTTATTAGAAAGATATGGTTTTAAATAAATTTATTGTAGATACAATCATCTACCAAGTCATAAAGACTTGTATTTCTGATGAATCTTGTGTTGCTATTCCAGACCTTGTTGCTCCATGGTCCCTTTTCCAAGTCAATCCTTTGCAAGAAAACGAGTATGTAAAAACCAAAACAGCTAAATAGTAAAAAGTGTGGTTCACCCACTGATTTCAGTCAGGTGAGTGGCTCTGTTTCCAGGAGTCCTGCTTATGTTTCCTGGCACCAGTGTTTTTCTCTTTTTAATGATAAAAATTGCCAGGAACAGAAGTTAGGTTCAAAAGCTTTCTTCAAGTATGAGGCAGTCTTACTGTACAGCAAATGTTCATGTGTCTTGACTCCTTAGATCAAGATCCATTTTTGCCTGCCTGCCTAATACTGTTCTACGGCTCTTCATCATTGTCCCTGGCTAGAACAACCTGTCAGTCAGTTGAAAGTGCCCATTGCATTGTTAATAGTGTGCTGATTTATGATACTTGTAATGTGGGTTGTCACCTTTTAAAAGAAATGCAGACAGAGCTTTTAAGTACAATTAGAAGTATTTATTTTGAATGTACTATGGTTTAAAATCCCACACATCAGTGTTTTTGTGAGTTAGGCATTGGTTTACATGGTTTCGACTTTTTTTTTTTATTAAACCAATTCTTAGTATCACTGGAATGAACAGTATGCTAAGAAAATCATGGCTGTATAGCTGCAACACCTTTTGTCTCTTAATGTTACTTTAGACTTGATTGATAACACAGGTTTTTGTCCACAGTGACTCAAATGAAAGTTTCATTTTCAGTATAAATGTGCCTAATCAATGTTAGGCAATCATAAGTGATGTGAATTATATTGATCCTAGACTTATAATCTCTCTGAACCTATCCCTGCAAATCATCTAACTATTTGTAGGGAATATCTTAGAAACTTTGGAAGACTTATGCAGTCATTAATCCTCATCATATGCATACTTTAATAAGAATTTTTTGCTGCTAATCTCAGCTCAGCAGACTTAGTCCTTTCTTTGCTGCCACTATAATTTATATGTAATCATAATTTGACAACCCTAGTCTAAAGCTTCGCTCTGTTCTCCAAGGAAATTTAATACCTTCTGCTTTGTACACTCATAGCATTTGTCACTCTAACAATAGATGTATATGTCCCTGTTCATTTACCCTCCAGTGTGTGCAAGGAGTTGCTTCAGTACAAGCAGGTTCCCAACATTATATTTCAGTGCTTCTTTGTAGCTGTTGACTTGCATGTAGGGTGTTGCTGCTCATTTCAGAATTAAATTTTCAAAGAATTTTTATTTTCAGTGTGTTTTCTTACCCTGTTTTCTGATGTTATGCTACCAAAAATAAGTGAAAGATGAGTGTATACCAATTGCCACGCTTTTCCAAGTGTACAAACCTGATGTAAATGTTTTCTATCTCTCAGGAAGTGCAGCTAAGATGTGTCCTAAGGCATGCAGTGAGATATTTCTGACTATCAGATGGGTGTTTTGTATTCTTTGCCAATTCCCACCTCTTCTGTTGTGACAGGATATTCCCTGACTACAAGCCAAATGCCCACCCAGCTGCTCACTCACTCATTCTGTCTCTCTGTTGGACAGGGGAAGGAAACAGGATAAAAAAATCACATGGGCTTTCCTAACTCTCTGTCCCACTGAACTCAGACTTCTCCACTCCCACCTCAAGTGGCACAGGGAGAATAGGAAGGGAGATAATCCACAGCAGGTTCTTGCTGCCACTGCTTCCCTCTCACAGTTACCCTGCTCACCCGCGGACTCGCAGTGGGCTGCAGTGTGAATACCTGCTCCAGCTTCTGCTGTGCTTCCTCCTCCTCCTTTGACCTTGCAATTATTTCTCACTGTTTTGGTTCCCTTTTCATCTCTCTAAGAGAGGGTTTTTTGCCTTTTCTTAGATATGCTTTCCCAGAGGTGCCACCACATTGTCTGCAGAGCTCAGCTGGTGCTGAGCTGGAATGGGCCATGTCGAGCACGGCGCAGCCTTGGCCTCTCCTCACAGAGGTTGCCCTGCAGCACCCACTGCCAGTGACCAGGCACCTGCATCAAATACATCTATCATTGATAAATAGCAATTATCATAACAGTTTTATAAGGGTTTGACTGTAAAAGCATTAGCAACACGTGGGATGTATAACAATTGCTGACTAAGCTTGGTCAGTGCTGCCCTATTAATCCAATGTATGAATAACTCCCACTTTTTGTTGCTTGTCAGAGCAGGTTGTCTGGCTGTCCCTGCTCTCAGGGTCTGTTTCCTACATCAAGAAACCCTCACAGTCAGGCCCTTGTGCCCCATTAGTTCCAAATAGTAGCAGCTTCTGCACTAGCTGAACAAACTTCATGTGCTATTTTGGCAAACTGCTGGGTCATCTGCTTTCTTGGTAAAGTCCCCTTTCTAGAAAGGGGATCTGATTGGGAAGTTTCCCTTTATTGCCATGTTCCTGTGTCTTTCTGTAAGCAGTTGTTATTGACTGGCTTTGGAGATAGGATGTGGGTCTGAAGCAGTATGGTCGAATGCTCAGGTATACGTTTTGCAATTTATGTTACCTATCTGAATGTACTTATATGCATTCAAAGGGAAAAGCGGATTGCAGTTCTGTGATAAATAGCTTGGGAAATATCAGGAGACTTCTGGAGCATTTGCATCTTTATGTAACAGTACGTTGAGTAAATATTTTTCTTCATAGAAGATTGGATGTAAAGCCACTGGGCATTGCTAAGCCTGAGGGAGCTGTTAAAAAAATGTATGACATAAAACTACTGGCAATGCTGGGGTGGCCAAGTAGCTTACATAGAGCATAGTGATTTTTTAAACATTGCTAAATCATCTTCCATGTGTGACTAAGCCTGCACATGATGTTTCAGTCAAATGCTGGAGGGGTATGGTACTACTCCACAGGAACAGCTAGGGAAATCTGGCCCACCCTGAAATGTAATATGCTTCTCCCACATTGAGACAGACATCCTGCTTGTCCAAGCCTTGTAGTGTGCCTGTAGTCAGTCCAGCTGAAAAGGACCTGGGGGTGCTGGTTGACAGCTGACTGAACATGAGCCAGCGTGTGCCCAGGTGGCCAAGAAGGCCGGTGTCAGCCAGCCTGTATCAAGAATAGTGTGGCCAGTAAGACTAGGGCAGTGATTGCCACCCTGTATTTGGCACTGGTGAGGTTGCACCTCAAATCCTGTGTTCAGTTTTGGTCCCCTCACTCCAAAAAAGACATTGAGGTGCTGGAATGTGTCCAGAAAAGGGCATCAAAGCTGGTGAAGGGTCTGGAGCACAAATCTTACAAGGAGTAGCTGAGGGAGCTGGAGAAAAGTAGGCTTAGAGGAGACTTTACCACTCTAGAAGTAGCCAGTTGGGGGTTGGTCTCTTCTGCCAAGTAGCAAGTGATAGGACAAGATGAAATGGCCTCAGCTTGCATCAGGGGTGATTTAGATTGGATATTAGGAAAAATTTCTTCCTCAAACAGGTTACCAAATATTGGAACAGGATGGTCACAGAGGTGGTGGAGTCACCAGCCCTGGAAGTATTTAAATGATATGTAGAAGGGACACTTGGTGACATGGTTTAATGGTGGACTTTGCAGTGCAGAATTAACAATTGGACTTGATGACCAACCTCAAAACTTCTGATTCTCCAATTCTAAATTTTTAAGAGAGAACATGATACAGCTGGGATAGGATAGGAACAGAGTAATAGTTTAGTATATATCAAAAGATCTTATAGGTAGGTCACATCATTTTAGCATATTTTAGACTAAACAACAATCAATGAGGAAACGTAAGATGAATGAGGCAGTGAGGATTTGATTTGCCTATGAGCCAATAAACATGCTTCACACCTTCTTTAGGTTTAAGACATGTTTATGTTAACTGTATCAAGCTTCTGTGAGGGACTGAAAAAAGTTATTAAAAAGTTATTACTGGCTCAAAACAACTCTGTGTGTGGAGGAAAGGGGGCAGATCAGGTTCTGCCAAGGTGGAATAGTGCTCTGCCAACCCAATATCCTACCTCCTTGAGACCCTCTAGTGCAGCTGTCAGCCACTGGCACCCTGGGAGCACTGCTCCACATGACAACCCCTGGAGCCCACAATGGCTATTAGCCATTGGCACATCTGACACCTCACAGGACACCCCTCGAAGCCCCTAACCCAGCTGGTAGACCAGAAGCCCGACCTGGGGGGAATGGCTGCAGGGGCCCAGAGCAAATAAAATCAGCACCACATGTTCACCACCCTACTGTTTCTTGGCTCTCTGGTAGCTGGATCTGTGCTGGATTTAAGGTGGTAGCTACAATTTTCTCTGTCTTTCTCTCTCTCTCTCCCTCTCTCTCTCTCCCTCTCTCTCTTCTCTCTCTCCCTCTCTCTCTCCCTCTCTCTCAATCCTTCATCCTCTTCTCTTAATTTCCTTTTCTTGATATTTGGGTAACTTAAACCTGGATGGGTTGGAATTTGCTAAGTCAATGTTTTGTGAATTGCTTTATGTTGGTTGAATGCTGGTTTTAAACTTTTACCAAGTGCCCCTATTTTCCAAAGTTTGACAGTAAAAGTGTATTATTTTGACCTCCTGAGAAGCATCGTAGCGTTTGTCCCATGCGTCACCTCGGGTTATAAAAGAACTGAAGTCCCTTGTAATAAATCCATTGGGTGGATTTTTGGAGCCTTTTGTATTTTTAGTGTAAAATCTTTTCAATGAACTCATGAGAGGAGCCTGGGGTTTTACAGCTTGTCATTAACTAAAGTAAAATTTTTTTATTCAGCTTTAAAAAACCCCAAAGTAAAGCACTGAAACAGTAATTATGATTTTCTGCCCATGAACCTGTGTTCAGGCAGAAATCATAGACCCATAGAATGGTTTGGGCTGGAAGAGGCCTTAGAGGTCATCTAGTTTCAAGTCCCTTGACGATAAGAACTCAGGAAGTATGAGTTTAGGATTTCTCATGTCTTTTAGGTGCTCATCATTTAATATAATATCATTTTTGCATTCAGTCTTTATGATAGAAAGATATACTGAGCGTGTAGAAGTGCCTTCCAGTTTGCTAATTATTTCAGAGAAATCATTTGAATAGGAAGTTTTGATGATATGTTCATTTGTAAATGCTCCTTGATCAGTGTTTATCCTTACAAAACTGGGAACTACCCAGAGGTCTGCTTGAAACCTACCCAAATATATTCCATCAATTAATTTCCTTACTTGATATCTCTAAAACAAAAATGTCATCAGTCTTTGTGCTAAATGAATAAAGAAATGTTAGGTACTTTCATCTTCTTTTTGAGTTATCTAAATTAGGAGCCCAGTTGTTCCAAACTGGTGAGACGTCTAGGGGAGAGAAGAAAGATAGACATCTGGTGTAGAAGATTTATGTCCCTTTACACTTTTCCTTGCTTTTTGCTCAGTTCTGCACCAACATTAATTGAAGTGAATATGAACTAAATAAGCCAGCTACCAACCCAAGAAAAGAGGGAAGGAAGAAAACCACCTTCTATCTTTCAGGTCTCTGTAGCTGGAGCAGCAGATAGATTGTGTTAGGAGCCAGTCAGATCACTTTCATATTTACAGAGATTTCCTGGATTATGAGGATATTCTCCTTTCCTGAATTCATCAGTCTTTGCTGCTTTCTAGTTTTGTGAAAGGTTCAAGTACAGTGAACGAGTAGATACTTCGGCATTTTTGCACCATACTTAAAAGCTCTGAAGAGTTAGGGGCAAAAGTAAAACTAAAGAATTAGCAAATTTCCAGATCACAGACACAGTGTCATCCAAAAGTACTGCAGCAATATTCATCAGATTTTAACTCTTACTTATCTAAGTAAATTGGAATTCAAGCCTACGTTGTGGCACAAAAGAGAATTTCACAAGTTAATTGTCTGAAGAAGTTGGAAAATCTTGGCTTCTTCCCCTATATTAAAAAAAAAAAAAGTATTAAATAACTCCTAGGACTGAAAAGAATTGCAGCATGGTGAAAGAAGGCACTATTCTGATAACTCTGAAAGGGTTCAGTTTCTCTGAAAGTTTCCATGTGCCATGTTATCTTTCTGTCTTCAGTTGTAGAGAGGAAATCTGAAATAAATCACGTTGGTAAGGTTCCTTAAGCGTGAAAACAAGAAGAGCTCAGAATCATATTCTGTTTTTTAAACTCTGCATTCGCTTTATAGCTTAAGGTCAGTAGGTACTTACTTCATCTGCACATCATGTGAGTCATTAACCAGAGCTGTAGTTGAATAAGCAATGACCAGTCTCTTTACACAATGAAGTGCAACATCCATTTAAAAAGGTACTTATTCCACCATCATTGATTGTACATAGTATCATGTAATTTCCCCTCAAGAACACTACTAATATCCCAGTGGCATATTTAGAAAAACCATATATCCGTTTAGCATACATGCTGCTGAATTTCCCAATGTCTGATTGCAATGAATGCTGAGTTTTCTTTTTAGCAATGACTTCTGATTGAAGTGTCTTGCCACAAGTTGTACCAAACGAACATGAAAAGGATTGGGCCACTTATCAGGTACTGTATGACTCTTGCTGATCTCAGTGTTAAAATCTCTATGACAATGAGTGAAATTGAATTTTCTCTCATCCCATCTGGTAAACAGAAAGAAATTATGACTATAAAATACCATTACTTTTATCCAACAGTCAAGGGTGTCTGTTTGGTTTGGTATTAACTATAAATCCCCTTTATGTGTCATGGACCTTTCAAATTACATTTGTGAACACTTAATTGCTTTCTTCTCCATATTACTAGCAGTTGCACTTTTGTGTCCTTCTATTTTAGTGAATTATGCCTCTTGTCAAGGAGGCAACTGTTTGCAGGAGATAAAGCGCAGATGCACAAACACTCAGGCCACTGAATCTCTTGTGTGCAAAACACTTTTCTGTGCTATTTTTAGATGCTTTTAATATATTTTAAAGCAGGTAAGATATGCAAGCAAAAATGGAAACAAGCAATAAAAGAAGCAAACAAACAAAAAACTTAGACAGTTCTGATGAATACAGCTGAAAAGTCTGGTGAATGAAAATGTGATTCCAAAGAAAATTGAGCTCTGCATTTTAAAAAGCTACTTATTTTCCTACAGTAAATACAAGTTGCGTATTGCAACATTTACAAGAAGTGCTGTGGGCATATTTTACTCTATGAATAATCACTGTTTCTTAGAGTTTATTTTCTGGTAGTATGAGTCACAAGAAATGAATTTTGTGATTAGTTTATTACTGGTATACTTGTACACTTCTCTGAAGTAGTGAATGGTCTTTCAGTTAGTCACAAAAATTAGCTTAGGGCTAAAGAAAAGAACATATATTTCTAGGCAAAAACATTTTGGTTGAGTGCAAAAATTTTTCAATTTAGCTGTGAAATTGGGGTAGGGGGTGTTAACTTTCATTTATTAGAGTACAAAAAATAATTAACTTTGTTTCCTTTAAAATATTTGCCTGTTTTTGTTTTTTTTTTTTGTTTTTGTTTTTTTTTTTTTTTTTTGTCTTTCGTTTAAGCATTGGCAACCAAGCTTTAATGTGGGCTTGATATTTTTGGTATTGGGGAAAATTCGTGTATTACATCTTTCTCATTAATCACAGCACTTATAAAATGACAAAATAAATCAGATCTTTAGAGACTTTAAATCAAATAAGATATTTATCATTTGTTGCGTAGAATGAATGCACTGATACCCTGTCTCCTTCAGTGGGGGAGGTAGGGTGAAAGGAGGCTTGTGATAATTTCCTACTGTGTTCATTTAACTTTATGATGGTTCCTCTCAGGAGACCATAATGAAAAGATAAGAGACTAATGATCCATAAATTTAACAGAAGCCAGACTGAACAATCTTTTAGTCAGACAAAATTAGTTAACATTAAAACATATTTTCTTGAGATTCGTATGTGTGTGTGAAATCAAGCCCTAAGATAAGAACATTCCTTAACTTTTCAAGAAGTTTTTTTTTAGGCTGCAACTTTAACCTCCTAAATCTGACTAATTTCTGCTTTCACAACCTAAATTTGATATTTTTATTTGCATCAACATTTTTTTTCAAAAATACTTCATATTTGATCTTTTTCTTGTATGTACTGTCACAACTGCTTGTTTAAGTGACAAAAACCAAGGATTTTATTTGACGATTCTTTTTATTGTGATTATACCTCTAATTGCAACATGAGCAAGGTCTTGTATTTACTTGTAGTAAACCTAAACCGATCTGTAACTTAAACACAAATGGTATATCCAGTCCCATCCTAGCACTGACAACTCCAGTCTTGTATGGAGAAGGTTTTGAGTTAAATGTCCTTGAGTTAAATAGTCACTACTATCTCAATGACTCTGAAATGTCATAGTGTGGACACTCTCAGTAGTGAGTTTGAGAGTATATGCAGAGTTAAGTCCTCTGTAAAGTAATTTCTAAAGGAGGTTAAATTTCCCTCCTTTCTCACAGTGAGCTGTTGACACAAACCAAAATGGGCAGACCAGTTGAAAGCATCAGAGTTGCATAATTAAGACTGAGCTTGACAAGTACTTATATAGTAGTCTGCCCACCAGTATAAGCTCACTCTGTCTCATTCTTAACTATGTATCTGCATAAAACCTGTGTAACTGTTAGGAACATTTGCTAAGACTCTATCAGTGCCTGTATACAATAACACAGCTTGTGCTTCTACTGCAAGTATTCATACCCATATTATCTTTTACTCAAGAACTTCCTATAGTAATAAATTCTCAGGAGATTGAACTTCAGGTTTGAGCATACACAAGCTGAACTCTCTTGACTTATTCGTAAGTGGCTCGTTCATACTTGCATAGCTATATTCGAGCTCTTTTATATGCCTGTGCATGCTGAAGTCAGATTTCTGATGGCAATACAGAATAGATCTGTGTTCTCTTTCATTTGTTGGTGAGGTTTGTTTACATCTTTTTCTCCATACTGGAAAAAATTCAACAAAGGATTGTAAAAGTTATCTATTACACAGATGACAGACACAACTTTCACAGATAAGAATTGTATAGCAATAAGTTTAATCGACTTAATTTTATTAACTTCATCAATCAACAGGATAGTTGTACGTATGTTCTCTTAATTTTTTTCTGTTGTTTTGTTGTTTGTTTTTATTTTTTTCTCTACCTACATGGGAAAAACCACATGAAATTCAGGTTCTGTCCTTGCTTTGATGTCTTCTTTTGCTCAGTTTCTAAGGAGAAATTTTTTTCCGAAAGAAGCAGTTAATTTTTGCTGTGTAAATTCAAAGTATCTTATCAATATTTTGTTTATTCTCCCATCACTTTTTAATGTGATGGCATTTCATATACATGCTGGAAGCAGTACTCTTCGTAATCATTTCCTCTTCAGTAAGGTCATTAAGTCTACATTGTCAAATTTTACCTTGATTACAAATGTACACATTTTCCATGCTGCTAATATAAAATAAATGTCATGTATGTTTATTTGCAGCTCTAGCCAAAGTGGTTGATATTAAGGAACCATTAAGGAAACCCAAATCCCAGATCATTATTCATTCAACAGTCAAAAAAAGCATCTGTGCATTAGATGCTATTAGCACATGCAGAATGCCAGATATAATGATCCCATTAAATCAGACTTGATTAATAGTTTATAAAGACTGAATTCATGTGGGTTTTTTTGGAGATGCAGTGTATGTTATCCATTTGCATTATTTTTTGGAAATACTGCTTCAAGAAGAACAGCCTGAAGGCCTTTCCTTGGCAGGTATGTAGTGTTCTGTCTATATGGATCCATTTTCACCTAGACCAGAAGGTAGGAGGTCATTATACAGAGAAAATTGGATTCCTCCCAGCTTGCATGTACTGAAATATGCTTTTATTATCTGTCCCCACATTAACTGTTCTTTGTAATCAAAACTTCCTCTGAGATTCATGAAAAGTTTATACTTTCTCTATCTGATTGTTGAAAAATAATGTTATTATGTTTATAGTTGTAGGGGTGCTGTATTAATTAAATCAAGGTAATTGTAGACTTGTTTCATGAACTTGTATGGCTGAAATGAAATAACTTCATTTCAAATGGACTTAGTCCAATGGGTATTTTCTTTTGCTGCTTGGCCTTTAAAGCTGAGACACCATCTGTGTCTGGATCTTCATTTTTTCTTTGTTCCCACAGAACTCCCAAACCTGCAACTCTTGTTTATGGCAAGTGGTTACATTTCCAGGACTACCGAGAATGGTTGATAATATCCTGATTTTTTTTTTCTGGGCTAAAACTTTCTTTGTCTTTACCGACCTGGCAATTCACTTGGTGACTTTCCAATGCACCTTGTTTGAGATGAGTTGCGTAGAAAAGGTAAAGGCTTGGTACCTATTCTTGCTTTGTCAGCCTTGTCGATTTCTACATCCTCCTTTGCTCTAGCTACAGAGGAGAGAAAATTTTAAGTAAGAGCAATTCGGGGCCACATTTGTAAGATTTACGTTAAATTTTTCTTCCAGTTAGGGCTGAAACTCCAGGACTTCAATTATAATTATTTTTGTGAATGGTGTAAAGAAAAATAAATATTTTTTAAATTAGCAGAAAGCTTACAAGCAGGTGAAAACAAGTTATCAGTCGTTTGTAAAAATTATAAGAAAGAATATACATGTTTTTCTTAATACTTAAAATTATTTATTTCATGATGCTCTTAGCAAATATACTGCTTTGGGTTTTTGAGGAAGAAGTGTTGGTGTTTTTACTTGTTTTGGTGTTTTTACTTGTTTTGGTGTTTTGATTGATTTATTAACTTTGCCCTGAAGGCTGTGATTACTGATATACATTATTATACTTGCACAAGGCACGTGCATATAGTAAGCCTTGATGATGAATAATCTGGGACCATTAATGAGAGGCAGGAAAATTCTGGTCTGTGGTTCGAAGTTCTGTGTTTTATGGGGAGTGTGAATAGCTTTAAGCTCTCTCTAAAGCAAGGATAATATAGTAGACTGGCAAAACCTTTATCAAGTAACACTTCATTTTATGGATTGATCTGAAGGATTAAGTGTGGGAGCCCAAACCCAGCTTTCAGCAAAAGGAAAACAAAGGCTGACAAGAACCCGTGATCTGAAGGAGCTGGACCCTTCTCACAAGACCTGTTAAAGTTCTACCTTATGGATTAAGCCTGGCTCCAGCAGAAATCAGAAAGGACTTTTTGAGATGATTGTATCAAATCATGTCTAAACCCCTGTAATCCCTCTATCTCTCATGTAATCCTACTAGGAGAAAAATTAACTATTTGGAAACTGTAGTAAAAACTTGTGTACCTCCCCAATTAACATAGCCTGTCCCCTTCATTAACATGTCCAGCCAGAGATGCCTTTAAATTGTGTTCTCATGCCCAATAAAGTATTCCAGTTCCCCCATAACTGGGATCGTTTTAGCTTTTATCTTGCAGACCGCCACTATTAAGATTACCAAAAATCTCATCTCTTCTAATCACATTTGGGGACAATTATTTTCCCCCTAACAGTAGAAGGAAATTTGAGAAAATATAGTTAATCTATACCCTGTTCCTTCAAAAGAAATCTTTATCTTCAAGCTTAAACCACGTACAAAGATTATTTCTTTTGTAATTTTAGAGGAGCTGCAACCTCAGACAGCTGAAGACATTTCTCAGTGTATTTTGAATTCAAACTTCTTCTCCAAGTGTTGAAACCCCTTATATTCCAACGAACATTACTTTTTTTTATCATATCCTGAAAGTGCTTTTCCTCATCTAGCTGTCTATTTGAGGTTGTTATTTTCCTGAAAGTAGTTGCTGCTAGGAACCAATGCAAATTTAAACAAAGATGCAGTTCATAAAAACAGTGGATGGACACTCTCATCAAGGGGAAAGACTGACTGCTTCAGCAGGCAACACACCCCTGACTGTTTTAAGCACCAGCCCTTCAGAAGAACTCTTAGTTTTGTTCACTGAACCACAAAATTGAAGTACCATGGAAGAAATCCAGACATACAACAATGCCAAAATATGTATCACACTATACTGAAAGGCTTCAAAATTACTGTATTTACACAAGGGTATTACTGACAGAATAAATGAAAATTTTATGGTCTAAGAAAAGAAACACAATTTTAGTTAACTAGCATTTTTCTACTGCTCTAAAGCTTTTATTGGGAGCAGAGGGAATTTGTACTCAGTGAAGTAGATCAGTGAAATGATAATTTGCCTTTGAATGGAGTACTTTTATCCCATTAATTTCTGCCATTATGGTGTGAGATAAGACACAAGCCAGTGACTGACTGAAAATTAAGGTCCCAAAAAAGAGGCAATGAAACAAAAGAATACCTTCTGCAGTATTATACAAAGTGCATGCTAAAATTAATTTTTACTCAACCTTTTATTGTAGCCTCTTTCAACCTCAATTCTTTATGCACTTAATCATGCCTGCTTCTGCTATACTTAAATATATTCAGTTTACTCATCAGATGTCCTTTTATGGATATTTGATTAAAATCCTTTCTGTTGCAGTTAAGAGGAGAAAAAGGACATTGTAGGGGAGATATGCTGTGGGTGAATGTATGGCATTGGAAGCTTTCCCTATATACTGCAAATGAAGGAATCATTTATCATATTGCAGAAGAAGCATAAGAAAATACTTTAGCTCATGTTATTTTAAAAATTAAGCTGTCATTATATGCTGACTATTACTGATAATAATTCTTTTTCAAAGAAGTGTAATCACTGTGATGTTTTAAAAGTTCATTTTGGTGTAACAGGAAAAGAGGAAAGGATCATAGACATATGTTGTCAGAAAGTTCAAGAACTCCAAAGTTCAAGACATTTCTTTCCATCTATTGCACTGAAGCTGTATCTTTTAAAACTACCATATGCTTGTTTAATCTATTCTTAAAAATCTTATCTTTGGGTAGCCTGCTGAAGTGCCTCATTACTCTTCATTAGAACATTTTTGCTGCTCTGAACCTAAAGTCTTTGCTGATTTCTACTTGTCCTTCCCCCTATGTGTGTAAAGAACAAATGTTCATCTTCCTTCTTTATAACTGCTTTTTAAGTAATGGAAGCAGTTATGTTTTCTACTTGCCAGACCATTCTTTTTTTGGACTAAATACATCTTCTATTTTTTCTCCTAAGTCATGCCTTCTAAAACCCTTTGCATTTCCACGTTTACTCCAGTTTTCCCCTCTGGAATTTGCAGTTTGTCAGCATCATTCTGAAGAGAAAGATATCCACAATGAACCTGAATCCTCTAGCTAGGGACTCCATACTACCAGTAAATAGGGCAAAGATAGCTACCTCTCTTCTCCTCTGTAGTTACCTCCTAGTACACATCCTGAAGCGAGACTGGTATTTAAGACAGCACGGCATTATGAATTTATAGTATACCACTGATCTTTTTATGCCCTTAATATATTTTCCGTCTGATCTAGCTGATTTTTCACCACTGGGAATGATGCATTCAGTTGAGTCATGGCTCTTATCCTCTTTGAGTACTTTTTGCTAGTCTGTTTGAATTTGTCTTGTTGAACAATCTTGTTAAGATTGTCCAGCTAAAATTGCTCAGTACGCTGTGCTTTGAAAAAGCAGGAGCTATGCTTCACTAATCATTTGGAGATTTCAAGAAATCTTTTCATATGAGAACCTGAAAAAACTGTTTGGAGGTCCATCCTGTGTTCATGCTCCAGTTCCATCTACAGATTGTCACTCTTTTACTTGTTTGCCTAGTCTGGCAGATCAAAACTCAATATAAGGACTGTACAGGTTCCGCTGCAGTGGAAACACTGAGAAAAAGAAGATATTATAGAATAAAACAGATGTCATGGTTTGAGCAGGCCCAAAATCCAATTCTGATTCCTAGCCCCCCCACCCACATCTCAACCCCATGTGAGATGGGTTTTCCAGACAAAAACACGAGACTCAATATGGGGGAAGGAATATATTACAAAGACTATACACATAAATAAATACTATAATACACTGCATACAATCTTAACTCTATATCTATCTCTACCATGACAATAATATTTACAATGGGCCCAATCTCTTCTCCCTCCAAATAAAAGTCCAGGAGAGAAGAAGAAGAAAAGACCCCTTCCAGTCTCTCAGCAACAGGTCTCTCTCTAGGCAGCAGGCTTTCTTCTTCTCTTTCAGGCAGCAGTTGCAGCTGGATCCTTGCCAATACACACGAGGGGGGTCTCCAAGCCCCTCTCGGCCCTCCGTCTTCAAAACGGGGGTCTTTCCGTGGACTACGTAACCCCAGACAAGGTCGTTCCACCACGGTCATATCACGAAGCACGGGGGTCTTCGTGACAGTCTGGTATCTTCAGGGGAAATCAAGCCCCTTCACAGAGCTTCTGTGCTCTGCTTCAAAGATGGCTGCCAGCTTCTCTGAAGCTGCAGCAAGGAGGGGGGGGGGGAAGCCCAAGGTCACCCCCTCCACACTTGGCCATCCTGGCTGAGCTCTCAGGAGGCCGGAGCTTCTTAGCTCCTCTCTGTAGTGCATACTGCACTTTAGGACTCCACTCAGTCCACCACCCCCTCCTCTTTCTCAGAGGGGTCTCTAGCGAGTTTGGGGGTTTTGGTTTGTCCAGTTCTTACCCTCCGAAACTCTCTTCCTGCTGCTGGCTCGGGTCTCTTGTCCTGCTTTCTGCTGCTGGCTCTTTTCGTTTCCTCAGACAACTCTGTGTCTGCTTCAGTTGCATACCGGCATCTGCTGCTTCTCTTGGTTCTTATCAGTTGGCTCTTTGCCACTGCTCTTCGGACACTGCTGTTCTGCTGCTGCTCCGTCGCTGCTCCCAGCGTCTCCCACTTCTACTTACAGGGGAGAAACTCCCCCAGTTCCTAGCCGCAGGCACTCAGCCCAGCTTCAACACCATTCCGAGTCCCTGCAGCCCCCCAACTGGGGGCTGGGGGGGGGCAAAGCCCCCAGGGGCCCTAAGCCCCTGCTTCGTGGCTTCTACAACATGGCCACCCCTTCTTCTCACAACAAGTACCACTACTTCTTTTCCGGTCTCCAGAGATATGTTTATATTTTGCAGGAGCACTGATTGGGTCAAGCCCCAAGGGTCACCACCCCCTGGGGGTTACCACTTTCCTAGTTTCAGGGGGAAAACCTGGCTCAAACCACTACAACAGATTTCCCAGTTCTATGTTTTTCAGTTTCCATCAGGTGTGTTCTGCACTGTCACCCACAAAATTCATTGTTAAATAGTGATCATTATTCATGGATGCTCTGGGCAGAATTTCAATCTGTTCACCAGATCTGCCTATTGATATTGTTCATTAGCTAAAATACATCATAGCATCATCTCCCTCCTCATGTTGCAGGAGGATTAGCTTTAATGTTCACTAGGCAGCTTTAATGTTCACTGGCAGAAAAGGTGATGGTAGACAAAGTCAAGGCAGAACTGAGTACAGGGAACCATATGACTGTGGAAGTGGACCACTTCTAATCAGGTAAATTAATCTTGCTTGCATGCACTCAGAAGGCAAAAGAGAAACAAGTTTTCCTGTCCTCTTCTCAGCTATTCACTCTATTTTCCTCTGCTGAAGTTGCCTGTTGCTCCAGTTTTGAAAACTGATGACATACTGTGTGTCTCCACCTTCTGAGAGAGAGGGCGTAAACCTCTTGTAGAGAATGCAGCTTAAGCAGGAACTGGAAAGCTATTTTAAATTGATAATAAAAAAGATAAATGTATGATCACTTGTTGAGATGATAATCAGGAAATGTTATTAGTACTAATGTTTATTATCACAAAAGCCAAGCCTAATCAGCTTTTAAATACATAATTAAATTCATATTTTGATAGTTTGCTGAATCTGGACTGTGTTTTAGTTGGGAATCCCAGGGAGATTGCCAAGTTAAAAATATATCTAAGGAGCCCAAAGCTGGTGCGGAAACAGTACTGCCACTCAGCACATAGAACACTCTATGGAGTGTTTTACAGAGATCTTCAGTTCGCAGAGGGAAATCCAGAGCAGTCTTTTCAGGAAAAATGTGCACATGCAGCTGCAATCTGACTGAATGCCAAGAGGCTGAAGCCATAATTTGAGTTTCATAAGTAAAGCTACTTGTGCACAGTTAAGTGAATTATTTGTTTCTTCTGAGGTAGAAGCAGAATGATTATGAAATCATTAATACAGTCTTGGAAGAGTTTATTTTGTTTTGGCTTGCTCTTCTCCAGTACTTAGTAATCATACTCATGAAGGATAAATTCCAGAAAAATAATTGAAAGGAAACAAGGGAAGAAAAGAGAAAGATTTTTTTTCTTTTTGCAGCAGTAAAAGCAATGCTGTGGTATAACCATGACAAAGAATGATAATATAAAGCCTGTTTCAGAAATCTTCTATGAGAGGTTTTCAAACAGTGGGTAACTCTAATGTCACTTGAACTAATAAGGTATGCATTACAACTACTTTTCCCTAAAAATACCAGCTAGTTTTATTTTTACAGTACACCTATAAATAAAAAGAAAAAAAAAGTGAACTGCTCATAGGCAAAGTAATTGAAGGGAACCTTATAGTTTTTGTTTTATTTTGGTTTTTTTGGTAAATGACAAAAGCACATTAGACTTATTAAATGCTTTACACTGACTTTCAAAGCACTTTAAAAATTATTTAAAAATCATGCTATTAGGTTAATTCTTATATTCAGTATTAATTAACTGGGAATCAGAACCTTCTGTCAAAAAAAGTAAGGGGAGAGAACCAAAGAGAAGATATTATACTGCAAAATCTTATGTTGTAAGGCAGAAATTAGTGTGACTTATTTTTGGCGGAGGTAAGGTACATGGTTTACCCACAGTTATAGTAAAACAAAAAGGCGGAGCTTGTAGGCTGTTTGTTCTATTGCATATAATTTAGTTTATTTTATTCCGCCTCTCTGATAAGGTTTCCTAATTCATCTCTTTGGTTTTGATCATCAGGGACAGGTGAGGAGAGGAGAGGTTTTATGGAAGGAAATTGATCTGTAAAGATATTGTCTCCTTTTTGTTTTTAGACGTATCCACTAGGGAAATATCAAATCTCTCAGTCCTAAGAGTAGGGTTTTTTTTGTTGTTTGTTTGGGTTTTTTGTTTGGTTTGGTTTTGGTTTTGTGGCAGTGCAACATTTCTATAAGTTCATAGTTTGAACCTCTCTGTGAGGTTGTGGAAGTGACAAAACACAATACTCTTTCTTAGCCAGGTCAGACTCAATAGAAGAAAAAAAGAAAAAAAAAAGATGCACAAAACAAGTGACCTGGGTGATTCTCAACATCTTCTAGGGAGAGCAGCAGTTCCTTTGGAACTATCAAAAAGGAGAGCCGTCTAACCAATGGAAGAGGTCATTACAAATTCAGTTACCATGAGTTCTTACAGTACGTCCAGCTTCTATTTCTCTGCTGCTGACAAGTCAGAAAGGGTTAATATGTGGAAGCTTCTTGTATGTCACATTGTGTATCCTCCTTTCTTTTCAAGACCTGCTCTCCATTTGTTTCTCTTATCTGATGAGACAGATGGGTAAAACTACCTACAAGCAAAACAAAATTTATGATGAAAAGCTAATGAAAAAAAGCAAAACAAACAGCAAAATAAGAGGCAAAACTCCCCAAGCTTCAAATCCTATACTAAAATAAATTTTCTTAATTCTTTAATGAAATAACTACAGTTTGTTTACCTCTTAGGATTAAGAAGAAATATGTTCCATGTCTTAAGAAAAAGTTTGTAAAAAACCAAAAAGAATTGTAAATATGGGAGTACATTGCTACAATGAATTATGTAATATTTAATATTTTTCAAAACATCAGGAAGAGAGACATTTTCATGTTTCCTTAAAACAAAAATACAACTGAAAAATAAAAGAAGTGTCTCTTTCTTCAGAAATAGTCACAACTGTATAACTGGAATATGAATTCATACTATGCAGAAAAAAGATGGAGAGGATGGTGATGTCAAGCCACAGCCTATACAGTCAAGATCAGATATACTTAGAATTTTTTTCATTCCACTTACTCTTTACTAGTAATGCTCTTTGTCCATAATATTAACTCACAATACCTGTCAACAATTAAATCTGACCATACAAATCCTGCCTATTTCTGCTACAACTTAATTCACAAATGTATGTAGTCCACTATCTGTGGTCCTCTCACTATGGTATTTTTTTTCCTTTTTATGAGCATTAAGTTATTAATATAACAGAAAAGTAAAAGATGGCAATATGCCAAAAATTGCAATAAGTACTTGGAAAATAAAAATAGTATTTAAATTCTGTCTATCAACACCATCCTGGGGTGCTTTAGGATAAGTGTTTTCAGCAAGTTTGAGCTGGTGATCCATCCAGTCTACTCAGCTCTGGTGAGACACATCTGGTGTGCTGGGTCCAGTTCTAGACTCCTCAGTAGAAATAAAATGTAGACTTACTGGACCAAGTGCAGTGATGGGCCATTAAGATAATTAAGGGATTGGAGGATGTCTTATTACAAGGAGAGGCTGAGAGAGCTGGGGTTCCTCAGCCTAGAGAAGACCTGGGGGAATCTGATTGCACATATTTATATTTTATATATATTTACATTATAAATACCTCATGAGTGGGGATGAAAAAGAGAAAGATTCTTCCTGATGGTGCCTAGAGAGAGGACAAGAGGCAGAGGGCACAAATTTAAACATAGCAAATTCTGCTTAAAAATAATAAGAGTGATCATAATGAATGTTCATAATCTCAATCTAATGAGACATGAGAGTGAACCAACACGAGAAGATATTTACTACACAGGCTGTGTAGTCTCCATCCATGGAGATATACAAATCCCAGCTGTACATGATCCTTAGCAACTTGTGCTAGCTGACTTGGCTTTGGGGAGTGCGTTGGACTTGTCAATCTTGAGGCCCTTTCCAGTCTTAACAATTCTGTGATTGATTCTGTGATTTCACAGGTAAACAATTTTTTATAAGAAAAATTTTTCCCTCTATTTCTATTTCATAAATTAGTGTTACTTTATAGAGAAGAAATTTATTGAAATGAATCCTTAATTTCTGAGAGAAATAGGATCAAAATTTTTTGCATAAACTTACCTAAGAATTTCCAGCTAATACTGTTATATTCTAGCTCACAATAATGTTCTTAGAAATGTTCCGTACAGTATCTTAGTATTGATATGTTCTACTTCATTGTCTTTTATTTTAAAAATTGGACCTAAATGGCTTTGGTCTAAAATATATCTGCTGTGAATGGCTCAGCAGTCACGTCTCTGGAAATTCAAGAAATGCAGGGCAAGTTCTTCTATGCTTTATGTACTGTCCTGGCAGCAGTGGGATGAGCTGGTTGTTATTCCTGTCTTAAAACTAAGATATGTAGAAACTTGCTTCTGTTTTTGGATTTTATTTTTGTTTGTTTATTTATTTTTGGTTTTGTTTTTTTTTTTTTTTAAATAATATTTTTCATCTCACTGGGAGAAGGGTTATTTGTTTATTTGTTTATTTAGCTATTGTTTTTTTACTCTATTCTTGCTAGCTGTTGCCTCCAGAATACAAATTTGGAGCAGACAAAAGAAATAAGTTTCACTTAAATGTAGCAAAGTTATTTAGATGTAGATTTCTGCTGTCCTTTTAGGAATGGTCTGGCATCGAGTTCTTTATCTAGCAAAGAGCAGATGTATACTGAGTTCTGTGTCTGCTCTGTCAGCCCTGGGCAGATGACCTAGATATAAATATTTCACTAGAATAAAGTAGAATGCAAATACCCATTATATTTTTTTAGCATGTAGAACTACAATCATATTAATCTTTTGACCTCAGGTTGTTAAAACATTTTTCTTTAAGCTCTTCTGTGTCATTTTGAATTTCTGTTTTATGTACTATAAGAGTATAATAGGTTTCATAATATATAGAAGTAAGGTATATACACTCAAGTAACAGGTTAGAAATTTCATATAGTGAAGGACTAGGTAATTACTTTATTTATGAAGTCTATCACAAGAAGCTGACATCAGACACTTTAGAACAGGACCTTATCTCATCATACTTATTTTATGCTAGAAATATTGGACCTCTTAATTTAGCTGGCACAACAGACAGAAATATGAAGCATAAACATTTTATCATATAAATTACTAGTATGAAACCTGTATAAATATAGAAATAAATCAGTGCCTGAGTAGCCTGACTTAATCTCCCCCTCCCAAGCTTTTGGACTAGTTAGAGATATGACAGGGAGCAGAACTCTAATTCACAGTGTGTCTTGCAGGTTGTAGCTGTGGCTCTGAACAGCACATCATCTCTTTGCTGAGCTGGTGGGAAAACCACACCTTATCCTGTAATAAGTGTGCTAAGAAAGATTCAAAGCTTTCACTAGACAGGAAATGAGCTCAATGCTAATGGAGAAAAAAAAAAAACCTCTGTAGAAAACCCTTAGAAGTATGCATTTCTTTGCAGTTCGGGTGTTGACAGTGTGATCTTGTGAAAGTTAAAGCTTTTTTGAAAGGTTTTTGAAGCAACTTTCATTAAATTAATTCCCATTGCCTATCAGGATCAGCCCTAAATCTCAAATGAAGGAAAATCAAAGGTACCATACTGTGTGCTCAATCACAGCTATAGTAAAGATATTTTTCTGTTAAGTTCTCAAAGTTACAGAGACAAAACAGAGTCAAAGAACTTTTGGACCAAGAAAGAAGAGAAATGAGGGTTGTTACTGTTCCTAACTGGAATGGGACTATTGGGCAGCCCAATAATTGTGACAAGTGAATACAGAGTTCTTTACACTGAATAGCATTACATTTGTAGGTATTTGTTCTATATATATTCATGTGTTCAAAATGCTTCAGTATTTTATAAGAATTACTGACATTTCTTGGAAAGTCAGGCCATTATTAAAAGAAAAAAATTCAATGAGATGGAAATGAGCATGGTGCATATTTATAATAAATGTATGTGTGTGTGTATGTGTGTGTATATAAAATAAAGGAGTTAAAATGCTAGATTTTGCCTCAGACCTGCTAGGGGAGCAGGTGCTACCCCTACTGTAGGGTTCTGTGCTGTGTGCGGCCTCAGAGCTTTTGGTCTATCTGCTGGCCACCCTCTTATGTTCTTAGCACACCAAGCCTTTTTGCAAGATACCATGGAGACATAGCAGTTCCTTCCCATGGCGGGATTAGCTCATTACTGTCATGTACAGAGACAAATAGGATCACTTTTGAACATGATATGTTTGAATAGAAATTACACTTAGGTGTGGAATAGCTTTCTTTAGTATAAGCTGCCAACAGCTGAAACAGTAGATTGCTTTTTATGGTTCTCAGTACTTGGAAGCTTGGAGAGTTTATGCTCATTCTTTGTTACTTTTAGTGACATTTTCTGGTACCTCCAAAAGAAATGTATGAACTAAGTTTTAGAGGAGACAGTGAAATTTCCTAGTGTCTCTTTTTATTTAGATTTCATGAAAATACTGTAGAAATTACATGAAGATCAAAAAGCTAGAATTTGCTTTAGAGCCTAGAAATATTATGTATTTCATCAAGCTTGTTTTTATGAGGTGGTATTGAAAAGTTTTGTAGGTTTTAAATCTTGCATTGTCCTAGAGGCAGAGAAATAGTAAATCTACCTCAGCTCCACCCTAAAGTGTTTTTAATTTGATTTGTAACAAAAAAATAGAAAGCTGAGAGTCAAAAAAAAAAAAAATGACTGCGCAAATTTGGCCAGAGAATTTCCAAATAAATAAAATAATAAAATAACTTCAGCAATTTGATATGATGGTAATAAAGTTTAGGGATTTTTGTAAATCTTAGCAGTGGATGCAATCTTTCTTTCATTCCAGGAAAGCTGTAAAAACCTGTCCCATGACGACCCACTGTGCTAACAAAGTAGAATTATGACGTTTGATATACAGAAGAGGTTTACTAGCCATTGGAGTGATTTAAAAGAAAGTAAGTTTTTCTTTCTGTGCTGAAAAGCATGATTTTGATATCTAAGCTAATCTTTTTACTCCTATAGTGACACTGAGACGAAGTGAGAACAGACTTAGGGATGCACTGCTCATTTCCAGTATGCAGTAGTTTGGTCACCCCAAAACCTAAATCAAGGCACCTGACTAATAGGGTACTGTATGGGTACTGATTGTATTCTCCCTGCATGATAGTAAAGTCCCTTCAGGACTGGGTGGCTAACTGCAGTGCTGAAGTGTCAATGGCCAAGTGTCTCCCTGGAGCTCACTTCCAGTATTGAGCTTGACCTCTTTACTTGTGTGAAAACTGTGTTCTTCAGTAAGGTTTTATCTACTGCTAACACCTCAGGCTGAGATCAGTTCTAGCCTAATGTCACAGGAAAAGAGACAAGCTGTGGGCAATGTGGCTTAATTCAAATATAACAGTATTAAAGCAATTATCCTGTCATGGGGAGCAGAGGAAAGCAGCCCTGACTCAATCAGTGAACTCTTTTTGAACAGATATCAAAAGAAGGACTAAAGGGGAACATTTTCTCTCTGCTGATATGATGTGACCACGAATCCTTAAGAGACTTCTGCTGACTTTGTATTCACCTAAGGCTCACAAAAGAATTAGATTTCTCCTCAAGGGGAAAAAATACCAAAATTACCCAAAAAATCAGTCAATCAGCAATTCCCTCCAGTGTATGTCCTCTTTCTCTTTGGCAATGCAGGGATTGTCGAGTGCTTTTCTTTCACGGTCCTTACTGCATGCAGTTCAGGCTAATCGAAGTATTTCATATATGGTTTTCTACTAATAACCCCTACTGTATAGCTGGATACATGCAGAGACTCCTTTTGACTATCTAATTGCCTTTTTTTTTAGCTAAAAAATAAATTTAGCTAAATATATGATTAGTATACACTCTAAGTGTAGCAAGCTCATTACTAAACTCAGGCCAACCAAAAAAAGAAAATCTTATTATTTCATTCCATACTTCCCAATCAACAAATATATATTTTTTTCACATGGTTATAACTCTTCACCAAGTTTTTTCATCAGCACCTTAGGCACAAGTTTAATTCATCATGACCAAAGTTTGGCCCTATTATTCTGTGAATATCAGAAAGTGTAGTATACTTAAACATTTTTTTATTTGTCTTCTGTTGTCTGCAAATTTAAGGAGGTGTCTAAAGAAGACATAGACATGGATCTCAACTATAAGGAGCCCAGAAGAAAACTTAGACAACAGCAGGTACTAGAATTTGAGGAGAGATAACAGCACTTTTATGTCCCATTTGTAATGGTAAAACTGATGTTTCTCCTCTGTCTCTGTTACCAAGAAACTTTGCTCCCTAAATGCAAACGCTATTTGACTGCTGTCAATTTATTGGCAAATCTGAAAGGAAACACCTGTTTTGTCAACAGCTTTTTCTTTACAGTGGTAAATACATGTCTCCAACAAGACCTCAGGTTGGGTTATGTTTCTTGAAGACAGCCATAATGATGAACCAGGAATCATCACCACTAGCATATTGTTACTATATTTGGTATATGCATGTATTCACTCATTATTTACCAAACCTGACATGCCACCATACTACCTTTAATTGTTACAAATTATTTGAGAGGTAATACAGTTGGAAAATAAGAGCAAGAGTGGAAAAAAAAAATTCTCTTACACTTCCATGTTACATCCTTTCCCCTGCAGTTTTGGGGTTTTTTTGTTTGTTTAGGGTTTTTGTTTATTTCCTTTCCATGTTTTTAATATGTAGAATTTCTTGAATTATATTCCTGAAAATAAACTGAAAAAAATTTAGAGACATAAATAAGTGCATGCTCCTGAGTCATCTGAGTTTGTTGGAGACAAACACTCTAAAAATATTTTTGACTGTTTTTTTCCAATTCCACTGATTTGGGAATTCTTTAAAAATATTCAACAAACAAGTGCTCTTAATCAGTGGAACAATGAAGCAATATATGACACTACACTAGGCAATCATGCTTCATAATCAACAATGAATCCAGAATGTTTTGCTTACCTGATATCTGTGATAGCTATAAATAACCAGGTGGGATGATGAATTATATATAAGAAAGCTACTGTTTTGCTTCTCATGAGAAAAATTCTCTGAAACATTCTAATTCGCTATGAGCCTCTTCAATGTCATCTTCATCTTCAGAATTAGTATCCTTGACACACTGTCAGATATTATGTGCATTTGGAAGGATGTTCCTCTAGAATTGCTTTATCACAGACTGCCTTTTACAGTCTTCTCTATTGTGAAACTCCATAAACCTCATACAGTTCTCCCCCCACACTGCACTGCTTGAGAAGCTTTTATTGTCAGTCAGATATCTCTCTCTCTACTTTCTGCTGCCAAATAGTAATGCTGAAAATTGCATTTGAGATGTCCATCTCCTCTTTTTTTTCCTTTCTGGAAGAACAGTAAAGTATGATATTAAAATCTGTGAATGCCAGAAAACTGTTATTTATCTGTGTTTTTCAGTACTCCATCTTCTGTAGAAACACTTGCTTCTATCCATGTCTCCTCTGTAAGCCAAATATATATATGGGACAATTTTTTAGCATTTCCAGACATGTCAAATGACAGTAAAAATTGAACTGGAAAAGCATTTGGTCTCAAGTTTTCTCTTCTAAATCTTGTTTTGAGCTTGGAAATTTGTAACATTCTTTTCATTCAGGTGTTCCCATGTTACTATCAAGGCATGACAAGAGATTTTCTTGTATTTGCTTTTGAAAGTAATGTGTGCTCTTGGAGTATCTTGCTCTTATATTGACTATTTTTGCATTTGTTCATTTTAACATTACCGACTCTTTTCAAGTCTTACAGCCAATTTTTTGCCTCTCCACTTTTACAGCTCCAATGTTCATTGATGCAATTAGAAAGGACTAATTTCCATATCTTTAGAATCCAGGATTGTAGAGGGAAATGAAAGTGCTTGGATACCAAGGACAGAAAAAAAAAGGTAAATCTCCATGCTGAACCTCGAGGTTCTATAGTTATACCCCCAAAAATAGTCTTTTTCAAGCTCTATGATGAGTTAATAATAGAAAGTCTGCACTAGCTTTTTATAGAAGGTAAGGAGCAATGGCTAATATTTTCGGTGGAAAGAGGTCCTGTGAGAAGTATGAAGTGAGATTTGGTGAAATAACCTAGGTAATTTTAATCTAAAGCAGAATTATTTATGAAAAAAAGAGAACACCATAAATTAGTATTGAGTGGCTAAGTTTTTTAGAGCATGTTTAATTTTTTTTTAATAAAATATTGAAGAGTTATGCAAATGTAAAAGTCTTATTGCAGTGGTACTCCATCATATGCCAGTAAACTTCCAAAATCAGGATTTTCATTACAGTTGTTTACATCATTATTTTAAGTTGTTTATAATTCATCAGTACAAATTCAATGCAGGCTAAATCATAGTGTATAACTTTCTAATCCACAGAAAACATTTCTTCCAGTAGATTGCATTTATCAAGTTACAGGATCCATACCAAAAATTTTGATATGGACACTGTTTGCTACTTTCTCTTCTTCTTTCTTTGAGACATGTTATCTTTCTATTGAAAAAAAAAAACAGAAAAAGAAAATAAAAAGCCTTTTAAAACAGCATATCTATTTTCTCTATTAGCTATAATAGCTAATGTAGTACTAGAATAGCTTGCCCTTGAATATTCTAGAAGACATTCTAAATCCCCCTAAAAATGGAATTTGAAATTTATTATTTCAGGCAAACTGGAACAATAACTAAAAAGAAAAAAACAAAAAAAAACAACCAACCAACCAACCAAACCCAAGAGCAGAAGCAAACTTGGTAAGAGGCAATTAGTTCAATTCTCTTTTAAGTTATCAGATCCTCCAGATAAATCCATTGCTCTTGCTGCAAGTGCAAGAAAAAGAGTGTCCCCATTGCCCTCATCTGGCATTTCATTGAAGGGCTCTACTGCTCTCCTTTAGCCCACATGATTGTATTTTATTTGTATGGGAACCAGGAGCTGCAGAGATGGAGTAAGTCTGAACCACCACCAGTCTTTCAGGCTGGGTTGCAAGAGCATTGTCATGAGAGTGCCTGGACCAGACAACATGGATATGTTTCTGGATACAATATTATAGATGTCACTTACAATGTGAATGTTTTATTGGATACATGAAAAAACCCATTCCACTGCTGTGAATAATTAGGGTTAAATTGTTAAATTGTTGTGAATAATATATATGCGCACATTGATGTCATTCACCCTCTTAAAGAAGAAATCACTTGCATGACATTAGGAAGAACTATTTGGTTCACTCTGCATGTCTATTACTAGAATGTCATTGAAAGCAGACGCGTTTTGCATTGTAATCTGAGAGTAATTAAGCTCAGTAATGAATACAGAATAGCGTTGCAGCTTTTCCTCATGGGCTCCATCAGCCACAGTGTTTCCTCTCAGCACAGCTGCTGTGATCATGAACAGAAAGGGATGATTCTTGTGATGTATCAGTCAAACACTCTCATTGTTATTAAGTCTCAAAGGCAATAACATAAAGTCTGAGGTGGATTTAAACTCCAAGATTTGATTTATACCAAGTACTTTTTTAAAATACAAAACTCAAAAAATCATGCTGCAGTTCATCGCTTCTTGTTGCAATGAGGTACTTGTTTATGTTTCTCAGGAGCAGGAGCTCAAAGAAGCAATGGAATTTAAAATGGTAATTGTAAATGGCCTCATGGAAAGAAAAATAGTTTTAGGAAGAAGTAAAAATGAGGAGTATGCATAATCTTAGTAGCGAAAAACTGCTAAGCTAACAGTAAAACTTATTACATCTTTGTTTTATGACAACATGACTGATGCAGCAAGAATAATATTTAATTCTGGTCTTTGTTCAGTTTACAGAGATTATGATATTAATGGCTATCACAACATAACTTTCTTCTCTGATACTGTAGTTTAAAAATATTTCATAAAAGACATGCAAAGAACTTTGAGATGTCTGTAATATGATGGGACTACTGTATGTGCTATTTCATAATTATTTAGGAATAATTCAAGAAGGAAAAACTGCGTTCAAGTGGAAGTGAAGAAGGCGGTCTGGTGAGAGGTGCTCTAAGAGTACCTGAGAGAGTTCATATGGATGTGATGGTAAATATTGATAAAATCACAGCAAAACTGCATCTTGTCTCCAAATAAATTTAGGCTCAAAATATTTATTGCTTGCCAATGAATGTGTTCGAAGAATATACACATTTTTTAACAGTAAGAATGAACCTGTAATGTACTCATGATCGTAGTGGTCCCAGAAGCATACAAGCTGGAGCCTCCTAGAAATAGGCCTGGCCTATTGTAGTGATTGTAGTTCTTTAAGTTGCGGTTGGAACAAAAAAACCCAACAACTAAACTGCTTACTTCCTTAAACAATAATCATGCATAAATTTCCCTTTTTTTCTGACATTCTACTTGCATGTGTGACCTTGTGCCTCTATAGAATATAATTTCAGGAAATAAAGATGTAGTCTTTGTTTATTGCACAAAATTTTATACAATGATATCAAGTAACACACCAAAATCTTCCCTGTTGCATCAGTTTCTCCTACATTCTTAGTTTGATTCCTTTTTCTCTGCTGCCTGTTTAAATTCAAGCAGGAGTTGTGCTATAATAGATCTCACACTGAAGTGATTACCTTTACCATTTTGACCGGTAGTGACAAGAATTACCTAGTGCAAATAACTTTTATTCTTATCTTTTACCTTATCACTGTTTCTTCAGGCAAGCAGAGTGAAGGGGTCTTCATGCAATAGAGAATGAGGTCCAATGAGTTGCACTTTGAATGATATTTCGATTTTTTTTTTTAATGGAGCAAGGAATACTGCAAAGCTGAGTTCGACATGTACCAGTCTGAAACTGCTCCAGTCTGAAAACTGTCCTGTCACAGTACTGAAACATAAATGCATTTTTTACTAGACCCAAGCTGAGCCACTACAGTTCATTGTTTATTAGTACTAAAAGAAGTTTGAAGCAACTGCTTCATTTTTCAGTTGTTATTATAATATATATATATTTTTAAGTTTAAAAGTCAAGGCTGCTTTCGTTAATCTATCCTAAATATACTTTCCTGTTTGTCTGCATTGCTGTCAGTGTTCACTAAATCATGTATGATTGTAGAGGTCTTCTTGAATGGCAAATCTACAATGGCTGGATGGATGCTCATTGACGTGTATAAACATGCATATGAATTCCATCCCATTGGCGTATATAATGCAAGGACTATTGAAACTTAGGAGAATTTTATTCCTGGTTTGCTAGTGGTCTATTGAAAGGCTTAGGGACAGCTATTTCACCACTTTTGTTTCCTTTTCTCAAGAGCTGAGCTAGTGCTATTTATCTCCTTCCTAGAGCACTCTGATATCTTCAAGAAAAAGAACTATAAAATATATGCTATTAGTAAAATTAAAAAAAAGTTACAAAGTAAAATATAAGTAAAAAAACCAAAAAAATTCCAGTTGTTACTGGATCTGCCTGATGTGATAGAAAACTTAAGGAGGTTGTCATAAGGAAATGTCAGCCTTATAGAAAATTGAAAGCTTGTCTAAATGAAAAGAAAAAGAAAGCCCATAAAATATGGCAGCTTGAGCTTAAAGACAAAGTCCAAAAACTAGAACAGAATTAGAGAGTGGTTCGCAGAGAATGCTCAAGTTGCTAGTAAGTAGTTGTTTACTTCTTCATCAGATATAAGAAGACAAATAGGATAATCGATGACCAGAGTGTAACAGGGTACTCAGGGATGAATAAGACAGAGCAGAGTAGTGCAACAAATTTTTGTATTAGTCTACTGCTTAAGTCTTTGATAATTACCACTTCCTCACTATTTTTACAGCAGAGGGATCAAAGGAGTTAGGTACATTTGTTGTGAGTATACAGGAGGAATTAGACCAAACAGAAAAGTTAGGTAAGTTTCCAGAACTGGATGATGTTTGGGAGAAATCTTTGGAGTAACTCAGATGTGAAACTGCAGAGCATCTGGCAAAGCCTTGTAAACTTTCACTGTAAACAGTGCAATGCAATTTCTACTGTGCTAGAAGAGTAACTCCCATTACAAAATAAAAAAGTCTGGGAGCCACAGAGGGGAACCTGGAAACTACAGACTGGAAAATCTGATTTCTGTATCTAAAAGGCAAGGCTATTGAGCAAATGGAAAAGCACAGGATGTTGGGAAAGACTCAGTATAGCTTCGGTAAATGAAAATCTTGACTCACATACTTGGTCTAGCTCTGTGTCTGACCGAGCAAGGGCACTTATTATTCCTTTTGTTTTATGAAAAAAAAAAGGTAAGTGTCCTCTCTCTAACAAATCACTCCAACTGATTTGATTCTCCTCCATGGTTCAGAGCATCTGTAGGATGCTGGTAGAGTTCCTTTTTCTTTCCCTCTAATGTGTGAGTAACCTTGAGCCTCAGTCTCCTGATGATTTGCAAGCCTCTCTTAACTGCCTTGCAGATGGCCATAGCTGGACAGGAGATCCTTTGCAGATGCATTACTGTTTCAACAGGTTTTGGGAAATTCCCATGGCTGCTTGGTACAAAGTGTCTTGCTCATGTGCTTAGTTAAATGGATACTCAGGTTTGTCAAGAAGGACAGATTTTTTCCTGCCTTCCTCTATGGGTTGGTTTGTAGTTTACTGTGTAGGCTACTTTGAGTAAATTCCCTATTCTTCTGTGAGCCTACACTCTCATGCACACAGAAACACACACATACACATACAAAGAAACACACAGAGTCTCTCATAAAATTGTAACCTGTCCTGGGTAATAGTTTGTCAGTACAAAAGGACATTAAGAAATCAGGCATTGGGAGCATGGGAGACTGAGGCAGGCAGGAAAATCAGGCTGGAAAAGTAGGCAGGGCACTCACAGCTTGGATGTGAGATAATTCCCATTATTTTCTTATGTGGAATTCCCATTCCCATTTTCCCTCCAGAGATTGTGTTAGTTTCTAGGCAGTTTTTTAAACTTTTGTCCTCCGCCCTCCATTCTTCAAACTACATACTGTGCAACACTACTAAGTGATACTTACCCACATGGTGGCAGGTGTGTTATCCTGCAAAATCAGATGGATTTTTTCTTTGCTTGGCTGCTTCCTCTTTGTCATGTACATAACGGTCTGTTCTCAAGGTTGCAATTCTTCTGTGACCAGTAATTGCCATCAATGAGTACTTTACAGTCATGGGTATTCAATCATGTTTCAAGCCCTTTCCTGTCATCTTGTGCTTGAACTCCTCAAAGGACACTAGGTACCAATGTCTGGGTCACATAGCAAGTTCTCATAACAGATTGATAGCAGGCCAGGTCTGGGGCCTTTAAGTCAAAATTAACCTCAGTGCTTTTGCATATTGCTGTCAATAGCAATACGATTCTTACAGTGTAACTTTTTTATAATTGCATCAGACTTAGGTTTTGCAGCTTCTAGCACTTTACATTGAAGGATCTATGTTGATTATAGAGTTTTGCAAGTTGTAGGTGGGTCTAGATAAAGCATGTATTTCATGTTTTAAATAACCATGACTGACTGCAGCCATTCAAAATTTAAGCATTTACAGCGTATGCTACACAACTAATCTATAAAACAACCTCAAAGAAACATTCTTATGAGGCACTAGAGAACGTACCAGCATCTCCATGTATCCAGAAAGCCTATATTAAAAGAAAGAATGTTTGTAAATACTGTGGGTGAGGAACACCTTAAAAACTGTTGAATAAAAAGTTTTCATCAGAAAGTGAGTCTTGCCAACATATTTGAAAGAATCCTTCCACAATGAGTTTCTACATTTAGCTATCTTTCTAGGCTACGTCTGCATTAATGAATGTAGCACAAGTGAACATGTGAAGGAATGAGGATGTCATGTTCCCGCTATCTGCATTTATGTGTTATGGAGGTTGTTTCACATTATCTAGAATCTGGTCTTGTGAACTGAATGCCAAGAAACTGGAGAACTAAAAATCTCCGGAACTATTATAATTTTTGTTTAGGTTCACCTGAAAGGAATTCAGACACTATGAGACCCTTTCGCTTTACCCTGAGATGATCTAAATCTTAGTAAATGGAAGATACAGGGACATGTCCTTCAAAAGAGCACCCAATATCTAAACTAAAACGCTTGCAAAATGTGATGATATAAAACTGATAGTTAAAGAATGTACATACTTATGTTACGTACAGAACACAATATATGCTGAAAAGGTTGATGAAAAACAAGTATAAACTGCAGATTTGACATTTCTTGGTTAACTGTCCTTCCCCACCCCCCAAAACCCCCAAAATTAACAACTTTTCTAAAAACAGATTATTCTTTAAATATTAGCTTTTCCTTACCAGAAATTCAGTCTGGTAATAACTTGATCACAAAAGTCATTGCAGTGTTGCTTAGCAGACAAGCTTTTGTCCCAGAGGAAAATTTAGTTGATTTACATGAAATATTATTTTTGAATATGATTTGTATCCTAGATAGCACACATTAGTGTAAATGCTGTTCCCTGTTTGACATAATCCTCCTCAATGTTATTTTGTTTTAATCTACTCTTGCTTCAGTTATGTAGCGATAGGGTAAGTGGTAATGGTTTTAACAAAAAGAAGGCAGATGTAGATTAGATAGAAGGAAAAATTCTTTACTATGAGGGTGGTGAGACAATGGAAGAGGTTACCTAGGGAAGCTGAGGATGTCTCATGCCTGGGAGTGTTCAAGACCAGGTTGGATGGGGCTTTGATTAACCTAATCTAGTGAAAGATATCCCTGCCCATGGCAGGGGTTTGGAACTAGATGAACTACACTATACAGAACTTATTTTTACAATATTGTCTCTGGAGTTAGCAGGCAGGAAGTTATAGAGGGTATGTGGCAATAGTTCAGCTGGGGAATGGACTATTTTTTGCCATTCTCTTTCATTGTTCTGACTCAAATAATTTGACAATGTTTCTGGTCTTAGAAAATCCGATGCTTGGAATAAATGATTTTCTGCAATATGAAACATACTTCTCATTTAGATCACCCTCAACATAAAGAAATGGAAGAGGGCAAATGAGAAAATGCCTGGGGTTTGCAAGATGAATAAAAGTAAGAAGCACTTTTCATGGGAGTGTGGAGTTAACCTCAGCTGGCAGGTAAGACCTCAACCGCTCTCTTGCTTGCTCCATTGCAGTGGAATGAGGTGGAGAATTGTAAGGGCAACAGTGAGAAAACTCATGGATTGAGATAAAGACATTTTAATGTGTAGAGGTGAAGAAAAAAATCAAAAAACAGAAAAAAACAAGTGGTGCAAACATGATAACTTACCATTAGCTAGCCAATGCCTACCAGCAGTTACTTGGGAAAAATTCTCCCCTGGTTTTATTTTTGAGCATGAGGTTATATGGTGTGGAATCTCTCTCTTGTCAGTTTGGGTCAGCTGTTCTGCCTGCAACCTCTCCCAGCCTCTTGCCAATCCCCAGTCTACTTGTGATGGCAGAGTGAGAAACAGAAAGTCTTGTCACCATGCAAACAATGTTCAGCAATGGATAAAACATTGTTATGTTTTCAATGTTGTTTTAAGAATAGAATAGAATGGAATAGAATATTTCAGTGGAAAGGGACCGACAATGATCATGTAGTGCAGCTCTCAATTGTTTGGTCACAGATCTGAAACACAGCAACATACCTGCTGCTATGAAGAAAATTATCTCCATCCCACTAAACCCCAGTACCATATGAATAGTGTTTTAAGAGATGAGGACTCCTCCATTCGTAAAACAGCTGAGGGATAGGTTGGCATGGAGAAATGTAACAGGGTACAATTATTTCCTTTTTCTTTCAACAGTCCAGTGGAGTGTCAGATGAAATGGTCAGGCTGCAGGTATAAATCAAAGAAAAGGAAGTGCTCTTACACACAGTATGAAGGAAAAGTCTGGAACTCATCTCCAGAGGCTCCTGTGGAGGTTCTCTCTGCAAATGGATTTGAAAAACTCTTAGGCAAATTTATAGAAGAAAATCAATCAAGGGCTACAAAACAGGGTGCAGATGCAGCTTTTAACCAAAAAAAATCCCCAAATGGCAGACTGCTGGAAACCAGAGAAGTAGGGAGAGAAAGTATCAATCTCTACTTTTGCTATTTTTAAGCTCTCTCACCATATGTTTTGCACAGGTCCTTTTCAGAAAT
Organism: Neopelma chrysocephalum; assembly: GCF_003984885.1. Taxonomy (NCBI): domain Eukaryota; kingdom Metazoa; phylum Chordata; class Aves; order Passeriformes; family Pipridae; genus Neopelma; species Neopelma chrysocephalum. The sequence goes on from NW_020897691.1 coordinate 38,144,819, forward strand.
GGGATATGGGCTACATGGACCTTTGCTCAGATGCCTTGTTTTCTTCTCTGCTTTATGTTCTTATCATTAGTCTGCAGTTCATCTGAGGTTATACTTTTCCAGTGACATACTCTGAGTAGAGGAGGCCATGGAAGATAGAAACCAGGGTTTCCTGACAAAGATGAATAATTTAAAATGTTTCTTACCTACTCTATTGATTTGTGTCAGAGGGTGTTCACAGTTTCTTCAAAACCTTCATTCCTTATCTGGAGTCTGTGATGGTCCCTGATGACATTCACCCCTCTCATCTGGCAGGTCATCCTGGTCAGGCAAGGAAGTGGTGATTCTGATTAAAGATGCAATGAACCAGTTGATTTTAATTAGAGGAGGTTGGAAAACACTCAGTTTTAGTCTGCTGCTTTCATTTTAGACAGTTTATCCAATATCTAAATTAAAACCAGCAGGTATCTGATCTGAAAATAAATTGTTTTTCCTTAAATCCAAACCTTAGTGCTTTGGTGTTACTTTCCCTAATGCTTCAGTCTGAATTAGTGGGAATCACCACATCAAATTCTGTTTTGGAATTGTAAAACTTGCTGCACTGTATTGTTCTCTGAGGGTGGCGTATGGGTTTCAGTGAGGGCTTTTAGACAATTGTTTCTAATAAGGAAATACATCCAGTTAAAACAACTGTTATTTGAAAGTTATTTTCATTACTATGTTGAAAACACGGAGTTAAAGACTGAAGTGGGGCCCATTTTAAGATGACTTTGACCATAACGATGTCGGATTATATGCAAAGTATTTTACACGTATCTCTTCCTCTATTGTATTTTTTTATTTGTATGTTTAATTATACCATCTTGAATAAAATTAAAATTCTCTTGGAAATCCATTATTTTTAACCAAGAAAGAGTTCAATCTGAATTTAAGACCATACCTAACAATATGTTTGTCAGATTATCAATTTTTGAATTTGTGCGATGAAGTAGCAGCAGTATTTAGGCTTTACATTAATAATAACTAAATTGATAAAACCTTTTAAATATAAATTTTTTTTCTTCACTTAAAATTGGGAGTACAGTTGGAATCCACAGTTCCTCCATAAGCCAAGACACTGAAGACATAATAGCTAAAACAAGCAGAGAAGGGTGGTAAAAATCATATCCCTTTGATCTTTATTGCATTTTCCTTAAAACAACCGACGCCAGCTGCACACCTGGGTCCCAGTGATTTGTTCCTCTACTGAGAAACTATGATTTTCAGGCTAAGCCCCAAAAAAGATATGTTGAATTGGGTAATGTTTTGACCAAGACATTGGCTGACATATTATTGTCACGTTAGCAAGCACGTTTCTAGAAGGAAGACCAAGCTGTTTCTGCACATGCCATGCTGTGCTCTGTGCACTGTGCAGTGCCTGGGGAAAGTGAGGGTCCAGAGCAGTGAACATCCCTTCGACAGACTGTCTGCAAGAAATGGTTAAAACAAGAACATACAGAATCCTGGACAGTAAACTTAGGAAAAGGCTCATCTTTAATTCTTAGATACTATTGCTGAACCACTGTGCAACAGAGAACTGAATGTAAGAAAGCAGAGAAAGGGGGAAAAGGCAGCACAACTGTGTGAATTAGAGGTTCGGGCTCACAGTCAAGCATACAAATCTTTGTCTCTGATGTATTTTTCCTGAACATGTAGATTGAAACTGGACAAGATATCTCAATCTGGTTTGGGAAATGGAACCTGGATCCTGATCTCTCTCATCTCTGCCAGGTGACAGATGCTCTCTGAGGACCTGGAGTCGTGGGGATTTCCCATGGGGTCTAGCAGGGCAGGGCATGACAGCCAGGACCAGTCCCACTGTGCCAACCAGGAGTTGGGGAACTGAAATGGGATCCTGGGCTTTAGGCTCCTGGGAAAGCCTTGGAGGGGTTGGATAGGGACAGTAAGGCCCCTTGGCACTCCCAGAGCCAGCTGCTTTCCCAGCAAAGCCCTCGCTTATGTTACTTTGCTCTCGTTCTTTCTATTTCCCTAATGAATCTTTCTTTCCTTGCAATCCTGTGACAATACAAAAGATGAGAAGTGATCCAATCCAAAACTGGTAACAGCCTATAGTAAAAAGAGACATCAAACCCCAGGAAAATTAACAAGATTTTTGTCAGGCGAGAATCAATTTTTATTTGCTAAGGTGGCAGCAAATACTCAGGCATGATTCACACCCTTCCTTGTCTGTGTTGAACAAAAAACATCATACAAGCTGTGGCATCAGTTGTAGGTTTCGGTGTCCAGGACATCACAGGTAGCAAGTGGAGTGGAGCTCAAGTTTGTTGTGTGATGGGTTAGCACAGGGTTAACTACTCTGCAGATAACTTATGCTTTTTCATTATGTACTATGACATTTTCTGGATGTGAAAAATTTTTGAACTAGTGCTTTTCTGGAAGGTGATTGCTAAAGAGTTTTTTGTGACACTTAGAAATAAATATCTGATGTTTACTAATTCATTTGGCACTGCTCTGAAATAATGTAAATCATGATGTTCTTGTGTGGCATTAAAGGATGTAACTTCTTCCAAAAATCCCTCAAAATCCTCTATCCCTTGTCTCAGTATAGTCAAGTATATCTTCTTTAGTGTATATAGATTTGGCAGTGCTGCACTTTCTTTGATGTATTTAGTTAGAAAGAGACTTGAAAAGTAGGTACCAGTGTTTAGGGATGAGCAAAGCCAGTTTAATATAGATATTTTGATTTAAGATTCAAGAGTTCAGTTTTTTTCATAATGTCCCTTCCTTCTTCTGCTTACCCTTAAATGTAATTAGATTGAGGTTTGTTTCGCTTGGAACTAAAATCTTCATATCTAATTTAGAAAGAGAACATGGCAACACTTTGTTGGTTTTGTGGGAAAAACAAACAAACAAACAAACAAACAAAAACAATGAAAAAAACCCCAAAAGAGAACCCAAGGCTTTTCGTTCTTCTTTCACAGCAACAGAAAGAAAGAGATTTTGCATTTAAAAGTTTTTGTGAAGTGTGAGACTCTTATTCAATAACACAGAACAGTGAGTGACTAGTTTCAAAGATGTTTTAAAAGACCCACTTCTTGTCTTACAATGTTTGAAGTAGTGTCATTTCATGATTTTTAACTTCTCTTGTGAAATTCTTCGTATGCAGAAGCCTCTTTGTATTATATAGCATATGTCTTTATATTGAGGTATTTAGCTATTGGGGTCACAAAACTTGTGGCGTATTAATATAATACGTAAATGAATTACACAGACCCAGCTAGCTAGTTGGGGGTTCAATACCAAATCCTCTTTATTTAAATAAGATGACACCTTTTATATACATCTCAAAGTAACATGTGACTCCCTTGACCAATTACCAAGGGCATCTCACTGCCCATGTGTGGGAGTACTTTAGGACTTCATTTCCCAGGATGCCTCATCCAGCATCCTTCCTGTAACCCGACTCCTACAAAAACTGAACAGTTAGCACTTGACCTATGTTGTTTCTGTCATACAACACCATGACAAGGCTGATGGATCATAAAAAATTGAAGACAGATAGGTAACAGAAATAGAACTCTGTTTTGCTGTTCCTTTCTTTGCTGAGGTCAATGAGAACGCAACTATGCCTAAACATATCATGCAGCTAGACTGCTAGACTCTTTAGCGTGGTACAGCACTAAATATGTTTTCTGAAAAGGGTGCATTTAATAAACAATGTGTCTTAGTGAATCAGAGTGGACAGAACCTTGAAAGAGGCCAGCTTTCTGAAGGCAGGATCTACTGTCCCTGTATCATTATGGTTAGATGTTTGTTCTATATATCTTGAAGTCCTCCAACAATGAAGAGCACTCGAACTACTATATTATCCACTTCAGTGCTTGTGCTTTGTTATGAATAGAGATATCTGGTTGAACCACACTTTTGTTGTTCTAGATTTTTTTCCTGTATTTTGATGCAATTCGATAGTCAGCGATACCCAAATATCCTTCTTCTGTTTCTGTGTTTTCTTTTGATTTTTTAATAATTCAACTTCCAGTTTTACAACTCCCATTGAAACACAGAAGGAAATGCAGGGGCCATACATTTATCCTGAGTTATAGCCTTCTTCCATCTTTTTAAAATTTGTTCCTTTTTTCCTTCCTTTCGTCAGTCACAGTTAGGGACTTAGAACTGGTTAAATTAAATTCTGAAACTATATCACCTCTGGAAATACTTGTTTTCAGGTATCCCCCAGTCATGTCTTGGAGAGTATCATGCAGTCTATGCCTCACAGAAATAGTAGAAAAATACCTTGTTTCCCAGGGAAATGTTTTTTCAGCTTTAGAAATATGACTTTTTTGCATACATGCTGAAGTTTTCACAGTTGAATCCTAAATCTGGAAATTTCTGCTGAAGAAAGGTTTTTAATCACCTTAACTTTACACTTTTCTCTGCCTTGAGTTCCGTGTCCCACTTTACCCCATATCAAATTGTCTGGCTTCTTTAAAGAGAATATCTTCCAAGAATGATTTTAAGGCTGTTTTTTCACTGTTTGTGTGTTGTTAAAAATCAGCATCTGAAATGGCTTTGCAGCCTAAGGACAGAGAGAGGCAGCAGGAAACAGAGATGCAGGAGTTCAGCTTTGTTTTTCTCCTACATGCCTGTTGGCAGTCCCTCCATATGTTGGGATTCAGTCTCCACCAAACCAGCGCCCGAAGCCTTCACAGTGTGTTGCTGCAGTAGAGCAGCAAGCATTCAAGGGTTTATCTTTATTAGATTTGATCACTCACTGTTTATGAGGCAGCACAGCTTGTGCTGATAATGAAAGACCTCCTCTTCCCTCCCCCTTCCAATTAGTAGGTCTTGTCTGTCTCATATTCCTTATGCAAAAGTTTTATGTCAATATTGACAAGATGAAAAAAGGAAAATGAATTGACTTTGCACAGTTTGAATCTCATCCTGTGAAAAATTCTGTGGGAGCAGTTCTGTCTTATTCTTTAACACTACCCTTAACACGATTAATACCCTAGATGCTGAAGATGATGCTTATGACACTAGAGGATGTTCAGGGTGTTATGACTCACTGAACACAACAGTAAAAGAACCCAAATACCCCAACTACTTTCACATCAGAAAGAATAAAACATCCACTAAACTTTCCTTACAAATGAGGAATTGCTTTATAGGAGCTGACATTGTGAAGAAGGAACAAATGCTGGAAATCACAGAATTTCAAAGGAGCTTTATTTTGTGATGAAGAAACTGAATCTCATGGGTCAGAGGAGTGACACCCCATGCAAAGTAGTTAATCTTTCTAGGTTTCCTATTTGCAAAATGAGATAGTAATACTTACCTTTCCTCTGTTTTGTCAAGATCTATTCCAGATGTTTCAAGAGGTGCTTCTTTAAGGCAATGTGTGTGCATAAAGCCCTGTGGTGGTTTGAGACCTCCAAAAATCCAATTCCTGAGCCCAAGCCCCCCTCCCACAACTCAACTCAGTGTGAGAGGGGTTTTCCAGACACAACACAAGACTCAATATGGGAGGAAGGGAATTATATTACAATAATTACACAAATAAATATTATAATACATTATATACACTATCCTAACTACCTCTCCTATCATAAAGCAATATTTACAGTGGATCAAATCTCTTTTCCCTCCAATAAAAGTCCAGAAGGGAAGAAGGAAAGATCCTTTCCACGTTCAGGGCAACAGTGTCTCTCTCTTCTTCAATGCAGCAGTTGTAGCTGAATCTTTTTCCATTACACACAAGAGGGTCTCCTCTAACCCCTCTCGGCCCTTCGACTCCAATCGAAGGTCTCTCTCCCGTGGACTGCGATAGTCGGGACAAGGCTTGCCTCACCACGTCATATCACGAAGTGCAGGGGTCTTCGTGACAGTCCCTTTCCTCAGGGGATTTACCCCCTGAGTCAGAACATTTAGGGCAGCTTTCAGTTCAGTCTTTGCCTTAAGCGTTCTATCAGAGCTCTTGTGCTCTGTTTCAGTCTGCCAGCCTGGCAGCAGCAGCGGGGGGGGGGCAAGGCCACCTCCTCCGCATTCCGTCCGGCCGTCCCGGTCCAGCTTCCAGGATGCCTTGAGCTTCTCAGCTTCTCTGTCCAGTGCTGCTGCATTCCAAGACTCCCCGCAAGTAGGATTCCACTCCCCTCCTCCTAGGAAGGGGTGTCAAAGGGGTTTTGGGGGATTTGATTCAGTTCTTACCCCAGAACTGTCTCTGTTGAGCTTTCTCTGCTCTGTCTCTATCAGACATCTCTGTGTCTCTCAGCTTGGCTGCATGCCGTCTTTGCTGCTTGTTTCTTATCTTCCTGGCTTTTTGCCACAGTTCTCCGTTCACTGCTGCTCCACCTCCGCTTTCAGTATCTCTGGCTGTCCACTCACAGCAAGGAAACTTCCCCCAGCTCTTAGTTACAGAGCTCGGTCCAGTTTAACACTGTTTCCGAGTTCCTACAGCCCCCCAGACAGGGTTGGGGACCCCAGCCCCAAACGGGGCTCCTGGCTCTTCTCCCCTAGTGGCCTAAAACATGGCCACTTCTTCTCCAACTACATCATCATCCTTCTTTTCCGGTCTGGTGTGGTATGTTTAAATTTTGCAGGGATGCTGATTGGGTCAACACCAAGAGAGACATCACTTTTTTTCCCCACCACAACTCTAACCAAAGACAAAATGACAAAAAGATGAGAAAACTTTTAATCCCAGTCTAAACTGGGTATTTGCTTTTTATCAACCGCATTTAGTGTGGAAATAAATGGAAAGAAAATGGATGCCTATGTTATCTTTAATAGTTAAAAAGTGTAGATATAGAACAGACCAGTTAAGAATGAAAAGAAGGATCAGTACAATGTAGTAATGATTTATAAAAGAGCAGCACAAAGTCAATATATTGCTTAATACAGATTCAAGTAACTGATTAGAGAGTAATTCTGGTGGGCTACTGTTCACCTTGCATAAGCTATGAAGCTATGGTGAGTCACATTGTGAATCATTTGCAGACTTTTTTTATTACAGGTGCCAGCAAACAAAGTTTTAGGCATCAAGTAAATGGATTGCAAAACACTTTTTCTATAACAGAATGCAATTTTGCAATCTACTGTCAATGACACCATTAGGCACCTAGTATTTTAAAGACTCACATTTGGTAGACAAACTGTGTTAAAGTTTAATAACCTTTGCATTGATGTAGTGCACTTCATCTTTGAGTGACAAACCAATCTATTTACTTCCGATTCTCTTACTTTGCTCCTTCTCTTCTCCCAGTTATGAGTCATATATTCCTGGTACTTAAAAAAATAGTCTGCTAAGAAATAATCAAAATAAAGAACTTAAAGGATGTGGCCAGCATTTACTGTTCATCTTTTTCTCTATTAATTCTCCAGTGTCTTGAGTTGTCTTCATGCCTACAGTTTGCCCATCTGTGAGAACATCATCTAGGTTTGTAACCCCAGTTTGATATTTTTAGCACAACAGTGAAAGTGAATAAAGATCCAAATCTGGTTATTGTATTAAAGTAAAAAAAAATATAAAAAAGTAAAAAAAAAAAAAGGTAAAAAAAAAAGTAAAGAAAAAAAACCTGTGAGTTCCTATGGGTTTTGTGGAAGACTGGGGTTTTAATTCAAGAAAATGGATCCTTTTAAGGAGCAATTTTTTAGGAGAAGCTTGAATAGAGTAGTAGTCATCAGCAAAGATAAATATCAGGGCTCTTCACTTGGGTGTCATGCCTAGAGTCCCATGGACAGTGGACTGCAATTAGTTCTACTTCCTCTGTAGACTTCCAAAACCTTCCAGTAGGCTTTATGATATGGCACCCATTTTTTATGTGCCAACTTACTCTAAGACATCTCCAACCAGAACAGAAATCAGACCAACATGTATTTCGGTTGTTGAATGAGAGGTCTCACCAAAAAGACAATTAGAACAATGGATGCTTGAAGAGTTCCAGGGCACAGTGAGGTTCTGAAGTATTTTTCACAATTTTGTTCACTATATTGCATCTTTCACTATTTTTCGTTATATTGTTAACCTGAATATTCAAGGACTTTTTAAAAACGGTTTCCCATAATGGTTTCACGGACTTGTTTTGACAGTAAGAACACTTTTGTGTCTGACTTTGTCTTCACAAGATCTCATGCTTAACTCTTGAATGTTTGAGTAAGAGTAGGTTTTCAAAAGTTTTCCACACATACCACAATGCTGTAGAACACATCTGAGAGTAATGCACTTATATAGGTATCCAAAAACACCTGCCCCACTAATAAGATTAGCTAAAATAAGATTATTTCTTAAAGATACCAGAGTTTTTCTCATTATGAATTATTACTACATCCTTTAGGTTTTTTTCAGAAAAATTCATTTAATGTAGCAAATATATTTTGAAAGACTTTTGCATGTCTCATCTATAACGTTGGATTATTAAATTAGCTTGTTGTTCACCACCTTCGAACAAGAAATCATCATATCAATTCCGTTACTGACAAATATAAATTCTTATTTTTACGAGATCAGCTTTTTCAACTCCCAGCATTGCTGAAATAAATATGTCTCGCATAAAAATGGCCACACACATTTTAAAAGAAGTAACTTGTAAGCAATAATTGGAATAAGATGTTACCTAATTGCTAGAAAGTGATTGACTATAGACAAAGCTCTTATTGGACACTATTAAGCACTAGTTACATAGTTAGGCTATATTTATCAGATGATTGCAATTAATTTTAATAGTTATTTTAAAATGTCAATCCCATGTGCCCAATACACAGTTGTCCTGCAAAATGTAAATTTTATGTATTGGGAAGACACTAGTGGTATCTTTCATTAGATAACATATAAGAAGTTAATAATTTTGAAATAAGGCACGTAAATTATTATACAGAAGCTTGTTGAAAGTTGCTAAAAATAATGTTAGTTCTTTAGCATATACGTAGCTAGTGATTGTGTTGGATCCTTGCTTGTGTGTTTCATGAAGTGCATGACTGTGGTGTTTTATAAGGAGAAAACACTTCAAAAGCTTATACTTGCCTATGCATGGGTGAACAGAAGGAAGCAGAAGAAAATTCTCTCCCAACAATGATAATGTGTCTCTAAATGAGGAAGATTTGATCCACAACATTCATTAATGTAATTACAACCAGAACAAAATTTACTCAGATATAAATGTAGATTGTTTTTTTGATTTTGTGAGAATTTTAAGCAGGATGGTTTTATTCTATTATTATTGAACATATTTAATATTTCCTTGTATTAAATAGTAATATTAATTAATGCTTACTAGTGCTAAATAGGAATACTAATTAGAAATTCTATTAAATAACAGTCTGTAATAGCCATGGTTGTCATATGTCTGCATATAGATGTCTTTTCCATCATTTTAAAATGAATGGGAAGTCATTTTGACTTGCAGTTTCTCTATTTTGGAGTAAAATTGTGCCAGCTTTTATGAAGACTCTGTTATCATTGCTTATAAAATTGCATTTAGAGGCAAACATAATTTTCTTGACCCACAGCTATGTGGGCATTGCCAGACATCTCATTTTTACATATGTGCTCCTTATATATAATATATATATATATAAAATGGCCAGTCTTCGCGAACGAAGATTTTTGGGAAAGGTCTTTTACCTTTCCAGCCTGCGCAATGGATTTTTTAGGTGAGACACAGCATGCGTTGAACTGAGCCCACCCTTTAATCCTAAGGTTCATCTGCCGGGGCCAAGCAAGCTTGGACAATGGCAGTGAGGTCCTCAGGATGTAGGTTTGTTTAGAGTGACCTTCTCTTAGATGGATGGCCTTACAGGGCTAACGAACTCCATCTGCCCGGGGGACCGGGGAATCAAACCTGGGTCGCAGCAGTGAGAGTCCTGCATGCTAACCACTAGGCCACCAGGGGTCCCCTGTGCTCCTTAAGTCATAACAAATAACAAAGCAAGCGAGCATGGCTTGTTTTATTTATTTTTTTTTTAGAAGAAATTACATAGTACAGTATTGATATAATCTGAGTTAACTGGTCTTATCTAACTCCAAATCAGACTTCTTAATCTTTTGTTTAAATCTGGAAGGGAAAAAATAACGATATGGCTTTTCATTTCACCTATTTTGAGCATCTATTCTATCCTACTTCAGGATAGATTCATTGTGCCTATTTCAATGTGGTCATAGCACTGAACCTGACAGAGTTCAAGAAGCATTTGGACAATGCACTCAGTCACATGATGTGATTCTTGGGGCTGTCTTGTCCAAGGCCAGGAGTTGGATTTTGATGATCCTTGTGGGTCCCTTACAACTCAGGATATTCTATGATTCTATCATCTTTAAAATGGATTTGAGGTGCCTATGTTTCAAACGAATGATTAACATTAATGTGTCTAATTTGATGTAGATAAAATTCCGTCATAATATACGTCTGGATTTTCAAAGGTAAACTGGGATCCCCTTTGACATATATCTTACATGCCACTCTCGTTCTGATTTTGGTTTTGTACACATTTAAACATAGGGAAACTACTCTCATCAAAAAGTCAATAATTCAGATCATCTGAATTTGCATGAAGAAAGATATTGGGGTTTATTTCCTGGTATTATACTCAGTGATCCAAGTTTTACTCTGACTTAAAATGGTCTAAACCCACTGTAGACACAGTGACTTCATTAATTCTGATGAATTGTTTTTCTTTTTTCATAGGATAAGTCATATATAATAGAGAATGGAAGAAAACCTTCTCTCATTACCAGTGATTTTTTTTAAACTAGTCTATTCATAATAAGTAGCGTGGTCCTTTTTTTTAATCTAAGTATTCTATATTGGGGCTGAAAATAGACGTTATTATTATCTCACACCTCAGATTGAAACATTAACTATAAAACTGATTTTATACATTAACGTTCCTTCTGGCAAGGTAGACTGAAGATTAAAGTAGTTCTCTAAAAAAAATTCCTGTAATTTCACATTATTCAAGTATTATCCGAGATGGAGAACTATAGTGATTTATTGTGGAAAAATTAGGAGACCTATTACTTGCCATGGGTAAGTACAGACATACTGTTAGTTTGACATAAACCACATAAAGATATTAAATGTGACTCTAATTAGTTTTATTCACCACTCGAGTCTCTGCAGTTAGATTCCTTTGATGTCATCCCGCTTCTATCTAACATGAGTAATGGGAATGGTTAGTGAACAATATTTCATACTGCCACATTCCAGTAGAAGTGGTTTCCACTTGTATGCAGTGTTCCAGTGGATGCACTTTGTTAAAGTGGTAAAAATGAGAAGCTCATAACTATCTTATTTCTTAACACACAAAATCCTGAAGATTAGTGTTACATCAGCATGTGCAAAATTACCCTTTGCTAATACTACAAACCTGCTTATTACACCACACTATGCTTACTTAATCACTGATGTACAATAAATCATATTTGCTATGTACTTATATAATGTTACTCAGCAAAAGAGGAACATTGTATAATTCAAACGTCCTTAATTAAACTAATCAAAACCAATCTTCCAACTTGTTAAAAAACCCTGCAAACAACCCATAAATAGAGAGAAGGGATCTGCAGCTATTCTAAAAGTTCTGTCCCCTAAAGTAGAAACTATGCCTTGATCTGGGAAAAGTTTACAAACTTGCTCCTAATCTAGAATCTTAATTTTGCTAAATTCTCTGGACCAAGGACATGTAAAAGCTTGCATGGGTTGACCTTGGCTGGTATCTGGCTGGCTGCCAGACACCCACCCAGCTGCTCTCTCACTCCCTCTCCTAAACAGGAGTGGGAATTCACTTACCAAGTACTGTCACGGGCAAAACAGGCTCGTCTTGGGGAAAATTACTTGATTGCCAATTTATTGGAAAGTAAGAAACAAAGACTAATTAAAACAATGCCTTCTTCACAACCTCTCTTTTCCCCAGGTTCAGTTTCACTCCTCTGTTCCTGGCTCCTCTAATTCCTCCACCCCCACCAAGCAGGAGGATGGAGAATGAGAATTTGAGCTCCTGTCTGCCACTACCTCATCCTTACACTTTTTCCCTGCTCTAGTGTGGATCTGCTCTATGGGTTGTAGTCCTTCTGAATAAACCCTCTTGGGCTCATCTCCACAGGCTCAGTTCCTGCAGGAAATATCCACTTGCTCCCCATGGTAAATTCCAAAGCTTCCATGGACTACAGGGAAATAACTGCTCCAAGTCCTGGAGCATCTCTTCCTCTCCATCGTCTCTTAACTTGATGTTCACAGTATTGTTGCTATTTTCCTCACTGTTGTGCATCCTTTTTCCCATCTTAAATAGGTTTTCCCCAAGGGACCACCAGGCTGAAGGGTTCAGCAGTGTCCTGTGGTGAGTCTGTGGGAGCTGGCAGTGCCTGACACAGGACAGTCCCTGTATTCTCCTCACAGAGACCACCCCTGCAGCCCATCCACTTCCAGCACTTGGACACAGACACTCCAAAAAGTCATCTTTGGTTAAAAGGGATCTCCTAATTGTAGGCTCCTTTCAGGTATTGGAAGGCTGCAATTAGATCACTCTAAAGCCTTCTCCTTTCAGGCTGAACAATCTCAAATCTCTCAGCCTTTCCTCATATGAAAGGTGCTCCATCCCTCTAATTATCTTGATGACCTCTTCTGTATTTGGTCCAAGAAGTTCATGTCTTTTTTTGTGCTGAGGACCCCAGAACTGGATGCAATACTCCAGGTGGGATCTCACCAGAGTGGAGTAGAGGGGCAGAATCACCTTCCTTGACCTGCTGGCCATGCTGCTTTTGAAGCAGCCCAGGATACAATCGGCTTTCTGGGCTCCAAGTGCACACTGCTGACTCATGTCCAACCTCTCATCCACCAGCACCCATAACTCCTTCCCAGCAGGGCTGCTCTTGATCTGTTCATCCCCCAGCCTCTTATACCAGGAGTTGCCCTGACCCAGGTGCAGCAGCCTGCTCTTGGTCTTGTTAAACTGCATAAGCTTGCCATGGGGCCACTTCTCAAGGCTGTCCAGGTCACTCTGGACACACCTGTCCTTCAGATGTGTCAAAAGCACGACTCAACTTCGTGTAATCAGCAGTAAGAAATTTCCAGAAATAAGATGTAACTAAGTGGTTTTCCAGACAAAAAGAGCAATCTAAATAAATTAGTATTTGTTATTACATTTGTAGTTTTCAGTACTGAAATGCACTTAGTGTTTTTTAGAAGCAGTCAAAAAATATCAAAAGGAAAGGGGAGTGGCAATGGAGAATAACAGTGATGGGAGCAGGATGCAGCTTATGATGATTAGAGAATAGATTCCAGTTTAGGCTGCAGCTTAGAGAAGGCACAGAAAAATGTGAAAGAATTGCTCCTAGAGACAGCAAGGTGAAGAGAATATTCTATGTCATGTAAGAATATTCTGTTATGACCTTAGTGTCTTTCTCCTTTTTTTTCATTTTTTTTTTTTTGCCTCGCAAGCTGAGAAAGACAGGGCTGAAATGAATTCTTAATTAAAATAAATTGAGGAAACACTGAGGATTCTTTGTTATCTTGAAAACTATCTTTTCCTTTAGAAAGAAAAATGAAGAAATGAGGGGTCTGTTCAGTTAGAGAAATGCTAAGATAAAGTTTAGTTAGCTAATTACTATTTTAATCTTATTTTTGACTTCAAATGTGATAATAACTGGTGAGGTATGTTTGGGAAAAGTCAAATTTAACAAGTGACTGAAATAGCCACCAGAAGTTCGATACCACAGTGTTTTAGTCTGTAAGGTAAAGAAATATTTAGGGAGTAAGTAGATAAAGGAAATAAAATACATATCAAAACCTGTTTTGAAAGAGTATTTCTTTGTGTTCAGGTTGATACATTTCCTCCTACATCTTTTCCCTGTTAAGGCAAACAACACAAAGATATTAGCCTGGACTGAAGACTTCTTCACCTTAAGAAATGAGGAAATAATAACTCTGCCGTGTGATTTCCACTGAAGCAAATTTTGGACTTCTTGCAATAATTTCAGTATGACTGGAAAGAAACAAACTTGTGAAAAATTAAATTTATTGATTACAATATAGCCAAATATAGTGTCAGTGTTTCTGTCTGTAAAGAGGAGGTAAACCATTTAAAAACCACAAGAAGATCATGGCAAAAGTACATGCCTAGTTAAGATTTTAAATAGGTAGTCCTGCCAATATTTATTAAAGGAAGAAAATAAATTATTAGTTCAAGGTTGAAGAATGAGTCATAGTGTGTTAGATTAGAACAGAGTAAAAAATAATGACTGAGATTTTCACTGGTTCTCTGTTAGAACAGTCTGCCTAATTGAACATTAGCAGGATTTGAGTACCTAGTTCTCATGTGAAAATTCAGTAGTACTTAGTAGAACATTGTTACTAATAGAGAGAAATAAAGGTCAGAATTTTATTTCAGAAAATAAAAAGAGTAAAATAAAAGCAAATCTTTCACAAGCTGAAACCATAACCATGGAAAATATAAGCAATACATGCTGTTGAGCAGAGATGTTAGAGAAGAATCAGGAATTCATTTTTTCCAGAGTTCATATGAGAAAGGACTCAATACCTGCTAGTAACAGTAGTGTGGAGCCCACACTGACAGTATAAAGCTTGGGAATATATTTGTCAGTGACCCAGACTCATGCCTCACTGAGAAACTTTTTGCCATGATATCTTTGAAGAAAATATATAATTTTCTCAGCAACTAGAAAGTGTACCAGAAAAAAAACCCGCAACAGTTGCCCACAGAAAGACTAAAACACAAGTGGTCTCTCATAAAAGCATTTTCTCTACTTCTCAGAAGATATTGGCTCAGTTTTGTTCGTCTAATTCTGAAGAAAATCATGTCCATTGGGAATATATAAAATACATCAGGCTAAAGCATAGAAAGTTAGAGAATGTTTAATTAATATTACAGTCCACTGGAGAGAAAGTGAGAAGCAGGGACAACTGAGGTCCAGAGGAGTTTTCCAAAGAAAAGCCAGGGCTTCCCTTCATGCAGGATTTGTGAAGTAGAACATCTTCAGTTTGCTGATGGGAATGAGGGTCTGCTTTGGAAGATAGTTAATTGTATTGCTTAGCTGTAGTTGGGCAGACCTTCTCTGGAGCCATTTTTGGGAATAACAGAACTTTCCACTGTGGTGTATAACTCCAGGGCTGCAGGCAGACTCTAGACCAGCAGAGACTGCATTGTTACTTCTGTAGTTTGCTTGCTAAGTATATGTCAGAGACTGAAACAGTTAATGATTTATGCATTCTAGGAGACTTCTGCAGGCTTTTGACTTTCACAGTGTGCCTCTGATGGGCAACTGGGCCCATCCCCCCCTCCAGTGCTGAAGGTGTCAAGCCCCGAAAAGGCGGGAAGAGCCGAGTTTACCGCGCCCTTCACGTGAACTTCGCGCCAAAACGTTGGGGGTTTTGTTGCTATGCCCCTCAACTCTGCCAAAAGGCGGGAAAATGTTGTCAGTTCATGGCATGGCCGGGGATACTACCCAATGAAAACAGCTCCCCGCCTTGGGGGAGGTGCAAAAGCATGCGGAGGATATAGATATCGACTGGCGACTTTGGGGGTTTGGGGAGTGCTTTTTTTCCTTCTCCCCCCGCCGCCTGAGAATCAAGCTTTCAGGATTACCAGATCACATCGCTGGATCCAGTGGGCGGTGACTATATAAATTTTTACCACTCTCATCTTTTCTTTTCCTTTGCTCTCCCTTACTCTTACCCTGTCTTTCTCTCCCCTATGCATTTTTCTCCCTCCCCAAAAGGTTCGATGACAACACCCAAAATGCTACAAAATTGTTAAAATGAACCCTATCTATATATGTCTAAAATAAACCTTACCTATATATGTTTTCAGACACCGATTATTTAGTGTCGCTTCACTTCAATCCACCCCAAGGGAATTATTGATAAAAAACCTGAGTTACCTCCCCTCCCCTTTTCATGGGGCAGGTCGTAACAGTATCTACTTGGCATATCTGGGTTCAGATCCAGGCAACAGTTTACGTAGTTGGTGAAGTGGGCACTGGTAAAACAAAGTCCAGGATCTCTTTTTATTCCTTCAACAGGTTCCTGCCAGTCTCTCTATACTTTTACAATAAGAGGTGACAATAGAAGCACTTAACTTTATTTCTCCCCTTATGTTAGCCCATATCAGCTATATTTGCAAGCTATATAAGCATTTACTCATCCTACATTTGCAGGAAGTTTGTAAAAAAAGCCTGTTGAGCCTCAGTGTTTTCAAGGAAACCCATTCTGTCATGAACATAAGAATATGATTTCAAAGTAGATTGAAGCAGCGTTAGAAGGTGAGGCATCAGAAGAGAAGAGGGTTGTTGACTGCAAAAGAGAGTGCTCTTCGGTTTCTCTCCACACCTCTGGAGTGGGAGGTGGGGATAGGCAATCCCCTCAATGCCAGGGTCACTGCTTAAACTCTCCTGGAATAAGTAGGAGTCTTCCATTGTTATTTGAATTGGCTAACATTTCTGAACAGTCCAAAACTAATAAAGTCGTAACAAAATCTTATGCTTAAGCAAATAAACTCACTAGATGACATTGCAGAAGGATAGATTTACCATCTGTCTTAGTTACATCTCTTATTTTCCCAGTCCTTTAAGTGTTTTTTTCCTAGAGAAATTCTACCATAAAAATGTTGGCATTGACCATGTGAAATACCAAAACCAAAACTGAAGATTTTGCTGAGATACCTAAAAACTCCTGTATGGTGCTTGAAGCTTTAGCGTGAAAATCATCATGTAAACACTTAAAATTGTGATCTTTGTGACTTCTATGTTTTCCTATAATTCAGCTGGCAATATATAATAAATGGTTGATAATATTAAAAATTTTTCTTGTCCCCTGAAAATGGATTCTGAGACTTTTCCATGCTGAGGAAGCTGAGATTTAGGTAATAATGTGTGTCTCAATATTTTGGAACCATCCGTAATACCATTATGTGTTTTATAAAGTGCATTCATCTATGTAATTTAATGTTCTTTGGGTTTTTAATGTCTAGTGCCAAAGCTTTTTGCAAAGACACGCCAGTAATGCATTAAAAAATTTGGCATGTAAAAAGAAACTTCTGTGAAGCTAAATGTATATTTATTCATCAGCATTTTAAACTTGGGAAATGTCTAGTACTTTTGTAGATAAGCTTTGCCCCTAGGTAGATAAGCTGGTTTTTTTATAATACACGTGTTATAGGAAAGCTCTGAATACATGCACTGCGCGGTCTATTACAATGACTGCTTTAATAATAGGCAAAGCAATGTAAGTGTTTTCATGTTTCCCTGGTGCAGGGACAGAAAAAGAAGCTGAAATCAGGACACTGACCTCAAGGGCTGTAAGTTGTACATTTGTTAATTTTAAAAGAACTATGTGTATTTGAACTAGATCCATTTTGCTACCAATTGTTCCCACAAAAATTTTCAGATCTGAAATTTGTCACTGGAGAAAGCATGCAGATGCAGACAGAAACAATAATGACCTGGTATTTTAGCAGTTGGTTTAGCCTGATAAATGAAAACAGAGATCGTTCTTTTTTGCCTATAATATTGATCTTTTCAATGAGTATGATGAATGAAAACCATATAGTAAGGTACATATTATGATCTGTTCTGAGATTAGCCATCTCTTCAATTAGCGGCACATCCCATTCCTTAATGATTCATTCATCCAGTGATAAGATATTTGGACTGCACCATTCAGCAGCAACAGGCCTTTCAGCTGAATCATTAGTTGTGCCTCTGAGGTATGCACAGATGAATTTCAATCTACTCCCTAAAATATCTGTCCCTGAACGTATTTCAATTGCGCAGGAATATGTGTTCAGTTGTTACCAGCTCAATATTTCTGGCTTAGCATTTTAGATACTTACTGATATTTGCTGGTCTTCAAACAATCTCCTGGAATGATTGATGGTTCTGAATCTTGCAGGCTTAAATTAACTTATCAAGTAGAATATAAATATCCCAAAATAATAAAGTATATGATCTTTATATCTTGGCAGTTAATCAGAATTAGCCAGAGCCTTTCTTTATTCCTGATATTGGAAAATATGCAATGGTCCTTGAACTCTGATGCAGTAAATGTGCGAGCACTTATCTTTATGTTCAATAGTCTTATCTTTATGTCTACAGAAGTCAACTTGTCAACAGAATTTGAGAATTCCTCACTATAAAAAAGGAAACAGAGTCAGAAATTAATGGTGAGCTACACCTTGAATGCTTCATGTGATTTTGTTTCCACTAGGACAAAAAAAAAAGAAAAAGAAAATTAAAAGAACCAGGCGGTAGAACAAAAAGAGGTAAAGATAATGGTGGCAGATGCAATCAAAGTATGGGATGATTTCTGTAAAATATTAAACAGAGGATATTTTAATATGGGAAAGTGCCGCAGTCCGAAGAGGGGTTGGGACACAAGGAAGGGTGCAAGTAGAATGCCCTATTCACGCGTGCACACTGTCTTTTTTCAGCTCGGACGGGGAAAGGGCCAGAACATAGGGCGGAGCATGAGACAGACAAGCAGGGGAACAACCAGGATAGGGACATGGACAAAAGGGGGAGGAGTGGAGGAAGCAGGGAGCAGGCAGCAGGCAAACCCATGGCAAGCCTGGGCACGACCAGGTTGTGCACTGTGTAGTGTGAATACAATGAAACCACATAATAACAGTAAAGTCCATATGATAACTGTAAGGTCCATATAATAAAGTCCTGCCAATTGCTGTATGCTTTTCTCCATGCCTGGAACTGTTCCCATCCTGAATCTTGCTCCTTCACAGGAAAGAAAGGTGATCTCATTGTAGATTCTATAAAATCACATATCTAGAAGATATATTTTTTCTATTTAGTCTGTAGTGACAAACCACTTCTTCATGTGATATTGAAGTGTCAGGCAAAAGATATGTGGGGAAGAAATGGTGACTATTTCTTACATCAGAAAGTATTGTATGTATGGCCAGTCTTCGCGAACGAAGATTTTTGGGAAAGGTCTTTTACCTTTCGAGTCTGCGCAATGGATTTTTTTAGGTGAGACACAGCATGCGCTGAACTGAGCCTACCCTTTAATCCTAAGGTTCATCTGCCGGGGCCAAGCGAGCTTGGACAATGGCAGTGAGGTCCTCAGGATGTAGGTTTGTTTAGAGTGACCTTCTCTTAGATGGATGGCCTTACAGGGCTGACGAACTCCATCTGCCCAGGGGAGTATCCCTGAATGGGAATCAAACCTGGGCCGCGGTGGTGAGAGTGCCGCATCCTAACCACTAGACCACCAGGGGTCCCCACATCAGAAAGTACCAAAGGAACTTTAAGGCAGCAAAAGGAATTCCATCTTTACATAACACAGACATAAGACTGTGAATCTAATATGGCTGTAGAAGCTAAAAATAAAATTGAGAAAGTAGAAAGCAGTAAGATGAACCAAAGGAAGAGAACTTTAAAAGGGGTTATTTAATATGGATGTACAGGTGTACCTGAGACCCCTGGTGGCCTAGTGGTTAGCGTGCAGGACTTTCACTGCTGCGACCACGGGTTCGAGTCCCCGGTCTCCTGGCCTGATGGAGGTCGTTAGCCCTGTGAGGCCATCCATCTATGAGAAGGACACTCTAAACAAACCTACGTCCTGAGGACCTCACTGCCATTGTCCAAGCTTGCTTGGCCCCGGCAGATGAACCTTAGGATTAAAGGGTGGGCTCAGTTCAGCGCACGCTGTGTCTCACCTAAAAAATCCATTGCGCAGGCTGGAAAGGTAAAAAGACCTTTCCCCAAATCTTCGTTCGCGAAGGTGGGCCATTATACAGGTGTACCTTTTCACTCAATATGTTCTTTAGCCTAGACTGATATTAACTGAGAGGAAACACCATGGGGGGTACACTAGCATATTCATTTTTTCAGTCTTTCTCCAACCTCTGTTAGAAATTAGTTGTGGAGAGCTCAAGGGAGGTCATATTCCAGTGGGGGCATTTGCAAGTTTAAAATGAAACATATTAATTGGTGCTTCTTGATTGAAGAAAATGCTGATTCCAGAAGCCAAGCCACCTCCTTACAGTCTGGATGGAATTGATTTCTGCTGTGCTTGTATTCTTTATACACATGAACTGTAGGCTTATAAGGTGCTATTTTTTAACAATATATCAGAGTGTAATTATTCCTCTGGGAGGAGTTTAAGAAGTCCATAAATACAATTCCTCGAGAGAAAAGACAGACTGAAACACAAAACTTCACTAACAGAACTCACTTTAAAATTTTGGAGGTAAAAAGTCAGAATTTAGCAAATGTAAATAATCAATTAATATTGATGTGTTGATGCAGTGCGTGTGGTTTTTGTCTTCGTGAGCTTTTTAAAGGTCCATATTCAAAAACAAATTTAACATTGTAGTAGGTTGACCCTGGCCAAATAACAGGTACCCACTAAAGCCTCTCTCTCACTCTCCCTCTACAACTGGACAGAGGAGAGAAAAAACCAGCTAAGAATTCATGAGTTGAGATAACAGCTGGGAGAGGTCACTTACTGATTACTTTCATGGGCAAAACAAGACTCAAAGGGGGGATAGTACTTATATTTATTACTAACAGGATAAGAGCCAAACAGTGAGAAATAAAACAGTCTTAAAAACACCTTCCCCCCACTCCTTCTTCCTTCCATGTTCTCCTTCCTCCCCCCAGCGGTGCAGGGGGGGCGGGGTATGGGGGTTACGGTCAGTTGTTGTTTCTGCCGCCGCTCAGGGAGAGAAATCCTTTCCCTGCTCTCGTGGGGTCCCTCATACAGGAGACAGTCCTTGATGAACCTCTTCAGCGTGAGTCTATCCCTTGGGCAGCAGTTCTTCCCAAACTGCTGTCCCATGGGTCACTCCTCCATGGGGTGCAGTCCCTCATGAATGAGCTGTACTGACATGAGTTCCCCACAGGTACTGCAAGTTCTACCTGGGAAAACCCTGCTCCAATGTGGGCTTCCCTTTCCATGGGCTGCAGGTCTCTGGCAGGACCCTGCTCCATCCTGGGCCTCTCATGGGGTCACAGCTTCTTTCATGCATCCACCTGCTCCAGCATGGGCTCCTCCATGGGCTGCAGGTGGGTCTCTGCACCCTGATGGTCCTCCATGGGCTGCAGGGGCACAACTGCTCCAACATGGTCTGCACCACAGGCTTCAGGGGCCTCAGCTCCGGCGCCTGGAGCACCTCCTGCCCCTCCTTCTGCACTGACCTTGGTGTCTACTTTGTTGTTCCCATGTTCTCACTTTGCTCTTCCCTGGCTGGAATTTTCTTCTGCGCAACAATCTTCTTTTCTTAAGTATGTTATCACAGAGGCGTTACTATTACTTTTAAGTGGCTCGGCCTTGGCCAGCAGCAGGATGTCCATCCTGAAGCCGGCTGGTATTGGCTCCATGGAACAGGGGAAGCTTCTAGCAGCTTCTAAGAGAAGCCACTCCTGTAGCCCCCTCTTGCTACCAAAACCCAGCCACAGAAACCCACTACAACATCCAGGAAAAAACTGAAAATATACAATAACCCACCAGAGCCTGTTTCTTTCCAGTGAATTTGTCTCTGAGTCTGCAGTCTAAAATGGCTCTGTCCACAGAAATGTTATGTAGGAACACAGAGCTGGAGCATATACAACTTTCACATTTCAGTGCTAATATTAATGCCTAATTTGCACCCCAAGTGCTAATTATCATTTCTCTAGTGAAAAGAAAGATGAAAAATAAAAAATAATAATAATAGTAAAAACATAGTCGAGTAGAGGAAAATTAAACCAGTATAAAAAATCGTGTAAAAAAATAAAACAAAAAAAAAAACTGCTAGAAGTGGTCAGTGGAAGTCCTGCCCGTGGGTACTGATGATAACTTATAATTTCCAACTTGAATGCTTGTAAAGGTCTTTGAAATCCTTGAATGGGGCAGATTATTAAATGCTCAATATGTTACTACCTTAGCATTGTGAAAGGCCAAGCAAGTTTTGTTCTTGTCCCCTGTTAATTTCTGAACCATTTAATTGTTCCATCAATATGCTGCTGATAGTACGAAGTTCATCTGCCTTCTCATATGGAGAAAAGCGTTCCCAGGCAGATGGCTGACTCGAAACTACTGCTGACCAATTTTAGAAAAGAGGTGTAGTTCCTAATGAGAACAGGCATTTATATATTTCTCATGCAAATTATTACTTCTAACTAGTACTCCCCAAATCATTACAATACAATATTAGATTTCCTGTAACAAAATGGAGTTGCTAGGCAATACGAATGGTCAGCCTTGTTCTTGTGAGAGCTACCTTTAAAAAGTACTTTATGTATTCTTTTCTGAAATTCAAAGAATTTTTATTTAAATATGATTGCATATGTGTTAAACTAAGATTTTATACCAGCCAAAGACATCACTTGAATTTTGCTTGTGAATTACAAACTTTTTAATTTTGGGACACATTTTCCACTGCAGTTTTGCATGCAGAACCATCAGAGAACATTAATTAACATGTTGTTAGGATGTAACGGATTTTAATGGCACAACTGGAAGATTGCCCACATGTCCCTAGAATAATTATAAGCAGAGATTTTCCAGCTAAAACAGGAAAGCAGATGGATAAGTATGAAACTAATGTTATTTATTCTGGGGCCAGAATGTCAAAGTGAATATCTAATGAAGTTTCTTTTCTTTTTCCTTGAGCACAAACCATAGAAAGCAGAAATAAATCAAGTATCATTTTAAGACTGGAACACAAAGAGAACTTGAAGTCATTTAAATGTATATGAGGAAAGAGTGAAGAGCTGAAGCTTTACTTAGAGATAAGGGTAAATAAAGTCCTTTGCTCATTTTATGCATGCTGGGTTACAGCATAGTTTGACTTATGTTAGAAATCAGTCTTCAGTCATAGAATTCAGATCAGGATGCAGTTCTCTGGAGACTGCATCCTGGGTCATCTATACATTTGAAGGACAGATGATTCAGGGGGTCTGCCTATGATCTCACACCATTTCAAAAAGCAGGAGGTATATTATTATTTTCCCTTAATTACTTATGGGAAAGTTTCTAGACACCAGACCAAGAAAGTTTATTCTAAAGAGTGGAAACAAAAGTTCCTCTAAATTCAAAGGTTTGTCTTTGCAAAGTCAAATTCATATGTTTAGTATTGACAATATTTCAATAAAAAGGTTATAAATGGGTTGTGAATGACAATGTAGCCTACTGCAATATATATTATGTTCAGCAATGACTCAGGATCAGGACTTTGACTTCTGGGTAAAAGAACATTGGCAAGGACACCAAGATAAGCATGAATAGAGTGCTTCTGGGGGTCTTTTGACTTCCATCTGTCAAAAGAGGTAAGCAGATGTAGTTTCCCTGTAACACCTCATTGAAAGGATAACAACTCTGAACAGCGCAGTAGCTTGCCAAAGACCATGGTTAGTGATTTGCTTATTTGGTTTCACAGAAATAAGGTTGTGCCCTCAACAAGTTAGTGAACTTGATCAGCCATATAATATCTACAAAATTGGTGTCCTTAGAGAAGAGATAATCTCTGTTCATTTAAATAAGCGGTTTGAGAGAACACAGTAAAATTAAGTCAGTAATTACTTGCCCCATGCCTAGGCTATGAACCAGAAAAGGTTGGTGAGGGCATTCCTAATTATATCTCTTTTAAATGGATTTGAGAAGGCTAAATACTAGCAATGCCAATGTCTTGATCCATCGCAGACATGAACTGTGTCTACATCTCTAACACAGCTGCAGTAGTGAAGTAGTAAATATTTGTGATAAAAATATTACAACATTTTTCCTAGATTCTTGGAATGCCAAAATCTGAGGTGATACTACAGAAAGCATGTGTTAGCAATAGTGCTTTTCATTATTAAATATCTTTGACTGGGTTTATGGTAAACTATTAGGCTTGCCCTTCCACTAAACATTGAAATTCCTAGGAGTAAAGTTTGAGCTCCCTGTTCCAAAAAAATGTCCCCATTTAGTTCTCCAGCATATTCCGTCTCCCTCCAAATAACAAAGCATATAGAGAATACCACACATGCTAGAAAATTAGACTAGAAAACAATATTGGAAAACAGTGATAAATGTTGAGGTGGTTATGGTGGGATGTGTGTCACTTCAACCTTTATTCATTAGGCATCCAAGAGATATGGCTTGGTTTCCTTCATAGTCAATACAGAAAGTCAAGAAACTCTTCTCTTTTAGGCATATGTTTGGGCATTGGTGAAACTACCTATGGAGCTTCAACCTCACAGTGCAGTGTTTCTGCAAAAACCCACATTGTTTTATGCTGCAGTCAGCATAACAACATAATGTTAAGGTAGAGCTAAATTTAAATTAGCCAACTTCAAGAACAGGAGACCCAACTGATCCAAGTACATATGACATAATTCAGTAATAACTAAGATAAATTAACCTATGCAAAGTTTCCTGCGTAGGCTAAATTACTTTTGATAGTTGAATTGCTTATTGATTGTCATATGTTATCTCTAGAGAATGCTGCAACTTTCCTCATAGTCCTAACTTTGATGCCATATTTATCACAGAAAAGATATCTTATCTTTAAATCAGGTACTAAGCTGAAAATTGCTGAAAATAGGTGAAAGCATTAGGCGTGGTTACCTTATTTTCATTCTTAAAATCATAGAATCATTAAGGAGAAATAGAATAATTGGAAAATACCTTTAAGATCATCTAGTTCAACCATCAACGTAGCACCACCACAATGTTCACAACTAAACCGTGTCCTCAAGTGCCATATCCACACCTTTTTTGAACACTTCTAGGGGTGGTGACTCCACCACCTCCCTGGGCAGCCTGTTCCAGTGATTTACAACTCTTTCTGTGAAGAAATTTTTTCCACATGTCTAATTTAAACCTCTCCTGGTGCAACATTTCCTCTTGTCCTGTCACTTGTTACTTTGGAGAAGAGGCCAATCCCCACCTCGGTGCAACTTCCTTTCAGCTAGATGTAGAGAACAATAAGGTCCTCCCTGAGCCTCCTTTTCTCTAGGATAAACAACTCCAGCTCCTTCCTCTGCTCCCCATAGAACTTGTGCTCCAGACGTTTCACCAGCTTTATTGCCCTTCTCTGGACTTGCTACAGGGCCTCAATGTCTGTATGCTAGTGAGCGGCTCAAAACTGGACACAGTATTGAAACAGGAGCCAGGGCTAAAAGAGTTAACTGAGATATCTTGGCCTGTTAAGAAACCCCAATACCTGTTTTGCTAGAAGAACATTTTAGGAGCACTGGTTAATATCATGTCCTGTTCTGCTCACTGGACCAAAGGCCTTATTATAGAAAGAATAGGAGTAGTACACACAGAGTAACAAATCAGGTAAACTAGACGTTTGAATAAGATCTAGAAGGCCCAGAGCCAGGATATTGCAAGCTTGAAGAATTCAAGTCGCCTAATTGAAGAGGTCAAATTGAGGAAGACGTCCATGGCGACCACCAGAGGGATGAAAGCTTGAGGAGAAGACCCCCACAGTAGAAGACTGCGCATGTCTGGAAAGACTCCACCCAGAGACTAGCCTACATATTAATATGTATAATAAATGATGCAACTATGTATCTAAAATGTATAAAATAGCTTGCTTTTGTACTTTCAAGTTGAACAAGTTTGTCCAGCGCGAGCTGGCTTGCTCCCAACGTTGAATAAACGTTAAAGATAAAAACCCCATCTCTGAGCAGTCTTTTGGGCTGATTTTTCAGATTCAGTACTCAAGGTGCACCCTTACCAGTGCCAAGTACAGGGGAATGGACAAAAGGGCATTGTCTTAAGCTGTATGCCAGGGGAGGTTTAGGTTGGATATTAGGAAGAAATTTTTTACGGAGAGAGTAATCAGACATTGGAATGGGCTGCCCAGGGAGCTGGCAGATTCACCATCCCAGGAGGTTTTTAAGATTGTGGCACATAGTGCCATGGTCTAGTAACTACGGCAATGTGGGATCAAGGGTTGGACTTGATGATATTGGAGGTCTTTTCCAACCCAGTTGATTCTGTGATTCTATGAATCTGTGAGTAATCACTTCCTTGATTCTGTTGGCTACACATTAATATTACACTCAAAGACAGTATACTCATCTAGATGGACCTTTAGGTGTCTCATTCCCTTTCACAGTTTGCTTTTACTTAAATACTAGCTGTTTAAAAAGAACCTATGTATGGTGACACATCATTGTGATATTGAGACTTTAAATATTTCCTATTTCCTTTCTGTTTTCAGTTACACACGTTTGATCTCAGGTAACCATTACTTTAAATATTTCATATTATCTCTTCTAAATTTAATTTTGAACATCAAAATTTCACAGTTGTACTCAGGGATGTGTCAAAACGAAAGTGATGGACGGAATATGACTCATCTGACTATTAAATAATGATGATTAATGGTGATTAATGTGGTGAAGTGTTTCCCTCTTCATTTGAAATATCAGTAATTCCACTTCTAGTAAGGAGATGAAAATAGCATGCACAGTAGGATCCTTGGGATTAGCAGATTGATTTCATTTGATCCAAGCACTTCCTACTAATTCTAAGAGATGGAGTTCTGTATTAAATAATAAAATAGGAAAGCCCTCCTCATGAATTAGGGAATAAACCCTCATAAACTGAAAGAAGCATAGTTCTTTTATAACAGCAATTGATCAACAGTAGGAAAAATTGAAATTATGAACAATTAAAACAGAGTAATTCACATCTTTTTTTTATACTTGTAATTTTTGTTGTTTGGCTTGCGCAACTGATGGCTTATTAGTGTTTCATTAGAAGGAAACAGTATATGAATTCTGATTACTATACACCAAATTTATTATCTCTAGTCTTACCATGCTTTCTTTTTTCTCTTTTATTCAGACATACATACAAATATATATATGTGTCGTGTCTTATCAAGTATTACCACTTATAAAAGTTTCTGTGTTAAACTTCTTTTTTTCCATTTTTGTGGTTCCTTTTGCAATGCCTAACTCACATTATTGTTAGTAGAAATTTAATGCAAGTTAAGATTATGACAGAGACAGGCAATGTCACCAATGAAAGCTATCAGAAAAGGCATATGATAGTAAACAAAAAGTAAAGATAAACACATAAGCTCTTGGTTCATTGTTCATGTGTTAAGATTACTAAGGAAGGAACAGAATTTAAACTTCTACCAGAGACAAAAACCACAAACATCTAGACTGATGTAAGTTGTCATGGTGATCTGCTACTCTTTGCAGATAAGCCCCTGACTGCTGCGCAGATGAGAATACAGGTAGTAGTAATTAACATTGTTGTGTATAAAAGGGTCTCTCAAAACTTAGGGAGATGTCTTCTCTGGGGTTTGATAGAAGTTCCCTCTCTTTTGTCAATGAAATCTCCTCTTGACTCCATTTTCCCTTATATATAATATATGGCTCTTTGATCATGAATTACTAGGCTGTGAGTGACACTAAGGTTAACCTCCTTCTATGACTCTTACAGACATAGCAGGCACCAATGTTAGAATAGGATAGACTCAGTTTCTTGGGGAAGAGATGGTGTCATTTCTGACTTAGTGTTTGGATAAGCCATTGCAGAATGACTAGCTTTGTTTCTGATGGCCTTTTTGCCTTACTGATGACAAACACTTATAGAACTTCCAGTCAGATGGAAAGGAAAATGGCATGTTTCTTTCCAACTTTTTCAGACTATGAAAAATGGACATGATAAATGCAAGAAAACTGTGTATAAATGCTGCTTCCAGATCTTAGATAAATTGTTCCTGTGACAAAACATTATTCAAATGTGATGAAAATTGTCTCCAAAGATGTTGTAGGTGGTAGAGAGACTGATAGCCCTATTCACAACACTTCAAACTCCCTACCAAATACAGTTTAAAAATAACATGACACTGGTTTGACACAAATTGCTGCAAGCTATACATTTGTCATTCCCATTACTGAACAGAAACCAGGAATTATGGGCTGACATGCTTTTCATTCAAGTATGTCTGAAAGACTTAGATGGGAAAATAAATGAAGCAGTCAATACTAGAGATATGATTAATAGAGGGTCTGTTTTGGGCTTACTTTACAAGTGTGCAAAAAATTGCTTGTTGGACTTCCAAGTGTTGTCATTGTGCAACAATTAGGAGATTAGGGCTGTGAAAAGCACTTTCAATGTCAGTTAATCTGACTGTGAGGCAACATATTTGAGAAACATTTGTCTTTACAGTGGAAGTGACTATGCTCTTTTATTTTGGTGATTTGATATTTATAAAAAGTGGTTGAAGAAGGGGCTCAAACTAGCTATGTAACAGCTTCTGATGCTAAAAGTATGTTCCTGTTGTATTAACTGCAACCATGTTCTGAAAACAATTTAAACTGAGCTCCAACTGTGGATTCAAGTATAACTATGTAAAAAACAGTCATGTACAACCTCTGTTAATACTTAAAAAAAATTTTATAGGTTCTTTATATCAGACGACTTGTAGAGTGCTCATTTTCTATGACTGTGTAAGCAAGTTGACTTGCAAAGTGTGGAGGAATCACACAGAAGCAACAAACATTAAGTAAATTCTGCATAATACTCTGGAAAGACACATTGTGAAAAGGTTCTTCTGACCGTCAATGCTAGTGGATTTTTTTCATAATGTAATCCTTTGCAGAACAGTTATAAATGCCCAGGGCATTACAATTCCTCTACCTACTAAAAGAGAAATCCATAACATAAAGTTTAAATATAATTTGTTTTATTTACATCCATATACACATACTGGAATATAGATCTAAGCAGTCATCATTTTCACACTTATCAGTTTAGCACAGTTTAGACATGAGAACACATTTTACCATTTGGAAAAATCCTGCTACCTTGAATAAACAAAGCTGGCAGAGTGGAAGATGGCTTTTCCCAACAGAATCTTTGATCAAAATCCTAGAACAAGAAAAATCAGCAGGGTAAATCTAGCAGTGACCCAGGATGGTATCCAAGATAGTAACTGTAAATATTTACAACCCACTAGAGAAGTTGGCTTTGTTCTCTGAACTTATATGTACAATTTGCAAGAATGAAAACTTGATCAGAAAACAGGAATGTTTTTGTTGCTTAGCTTGTACTTCACTGATATTCTCACTGGGATCTTCCTTTGTAGCCAGACGATGAATTAGACATGCATGATGTAAAATCAGTTCATTTAAAAAATATCTGCTGTTATAATGGAAGTTTGGGATGAAATAAATTTACATTCAATTATTTCCTTAATTTTCCTGCTTTTAAATGTTAAAAATTCATGATTCTCTTTGTTCTTGAAAAATATACTGCCTCACAGGGGAACAGGACTTTTTACCTAGTGAATAGAGGTGCACACCTCATTCTTATTGTCTACAAAATGTACATTTGCACAGATGAAGTGACTAAAACTAGGTTTTTATGGAATCCGGAACTTCTAGTAGAATTTCTTCTGGAGATCTTAAGACCAGCCTGGAAGTAAATATTGTTAGGATAAGTTTGTAACAGGACTAAAATTTGTTGCCTGCTTGCTGTGGAATCCTTTGGAACCACTTGAACCTTTTGCAGTGTGACCTCATGTAGGACAATGCACAACAGTCTCATACCACCAACTCAGACAGGGAAATGTGTTTGCCCTGTGTCTTGGCTTTCCCAGTAATATAGATTGTAATATAGATTATCAGGTGAGACAGAGTAGGACAGTTCTCTATCACAAAACAAAGCACTTCAGGAGACAGAAAAAAGTTAGAACACTTTCAACAAAATGAAAAGAGCTTGAAAGGGTAGATCACATCTGACAGACATTATTGAGGCAGAAGAGTGACCAAAAAATGGAGCCAGGAGTCAGACATTACCTGCTCAGTTACCCAGATTGTGAGCTTTGACCCAGATTTTTTTCTAGAATGATTCATCTGACCAGACTAGATTAAATCCTAATGCTGCAGGATTTCTGTCTCTGCAGATTTGCAGAAAAAAACCCCAACTTGTTGACATTTGCGCCAGAGAGCTACAACTCCTAAAGACAAGCCTTAAACAGCGCTAATATGGATGCTGAGAACTAGAGCAGACAAAAAGGCTGGATTATTCTGACCAAGTTATAGACATCTGCAGTATGTGTGCTTATTGCCAAGGTATGTGTCTCAGTTCTCTCCCTTTTCAGAGAAAGAAGTTTTCCAGGGTACATCGCACAGGAAGTATCAAAAATAGACCATTGAACCTCAGAGACACCTCTTTCTCTTCATCACCCAGGAGGGGAACCAGGCATTACCCATTCATACACAGATGCCTGTATTGTCAATGACTGTGGTCAGTCAGATGAGAAGAATCCAACCCAGTTGGTCAAGAAGGAGCTGAGAAGTCACTACTCCCTCTCTGATGTGGACAAAACCAAACTGTAGCCTAAGTCAGATGTAGCTCTTCAAAGCTGCTCAGACTTACCCTTCCCCTCTCTGGTTATTCCTTGGAATTCATTACCTAAATTTTGACTGATTATAAGCTGTAGACATACATTTTCACACTCCCTGGTTCACTGCTTCCAGGAAGAAGAAAGTACCAGACTGGGAAATTTTGTTCCTCCAGATCTCTGGAGCTCTTACAGAGGAGCAATTTATGCACCATTATTATAAAGAAAGGGAAATTTTTTTTACCCTAAAATCTTCAGATGTTGCTTAGAAAGAACACTACTAACCTGAGAAAGCTTCTTGTTTCTTACTATGCACATTTAAAAGCTCATTAGATAAATGCTCTCACCTCATTCAAGCGTGCTTCTCAATACTGTAGAATAAATAATACAATTATAAAACTAATACAAGTCCTAAAGTATCTCTTTACCTTTCTCATGGCACAAAATATTCTCATGAGGATGTAAAATTACAAGCAGATCAGTTTTGTTGAAACAAATTACTTTTAAGTATATTTCTTGTTATGCATTTGTACATGTATAGCAGGTATACAGTATCTAAATATAAAATAGAAAACAAATTGAAAAGAATCAAGTGATCAATTAATGAATATCAACAAGCCTCCTAAAAGCCAGGGGCATCAGATGTTCAAAGTGAAGTGTTGGGTTTGATCATAGCAGAGGTGGACAGAGTTTGCTTATGACTCACCTGTATGTCGTTCGATGCAGGTAACCCTTGAACACGCGTGGGTTCTGGTGGCATTTAATGTCTAAAGTTCTATCTTACTTCTTTTTGAAGAGTTCCATCTCTTTTCTGGTTCCTTTTTATTTATTTTTTTTTTGTAAGAAAGATGACGGGGTCTTGTAAATGAAAAGGATGACTCTACCAGAGTAGCTGTTTGATGAATACAGACTTCTATTTCAACTTGTATAGTGGTGTTTGCTGGGGTGAGAGCAGGGATTCTCAAAGGTATAAATGGGAAATAAGCACAAAGGTCTTTTGACTTCCACCAGGTTCTTAAGAGTCTTTGTTGATCTTATTTATTAAATTTAGGTAACTGTATATGTTAATAAATCACCTATAAAAAACCCACAAATACTGAGATGTTTTGCCAAAAGGAAGGGTATAAAGCAGCAGTGTTGTAACATCTGAGTTGAGAAGAAATAAATAATTCTCAGCCTGGAAAATCCTGCAGTAGGACTTGTTTGCTAGCTCCTCATCCCTTGTATTTCAAAACCGAAAGGGAAGAGAAAAATGCATTCGAGCTAATCAGCACATGAGGACTGAGTGCAATTCCTACTATAAAGCACTTTCTTTATGCAGCAGATCAGTGTAAAATAATACTCACTGTGTACCTGAGCTGATATTAATTATTGTTTATGTGGCATCTAGGTAATTTAAAAATGTATAGATATCAGCTTATGAATGTGGCAGGTTTTCGTTTTGATTTTGATATGTTTTGATATGTAATTTTCAAAAGTGAAGAGTTTGGAAAGAAAAATAAATAAAGGAAACCATGCCAGGCTGTAGAAATATATCTCTGCTTTAATGTGATTTTTGGAAAGGCACTGTCATTTGCTTCACAATATCTTGGAATTTCCTCAAATGAAAAATCCTACATTCTGATATTACACAAATCAGATATACCAAAATTTTCTGGGGAATATAGAGTGTAGACTGAACAGAATCCCTTCCAAGCAAAACAATTAGAAAAATAAAAGAGCCTCTCCCACTGCTGTTCTGAAAGAAACCACAGCTTCTTCTAAAGGTAAAAAAGAAAACAAACAATTCCCTCCCCACCTCCTCCCCAAATGAACATAGTGTATAGTTGTTTGTAAGAAAAAAATAGCAATTTACGTTAGGGTAACCTGTAAAACAACAGAAACAAAGGAATTTGTATAAACCACGTTATTATCTTTGCAACTAATTTTGTATATAACTTGTTTTCCTCAAGTGTAGCCCTTCGTCATTTCATGGAGAAAAAAATGGAAGCTCATTAGCATTAGTGGGCCATTTATACTCTTCATGCTTTTTAGCTTAAAGCTGTCCAATCTGAGAGACATTTTTATTTGTGATGAATATTTATATTATTCTGTACCATGATAGTCACATTTTATCACAATTCTTCCTTCAAACACTGGGGTAGGTTATAAGATTTCTTCCCACATATTTTCAGTAATCACTTTTCAAACAACTCCTATTATAAAACACTTCCTTTATGTGGCACATCAGCTATAAAATAATATTCACTACATACCCGCATTTGTACTAAATGTTCTTTATGTAGCATCTAGATAATTTAAAAATATAGAGACTTCATCTTGCAGTTCCATGAAGCAGTCAAGTTCCACTCATCTATATTTTGTCTCATTTTAATCTGTGACTGCTGGCCTTAATATTAGCAGCTTTTCCCTCTTTCTTTGAGCCTTTCTTAATTTTATTGGTAGCTTTCCCTCCTTTCCTTCAACATGAATTTATTTTACTTTTTTTTCCTTTCCTGCATTATGGAGAAGGAAGTCTGGAAGCTTTTGCTGACATACGGTGTATAAAGAAACTGGATGGCAGAAGTAGTTGACCTGATAGTAGTAATCATGCACAGAAATAGAAGAAATGCAGGGTGAAGTTTTTGATCCATATCGTGGAGTTGTGCAATGATCAATTGCCTGTCCAGATCTGCTCTGTACTTAATATTTTTATGGAAATGTATCATCCCAGCTTCTGTTAGGTATACTCAGCTTCACTTTGTCTTCACCCCTTGGTGTTCCAACTATTTCTGTAAGATTTAATGAAATATCCTGAAAACACAAACATAGGGCCTTTGAAAGACTGGATTTTACTCTAATTGCAGTTGGAAAATCAAAACTCCAACTCCGTTTTCTGAGAATGAACATTAGAAAATGCAGATTGTAATAGCTTATTGGAACTGGCCTACTTTCTAGAGTCATTCGTTTTGATGAGAGCCTGAGTGTAAATTCTGTGCAGAACACAGACAGCTATTATGCAGTTAATTATGCACAAAGTAAACATGTACAATTGCAAGCAGCAGAATGCCACCTAATAATGGATAACCTGAGATTTATGGTATGCATGCCCAATCTGTAAAGGCTTCTACTCATGAATCTAAAATGAACGGAACATTGCCTAAATGATCTGGAATGAAGGATTTAACATATCGCTCTACACTTATTGCTACTTATTTCCTGTCAGCAGATTTTTCATTTGGTTTTTATTTATTGCACATAAACACTATGCAGATGATTTGGTCATATTTAAAAACATATGGTCTATGCTTCTGATTACTGGTTCTGCATTTTATTTCCAATTACTTCTTAAAGTAATCACTTCTTTAATTATACTGGTCAGCAGATAATGATTTTGCCTTCTTTTACTTGAAAACTAACTGCAGCAAAATAAGTTGTAATGTGAATGCCCCTAGAAGAACAGGACACATCCTTTTTCCACATATTTATTGGCTTTCTTTGTAGGTGTTTTTCTAAATGTGATTGCAGTCTACATTTATTCTTACTTCAGGTTTTCTGTGCCAGAGACTGATCAGTGCTCAGAAGCAGTTAGCAGAGTTGTGACTGGATCAGAGCCTGTTAATGGAAGTGTTGGCTCACACACCACGATTAGCCTGCGTAATCTCCATTGTGTCTTCTGCGAGGAGAAAAGGGTTTAAAAAATTCATAACTAATTGCAAAGCAGCAAGGAATCCAACTGAACTGCTAGAGCAGCTTCTCAGTAAAAGACAGTTGTTATTGTCTCTTTCTGCAGTTGGATTTCTAGGTTGTTCTTCTTTTTCATAATTTTGTTTTAGGGGAATAAAAACAAACAAGCCCACAGACCCTGAGAAACCTTTGTAGCTTTGCTGTAACAGCGATCTGTGACACCAGGGATAGAATAATTTTTGCGTTTGAGTAGGTCACCATATCAATGGAAATATTGCTGACATGGCTATCCAAGCCTTTTTTTCCTTTGGATTATTATTAATTGCATGTAACATCTTGCTATAATCAGGTTTTTGTTTCTTTGTACGTGCTTCCTGACTTTATTCTTTTCTTTGCTGACTTCTGGGTCCTATTAAAAGATTCCACTGACTCAATTGCATTGTACAATCCTTTTGCCAGGGGTATTCTAATAAAAGAACAAGAGAAAAGATGTGGAAAATTTAGTCAGAAATCTGTGTATCATAAGCTTTGTCTACATTGCTAAATAAATCTGCCATCATGCATGTTACTGAAATGCTATCGTGCTCCCAGTCATGCTTTTGGCAGCAGAATTTCTGAAACAATGTCTGGGTAAAATTTGGGGCATAGTATGTGTCGGGAGCTCTCATATCCACACACATGAGGGATATGTAGTGTAGCAATTCTACCCTGTACAGTCCTCCAATAGTATCCCAGCAAAACTGGCATCCTCAAGCGCTCTCATGTGCCCACACTTGGGCTACGTCCCAAAGCTTTCAAAACACCCCCAATTTCAGGCAGTGAAACACTGATAGACTGCAACACAGATTTCTCAGTAGTCTAGACACGTTCAACTGAGAAAAAAACATATAGAGATGATAAGCATGACTTAAGATGACTGAGGCTCAGGGAAAGATGAATACTTAGTGCTGTGTAGTGTGGATATAGCTAAGCCAAACCATTTGCCCAGAGACTGGACTCTATCTCTGTTTTATTTAACAGCAAATATTGAGATTCCATGGAGAGAGATGGAAATGCATCATACTGTGAGATATTCTTGTCTACAGGGGGATGGATGGATAGAGTACTTATCAAATATAATGAATAGATTTTTCTGATGTTTAGAGAAAGAAAAATGATGTTCCCCATGAAAAAAAAAGAGGATTAATTAAAAGTCTTTTTTTTTAATGTAGTGTATTATCCTTATGCATCACTTTAATTCTACTACGAAAGAGATACTATTATAACTAATATTGCTAAGATTGAAATGACAGATGTGCTGAACTCTATAGTTCTCTTTATATATATATCACATCAAGAAATTAGTTTGGAATAGTGAAGGAAGAACCATGGACTTGCTGAAAGACGTTGCTGTTGGCACACAAGCTGTCTAGTTCAAAGCTAGCTTGTACATTTCTGCCTTTGACTGCAATTCAGACATGCTTGGATATATAGCATGGGTGATGTTTGAACTACTTAGGCACTGTTATGACAGTCCCTACCCCTGTAGGTGGAGGGGAAGATGCTGTACAGCCACACTTTCTTTCAGGCTATGTATTCTCATTCCACAAAATGATGCATCTGACCAAAAAAATCCAAAACTGCCTCAAAAACCTCACACACAATAAACCAAAACCAACCACGTCCCAAAAAATTCAGTTATAAAATTAGTAGCAAAGGCATATTGTGTTAAATTACAACAAGAAGAAAGAAAAAAAACTGGAGGACTAGTAACCACATGTTGGAGATATCCATGAGACAAATGTATTCTTAACACTTATAGTCATTTTGAAGATATGTGTTTGAATCTTATGTTGTATTTTATATCTTATTGTATAGATTCCCTCATATTGTACCCCAGTTTTCCCTTATATCCCTTGTATTCTTGATCCTGTTCCCCCATTGGCCAAAGTTTGCTGCATTGCAGAGTTTCCTTTTATGACCACCCTTTCCCTAATAGGTTAAACCATACCCCTATCTTTCCTTATACAGTTGTATTTTGCATACTTCTCCCATGTTTCTAGCAAGTTCTGCTCCTGCCCTATGAAAGGCAGGAGGCACGTTAATAAAAAACTCTCTTTTGCACCAACCCTTGAAGCGTTTGGACCCTTTCTTCTTTACTGACCGTTGGGCCAACTCCAACAACCACAGAAAAAAGAAACAAGCCCAGAAGTAAGGAAATAGGTATGGCTCTCTTGTGGGCCATTGAAGGTTACAGGGTACAAATGTGTACTGTACTGCATTGTTCCTTTTTACTACTTTGATGGTCCTGCCTCCTTTTCTTGCAGTTTTGCTGAATCCATCCTGCCTCCTACATTAAGGGCATATTTCCTTACGATGTGAAAGGGGGGGGGGGGAAGTGCCACTTTCATCTCTGGGAGACAGTAGTCCTTTTTTTTGTTTCCTTTATCTTTCACTTGTTCTTCTGTAATTAAAGCTAACAATTCAATTGTTCTTTACCAGCATTTTTTGCTTGCATAGCTTCTTAAACTTTTTTTCTCTTCCATTAAAAATTTTATCTTTGCTTACAATTCTTTTCCTCTGGATCAGTCTGCTTTCACATCAGATCTCTTGTTCTCATCATTGGAGCCTGCTGTGTGAATCAGATAAGCCTGGTAAGATACCTTTACAGTGGCAGCCTTGATTGTGTTTGCTGAGCTGTGAGAAAAACAAGAAATCTAAAAAAAAAAAAAAAACCAAACAAAAAACCAAGCCAACAAACCAACTCAGAGGCTTTCTTGTGAAAGAATCGACCCCTGCTGAATTTACAGTACAGCAAAAGGCAGAGAATTTTACACTTAAATTGAAAGAGACTTATTGAAGTCTTGCTGAGAGGAAACCATCTCATGTTGTTAGCTTGATCTTAGTAGTTTTCATCCACCTAATGTAGTGCTCCTGCAGTATGTTGTACCCAGTTTGCATAGAGGTAAATGACAGCATGCTGCCCAAGGTCCTGGGGAGTCAGGCCCTTACTCTTTACAAAAGAGCAGTGGAAGCAGAGCAGTCACCCCAGCAGGGCTGAGACTCCATTGCAGCAGCTAGGCTGACAAGAGGATGCACAGCTGCAGGAAACCTTTGAGGCTGGAGGGACCTCTGACCTTAATGGCAGCTTTGCAGCTGGAGCAATTACTGCCACACATCCAACTGGATGTGAGGGTGATACCTACACCAGCCTGAAGCATACAAACAGGCATCCTCTGCTAATTGGAACAGAGTGTCAGTACTGTGGCCAGTTAATAGCAATACTCTTTCTTATTATGCCCATGAATGTGTTACAGAAGTATTGGCAAATCTTATCTTCCCTGTAGGGAAGTGGGTGGCTGACATAGAATAAGAAAGAATCTTTTGGCTGCTAGTTTGAAACCTGCTTAGACTAGAAATGGCAAAACTCTAGCAGATGATGGTCTCTCTGATGGCAATCAATAGTCTTGAAGTATTTATTTGTTGGCAGGAGTCTGTATTATAAAAATTCCCCTTTAGCAATAGAATTACTTGTGTTTTAACAAATCAGGCCTAGGGCATGTGCAATATTTGTGAGCTGCAAGAATGAATGTTTCTGATGGTTTTGCTGTTCCTCCCACTTCTCCCCTTTTAGTCCTGAGAGCCTAGCAGCAGTCTGCAATAAGTCTTGCACTAGGACTGGGCTAGGAATGTTTCTCCGCTATGAAAAGGAGTTGTCAAGCAGTAGTGGAAGAGAAGGGAATTCATCTTTTGAATGGGAGGATGTAGCAATTGTACTGAGGTTCTAGAACTGGAGTAGACTTGGTGTTGAGCCAAAATATGGTCAAGTAATAAATGTGGAAGAAGACAGGTAATTGTTTAGGCATGTTGAGCTTTCTTGTACTGTAGCTGATGTCAAATTGTGCTTTGGGGCAAAGATGTTTTCTTTTATCTGACATCCCCCTTGCAAATTCTGGGAGGTCAGCTTTGGACTTGAATGAGTAATATCATTTATTTGTTTGTAACTTCTGCTAGTTTCACCATCCGTCATGAATTATACTGCACTGAACATGTTCTGTCTTATCAAATTCTATTATCACTTGGTGCTTATCCTGTAGTTTATTACTTTGCAGCTGCTTGTGTAAAAATAAGTAAAACAAGGAAATAAAACTCTTAGTGGTTTGAAAACCCTTTAAAATCTTGTTGCAGCCATTCCTACAAACACCAGAGGCCTGCATTCATGCCTCAAATACAGATAACTTTAATGTTCTTTTCATTGTCTGTATAGATTTATTGTTCTGTAGTGTTATTTTACAACAAATTGAATACCTTTGGTTTTGTCAAGCAGGTTATCACTTTTATTTTGCTTCCATTTATTTGTCTCTAGTTGTAGAGAATTATTTATTTTGTGCATTTTCCTTCTGTTATTTTTATATTTTAGTTTGATTAGTCTCAAGTTCTAAATTGTTTTGCCTTGGTTCCTTCTTATTTTTAGGGTAGTGTATTTAATTTTTTTTAACCTGGTTTAGTGATGCATCTTAAGTGTGCTTTTCATTTATGTTTTATTTCAAAATCATATCTGTTTTTTCTCCTCTCTCTCTCTCTGTTGCCTTTTCATTTATGTTCTTAAATGTGCTCAGTTTGTAGTACAGAACTCAAGTGCTGACTGATTTCTGTTTTGCTCCTGTTAGCTAACCCTGGTCACTGCAGGTTGATTTATTTACTTTTGCAGGTGTTTTTTCAGGAGCAAATCCTTCACACTATATCAGATAAGAATCTGAACATCATGGAAATAATAAAAAGAAGAGATTTAACTCATAGCCCAAAAGTGTTAGGGAAAACTACTTTTGAAAAACATTTTTGCAAACTGTTACATATCATGGGTTGAAATCTTTGAACCATCTTAAATCTAGTAGCTTTAAATTTCTACTCTCACTTCTAGTTTCACCTTTTAAAGCTTTTTTTTGGTTTTCACACAGGTGTTATACATCAATAAATATTTATGTCTGACTCCTCTGGTAAAAAAAAATAAAGACCTTTGGCAAAATCTATATGAGAAGTACTTGATCTCACCTGATCATCAAACTTCAAACAATAAGGATAGACCAAGGCAACAAACCTTGTCCCTGATGCCAAGATAAAGCTAATAACTGAACATTTATTTTTCCTCTCATTGAATGGTGAATGATGAAATTATTGTGCCAAGAGTGCTTCTATTCAAAGTGTTTGACCCACGACATCTCATAATCTTGTTCTGTCCTGGTGAATTCTGAAGTGGAGCAATTTTTGGGATTCTCACATGGTCAGGGTACAGCACAGTTGCATATTCCTCAACAGAAAGTTGATGTTAGCTACAGATATTTGGTTACATGGTCACAGTATTACCTTGCTTTTTGCTGAAACACTGCAGAACAGAAATCAAACTATCTAAATCAAAATTTGGTAAATCTTCTGCCAGATCCAGGTTTCAGTTACTCTGACCAAAACACAGAATTCCTTGGACTTGATGACATAGAGACTATGATCAGAATGTAGCCAACATAAATGGCAAGACTGTCTATTTCCTGAAGGAAATTATAAGAACACTGAATTCAATTCTAAAGTAAAAATTTACAGTGCAGCGAAGTAAGTAAAGCTGGATGACTCTGAGTCTTTATTAATTAATCAGTGTGAATTGTTATTAGTTCCTTCTGTCTAGAAGGACTTTGAAAGAATTTTTGGGTTTATTACTTTTAATTGAAGTGGAACATCTAATGCATAGAAATGGCAGAATTATTAGATATCTTGTGATTCTTCAGGTAAAATTATTTATGAACCAAGATGTGACTTTAATAGTTTTAAATCAAGAGAAAAAAATTTATTTACTCTTACCAAGTAAGAAGGGGAACCTGTTGTTATTTCACAATAAGCTTTTTTTTTTGCTTGGAGGTTTTTTATTTATTATTTTTAATAACTTTAGGAATTTGAATCTCCTTGATCAGGCTGCCTTTCCAAAACCAGTATCAAAGGGGTCGAAGTATTGCGAAGGCATCTTTTACTAGAGATCTGGATATGCACAAAACTACAGCCAGGTTTTATTTTGGGTTTGAAACATATGAAACATGGATAAAATGACAAATCACTGGAAGGATGAAAACACTTTTAATCTTAATAAAGTCAAAAGGAGACTGAAGGAATTGTCTTGGAGACATGAATGCTTATGCCACACAAAATATTCTCACAATGAGCATTTCTACCCTCTAAGAGCACATCAATTTTGTTTTCATAGCAAGACATGAAGAGTTAGTAAATAACAAGATTTATACACAGATCCTGAATACTGAGTTGGACAATCACATTATTGATTGGTCACCATGATGGCACTAAACCTGAACCTCCTTGATGTCGTCATCTGTAATCATCTCTTGATTAGGCTCTCTAAAGAACCATAGCCATGATCAGGTAGATGGAGAGAGCTCTGATTGAGCAAATCAGTTTGAAAAGAGTCCCTGAAGAAGAATTTCATTTTCCAGGCCAGAATTATCATCTTTGTGCCTTTGAATCTATACTAATAACATAATGGAGGAGAAAAAAAAAATGTTTCTTATGTTGAAATAAAACATCTGTTTCCTCCCTCTCCTCAGGATTGGGTTTATCAAATTATGAGCTGAGTATTACACAGCTCTTTTTCAGAGAGAAAAATGGACTGATAGAAGATAGACATTTTAAATTCTTCTGTTGTCTGCTGTAGGACTGTTGACATATGTAATTATTTAGCATCATATTTGAAGATGGTTTTAAAACTCTTGATAACAAGAGATAATTAGTGTCCCTTTACAGAAAAGTAAATCCTGTGCCAACTGCACACAACTGAAACTAATAATATTATAGCAACTCTGATCCTAACAGATTCTGATTTTGGTTAGAGATGCAAATAAATGATATCCCAGTCTGTGATGCTACTCTGGAGAAAAAAAATAAAACAGGCATAAAAAAAAAAATCACTCCAACATTTGCTTCAGCAAATTAAATTCTTTATTAAGCTGTTGACAGTCAAGAAAGCTGATAATTTTATTTTGCTTGAGCTAAATTGTACCACTATTATACTGTAACACTTGAGAGAGCATAAACACAGAGAACTGAGATGAAACCATTGAGAACCCTTGCAATCTGAGGCTGGTATCAGAGGTGCAGTGGCACTGGCTTCATCCCGTCAGTACACTGCTACACACAATGTCTCTCTTTGAAAGAATTTCAAAGAATTATTGCTCCTGGAGTCTCCCTGTTTAATTGGGTAAAGTGGAAGACTCTGGGCCCTCTCTTCAGATTCCACTGGTATAACCTATTATTAAAACTTCTGAAAAAGGTACATATGTTAAAAAGGATGTAAGTACCTACAACCCTATGTCTTATCTATCTTAAAAAGTTCATGATTCCTGGAATATTTTGAATGGTACTTGTCATTATTTTCCTGCATCTTTCGAGAATTGTCCTTATATGCATGTAGTCCATAGTGTGTATTTCAGAGTTGGGTTTTTTTACATTAAGTGACCCCTTCCACAAATTTCCTTACAATTCTGACTTATAGGTTGTGTTTTAAGCCTATTTACTGGGTAGCAAGAGGCTATGTAATGCTGTATAGACATTTCAAGGGAGGAATGGAATAACTTCTAGCATATATTGTTAGCAGTGGGCTTGGCAGATCTACAAAGAATGCAATCATGGTTACCAAGTAAACAGATAAAGTCTCAATATGAAGCCAGTATCAATGCAGCGAGACAAAAATTAGGCACATCAGGGCATGGCTGAGGTCCCAGTCACTTCATTCCCTGAACAGGGAGTATATATGGAGTAGAATACATGGGAGTGTCAGGCAAAGGCTGATTTGCATTGATCATTATGAGAAGTCCATCCAACAAAGCTAGCAATGGGGATGGCTTGTGGCTGCTAAATTTTCTACTACAGGAAAGTTCAGTCAGCTCGGAACAGTTTCTGATAAGTGCTCTCTGTTCCTTAATCAACACAACGATAATCTGGTTTTGATCCATACCGAGTAAAGTCCTACTGCCTCTCACCTTGCAATGGTTGGCATTGCTAATTTAGGTTGTAGCAGTGGCTGGGGAAAGGAAAAAGACAGTCTGATTTTTGTCTGTTGAGAATTCTGGGATAGGAACCTTCTGTGAAACAGTGTGAGTCATTACCATGCTTGTCCATTCATTTCTGCTTGTTGTTCTGGTGCCAAAGTAATTTGAACTGTGGCTGTGTTTGCAAAGGCATTATTTAAAAACAGGTATGAAAATTGCCTGTAGCCAGTTAGTGTGTGAATCCTCTGCGGCCAACAAATTCTGTAGATGCCCTGTTCCTATATTAAAAAGAAAAAAATCCGTAAGAAGTTGTGGCTTACTGAGCTCTGCTTTTGCTGTATGCAACACCTTGTATCAGCAGAGTTTCATGGTTAAGTGTTCAAAAATTTTTGTCTAGATATTTCACGCTTTCTTAACACAGAGACAGACACACCAATTCCCTATGAAGACTTAAGAAACCCCAAACATACCATAGACAGGAAAAGTTTATGATCTCAAAGGTGTTCTTGGAGGCTTCATAAGCAGAAAATACAATTATAGACCCTCAGTCCAATGGCTGTTTTATAAATATACCTCTTCACAATGTAACATTAACTCATAAGGTCAAAATGACAGCCTGAGGATGGCACCTAACCTACTCAGTGCCTCCATCCAGCCTGTTGTTGCTGTCAGGAGGAATGATGGACCAGACAACCCCCAAGACACCATGCCTCAGGAAAATCCTGCAAAAGTTGCTGGTACCCCACTGCATCCCATAAGTGAAAGGGACAGAATGACCTGCTGTGATTTTATTTCACATGTAGGAGATAAAAAATTTGCTAATTTAG
The DNA here is from genome assembly GCF_003984885.1 of Neopelma chrysocephalum. Taxonomy (NCBI): domain Eukaryota; kingdom Metazoa; phylum Chordata; class Aves; order Passeriformes; family Pipridae; genus Neopelma; species Neopelma chrysocephalum. The sequence continues at coordinate 38,187,621 of NW_020897691.1, forward strand.
TGCTACTATGGCAAGGAATTTAACCCCTATAAGAGCAGCTGTTAGTGCACATAGGGAATCTACCTGTTGTTGTGGAGGCCACCAAGTAAGCTGTGGGTTTGGTTATGGCAGGAGTTGCATGGTCTGTGGCAAAGATCTCACAGTGTCTGTAGAACTTCTCTGAAGGGTGACTTCAATAAAAAGGAAAGGTTTACAGGCAGTAAGAAGGGAGGTGGGAAATTTGCTTAGAAATGTCTAGCAGGAGAACATATCTTAGTTTGCTCCTACCATGTGTGGGTTGTGATGGGATGAAATCAAACACTGCAGTTTGGGTTTTTTTTGTGAGAACAGTTGGGAGGAGGGAGAAGAAGTAGCTATTGAAAAGTACACAAGATTTAAAAAATAAAAGACACTGAAAAGGAAGAAAAGAATTAACCTATGGTCAGAATAAATTATCTGACAAATCTCACATTTATTTCTACAGATCTTTAATCCTCAGATTGCCTACAAAACTTTCAGAACTATTTAGTCTTAGTCAAATGTAATGCTATCTTTGGATAAGAGCTGTTGGCAGAGATTTGGAAAAAAACCATTAACACTAATAATAACCATTTGTGCATTATTATGGAATGATAACAACTACTGAAATATCAAAATAATATGCTGCGATGGGAATATGAATCATGTAAAAATGTAGAAAGAACTACTAGAAAATTATATAATATAGTATGAGGTCACTAACACACTTATGGTGCTCCATATAAAACTTTCCAGGTGGTGATGCTGAAACCAACGTTAATTTATCACTGGGTGCTAGATTTATTCTGGCATCATAGATGTAGAAAGCAGACATCTATTTAAAATGTTTATCATACACAGAACACAAACTATTAAGCTACTCACAGCTAGTTGGACCCCATTTGTACCAAATACACAGTAATCTACATTGTTGCTAATTTATTTTATGTTACTTTTGACCTTCGAAGTTTTTTTTTCTAGGTGAGAGTAATTCATTCTTATTGAAATAGCAATAAACTTACTCCTTATGATTACATAAATAAGAAATGAATCTCTTAAATGTCCTAAATTTCAGCAACATGCACTAGACTGTAGCGGGTAAGGAATACTGAAATCTTAGACAACCTTCTTGTGGATATCTAAGAGATTTCCTGCTGTGTGCCTCTGGTTCTGTGGATAAGAAACTTGAGGTGCGTTCTCTCATTATGCCCCAAATATGACCAACTGTATGTTGCACAACAGAAAGGGGACAGTACAAATCAATTGAACTGAGCTCATATTTATTTTTTTGGATCAGGGAAAGCCAAACAAACTTCAGATTCCTGAAAAGTGTATGTGGAATGTGGCCGGAGCAGAGAGATTTCTCTGAGCAATTTCTCCTGCATTTTGTAGGCCTTGCTTGACATGACTTTAGAAGCTGCAAACTGTGTGATGTTTATACTTACAGACTGTGTGAAACTATGCGAGTTTATACTTGTTAGCTGTGTGTTTATAGTTATAAGGTATGAGAAAATAGTAGAAAGTTGTGGGAAAACTAGAGACAAAGGTACACCTGCAAAGTCTCGGAAAGGCCCTAAAGGCGGATCAATAGGAGGGACTTTGAGTGCCAAGAATGATCTCAGGCCATGTGGACAGAGCTTCAGATCCAATGAACTGAAGGCATGAGATGCATGCACAGACTGAGGTATCCAATCACCTTGTTGTAAGTATGTACCCGGAACAAACTAAACTGTATAAAAGTTAACTCATTTAAATAATGAATTGGACATTTTGCCGACCATATTGGCCTGTGAGCAATCAGTCTCAATCCCCTCCACCTGTCGACGGAAAAGAATGCACTCCAATAGCAGGCAAAGGCATACAGCAACTTTATTTCCATTAAGCTTAAATTTATATTCTTTTTCTCTGTCCACGCGCAAGCATATTATATTTCATTGGTCAGGTACTTCTGTTCATGCGCCTAAACTCGTCTTTTGATAGGTGGTCGACAGTTCTTCGCGTGCTGGCAAATCTCAAAAACAGCACCTGTTATTTACAGCAGTTTTGCTCCTTTTCTACTTTCCCATCCTAGATTGTTTACATTCTTTACCACTTCAGAGCTGCAACTGCTCAAATTCACGGCCTACCATCCAGTTGTTTCCCACATCTGCCGATGGTGGAAAAAGTAGATGTTTCTATTTTGTAATTATATAATTCCAAATTTTGTTTTAATTTTTCTATTTCTCTTTCCTCTTCTCTGACAGTCTGTTTTATTTTGTTTCTCTGCTCTACTATTGTGGGAGACAGTTAGGAGAAAAGACAACAAGCAGGAACAATTCAAAGAGATTTAAAATTTAAAAAGAAGATGAAAGCAAAGAAACAAAATATTGGCTGGAGTTTCCCAAGAGAAAACACTGTTAGGGAGAAAAAAATATTTTTTTTCCTTCTCAATGAAAACTACTGGTGACTACTGTTTCACTCAAGTGATGCCAGGCTGCTGAAACGCAGAGCCATCAAAGCTGCTCTGTACTAGAGCAAACTCTCTAACTGGAAAGAAGGAAGAAAATGCTACAGAGAAGATCTTAACAGTGAAAATCCAGACTCTAGATACAGTACACAATCTGCCTTTTTTTTTTCCAGTTTCTTGGAGCTATTCCACTCCCCTTCATAGATTTACTCGAAAGCACTAAAATAAATAAATATTCGTAAATGTACTTTAAAGCCATTGTGATTGAGGAGATATGCAGTTTGGGACTAAACATCTGGAAAGAACCATAAAATCCAAGAACTGTGCAACCAGGATGACTTTATTACATCATAATCTCATAGTGGCCATGCTCTGCAGAGCAGGCTGTGTTGGGACTGTAATGTTGTTGGTCACCACCTGTGCTGTACGAAGCACTGAAACCATCCTTTCTTCACAACACAGAAATACAGTAAAGGGTTATTAGGAGAAATCAAACAGATCTATATTGTATTGTATTAGAAATGAAGTAATTATCATTGTATGGACACTGTAACAGTTGCATATGACTGTAAATAGGCTAAGTGTGAAATTTTGTTCTACTTCTGCATTTTAAAAACTTTTGGATACCTGCTACTTTACCTTTAGTGTTGCATGCTGGGTTTTTGCATGAGATTTCTTACCCCCACTCCCCTTTATCAAAGAATGGATAAAGTAGATGAAGCTATTCTAGTTGAAATTGAAATCCATGGTACGGAAATGTTAATATGTGCAGTTAGTATAACTCCATGTCTCTGTCCTGTAGTATGAAAAAAAAGCAGTGTGCTTCCCAAATCCCTGTACCTTAACTTAGCTGGCTTGGAATTTTGCAGCAGTTAGCTATGTGTATATGTTTGAGGCTGTCACTTAATAATTAAGACTATTTGCTGTAGCTCATATGACATGGTGTGTTTTAAAGCCCTCATAAATCTTATCTTTGTGAGCACTTCCTTTCAAATGACCCTGAAAGCACAATAGCCTTTATAGTCAATATATGTATAAAATGTGAAGTTTAAATATATTCTACTCCAACCAAAGTGAAATCGATATACTTTGCTATCTGGCATGGGAAAAAAGCAGATTTTTAAAAATTCTTTCTTTGTCTGAAGAATTTTACCCAAATTTACCAGATAATAGTGCATGAAAGGAAAACATGTTGCAAATGAAAATTAAATGGAATATTTTGGTGTTAAAAGGAAATTTCAAGTAATATCCACATTTTTTCAGGAATTAATAAAATCTTCTGGTCATGATTTTCATTCATAAATATTCAGGGCAGCAACTGTCTACTCTTCACTTTTCACTTCTTTATCTTTTCTGCACTGTTATCTTGACTAGCTAAGGGTATTATGATACTGCTGATCCGGGTAGTCTTTCTCACCATGATTTAAGGGTATTGTGTGTGTCTAACTGGTACAAACCAGCAATCCTATCAAAAAAGTAGCCTCAGTCACAACAGGGATTTGTCCTCAATCCCCTGCTGCCAAAGGAGAAGAAGCCACTCAGGGAATCATGCAGCAACTAAAACTCTGAGGAGAACAAGGGAAAGGAAAGCTTCACCTACATAACTCTCATGGTGTGTGGTGCTCCTTAGCAAGCATACATAAACCAGTGTGAGTGGGTGGGTGGGCAGAGTCAAGAAAAGCAGCTGAAGGAGGTAGGAAAGCCCCTGTTCTAATTGGCATATACTAGCACAAAGTAGCTGCAGGTGGTGTGGGTAAAGGTGAAATTATGAGACATAATTTCATAATGAGTATCAAATTATTGTGTTTGATGAGTAAGGAAATTCTTTGTAGTATTTTAATAAATGTCATAGATCTAGCTAATTACCTGTGTAAAAATAACCTATAGAAAATGTACAGTTAAAACAATTCTAGGAGGAAAGTAGGAGCAGTTAAAGGTGAATCACTTGGAAAGTATCTAAAACAAAGTGGAGGAGCTATTGTAGGAGTACTTTATACTCAAAAGCTCTACAGCTGGTCTTTTAGTGCATAGTCTATCCATGCTAAATATGCAGAATTACAAATAATATTAAATTAGGCATGCCAGACTAATTAATAGGACTAAATTACAGAAGATAAGCCTGAAATTCAGATGGATTGTTTTACAGAAAAATGTAGGGTAACTACTATAACTAGATCAAACTTATACTCGTAGCCTGGCTGTTATGAGAGAACCTTACATATATTCCAAGGAAACATTATTGTATTCTTAGAGAAAATGTACATTTTAACACTTAGTTGTTTTGACACTCTGTGACGTGTATTATATGCTCTGGGTGAACAGATAATATTCTGTCCTGGAGAATCCATTTTCTGAGTCTTTAATCAGCCAGTGTCAGCTCTGCTGGTTGTCTTGTCTTCTGCAGAGCTGGAAAACAGATGGAGCTCTAGTCAGGGAGTCTGGGCAGGTGAGGGTCCTAACCTTGAAACAGGTGAAGAATCCTCAACCTGTCACTTGAAAAGAGGAAATAAGAAATGCAAACGTAAAGCTCACCTGTTAGCGTGGAAAAGTACTTTGGGATGCTGTACAAGTTGCATTTTCTGTGCTTGAGGGAGGAAAGTTTTGACAATTTGAGAAACTGCACTAATAAACATGTGTACTAATACACCACGTACACCAACTCAAGAGCATGAGAGTATTGTCAAAAATATGCAGAAACACTCTGGATACTGGAAGAAACTTACCTCTCCAGAATGTAGGCCACCACTTTATACGTGGGCCATTGCAGCTGTGAGACAAAGGACAGCATTAGAGCCTACAGTCAGTATGCAGTGAAAGGAAGCAGAAAGTTATATCTTTCTGTTATCTTGCACATTGTATTATATACAGGCTGTTCACTGGCCTTCTTCCACCTTGGATGTACTCTAATGGCAGCGAGTGTTTTGGCAGGGAATGTGCTGACTGGTGTCTATCACATATTATCCAGTGAGAGCTATTTTTGTTTTTTGCTAAAACTACAGCTTGGAAATATGTGCTCCTGAGACATTTTGCTGTTTGAAAATGCTCCAGGAACTAGTTCCATGGCTGTAAATCAAGAATTATAATGTCATCATAATACCGAAAACTTTCAGTCCCAAATGTAAAAATTTAATGTTCAGCTGACATGAATAGGATATAAACCAGACGGGGACATGAACTGTTTGATAGTTTTTCCATGTACGATGCTAATATTTCTGAATTTTTGTTTCGCTCACATTTAGATGAAAATTCTCACCTGTAAATGGTACTTGAAATGCCTGTTTTCCTAGTGAAGGCAGAAAAAGGATATGAATTCCTGATTCTCTTTTAGCCTAAAATTTCTTACACATCGACCCACTTAAAAAAAATTTTAGCTTTTTAGTTTTTTTATTTCTTGCCTATGGAATGCTAATTTGCTAAATCTGCACATGAGAAACTTTGTCTTTCATTTTTAACTAGTTTGTTTAACTCTGAAAGTTGGCAGAGAAGTAAGGAGAGAGAAAGCTCATTACTCTGAGCTCTCACATGTCCAGGTTCTTGGGATTTTACTGGCAAGCTCCTGACCTGAGACTTGAAGGACATGTTCTGCCCCATCATATAATTCCCATCTGGATTTTTGAACAGGTTTCCAATGAGCTTCTCTAATGCAAGTCAGAAATGTAAATTGTCAGAATGTGAAAATAACTTGGCTACTGCAGTATCAAATGTTACCATTAACTTTCAGATGTATGACATTCAGCTCAAGTCCACAGTACAGAAATGAATACTGTATCCCAGAGATAAGTATTGGCTCTAAACAGTGTATTGAATAAGGAGAGCACAGCAGTTTACGGCATCTGGTTGTGCATGTGTATAGGTCTCTGCATCATTTTGCATGCTGGGTGGAAGTTTTTATAGATGTGTATCAAATTACATCCTCTTCCAGCGTGGAGGTGTCTTACTGAGCCCTACCACTCGAGATTAGCAGTGTGGCTAGGATCTGACCTCACTTCAGGCCTCTTGCTGCCTTAACTGAGGAACTGCAGAGAGGCCTTTCTGGGACCATGCTTTTAATATTTTCATTTTTACAAAAGCACTGAAGTTTCTTAAGGCCAGATGGTGACAGAGTAGTAATGAATCGCTTTCAGAAGATCACTTATAGTAAGTTTTCTCCCTGATAGTTTACATATTTAAAGCAACGTCTCCAGAGGGATGGGAATCCTAGGCTTTCCTTTCTAAAGGAAAGGAAATGCTTCCACCTGTCCTGATCTGCTGAGCAGTTACATGTCCTTTGCTTTGCAGATGATTTGGCAGAGATGTGTGAACTCCCTCTGCAAATGTGGGTATGCAGTTTCTACAGGTGTTTGAAGTCTGGCATCGTGAGTCTAAAAGGAGTATTCATTATCTTTCTCTGCCACTACATGCACACACATACACACACATACATACACACTACTTGTCAAAGCAGTCCTTACATCCTCAGACTGCCTGACAAAGGATTTAAAATGAAGCAACAGTCACCTCAAGGCATGAATTGTTCTTTTAGAAACCTCATGGAACTGAACTTATGGTATACAGATGGCTAAGTTGTGCTTTATGGAACTCAGTTGCACTGATGTGCAAAGCAGGTCTCAAGCAGTTCAGCTGGCAAGAATGAGTGATTCAGTCATTCTCAAAAACAGCAACTAAAGTACTTAAACTTTGTAGCCAGGCTTAAATTACTCATATGAGCAGAGCCAGAGCAGAGGACTATCATTGCCTCATCCTTGCTGGGCATATTAGCTCAGTTGATTAGAGCCTGGTGCTAGTAAATGCCAAGGTTGTGGGTTCAATCTGTGGAGGGATCATTCACCGAAAAGTTGAAGATCCCTGTGGGTACTTTCCAATTCAGATTATTCTGTGATTCTGAAAAAAATCCCTGCTACATCTCTGGCCTGGGAATTTGTCACCGTGCCGCTAATTTCCGAGGATTGCCTGGGAGCTCAGCACAATCTGGGGAGCATTTGCATGGATGTTGTAAATGTGGCCACCCTGCCTTGGAGGCCCAGGGAGCTTTAGATCATGGATAATGCTCTTTTGGGACAGCCAGCCTCAGGGTCCTGAGCACATTTTATTTCAAAGCCTGGTTTACTCATCTGTATTGTTCTGACCTAGGCAACAACAAAGAAACAGAGGAATTTTAGATCCCAATTCCAAACCCTTCTGCTCTACTCATGACTTACTTTTGATGCCTTCAAATTTTTTCTTTTAAACTGAAATTCCTTTAGTAGGTTCAGATAAATTGACTCAACCTGAATACCTACTTGTTTCAGTATACAGGACAAACAATACTTTGTCTTGTCTTTTTGGGTCTCTTGTTTGAATAAGAGTGCTAATCATTAAGCCTGTTTTTTTTCTATCTGCACAGAATGAATTCCAACACTGAGGCTCTAGCATCCTCTCTGTCCCCATCCTGTACCACAGTTCCAGATGAAGTCAACTGTTGAATATTTAGTAGAAGAATTGGTCAAAGAAAGAAATAATGAAGACAGAAATGAGGAGAAAAATTGAACTAGAACATGGGTTAAATTATTGCTTCTGACTGTAGGGGGACCTTCTCCTGGCAGGGTAAATAATTCTATTTATTTACCCTCACATATCAAATTCTCAATGAACTTAATTAACATATTCAATTCAAAAGGAAAACTTGAGAGAAAGAAGGAAAGGGTTTATTCCAGTGTTTACACAAAGATATATTTTTGTTTCTTTCATGTTTAATCTATCACACATGCACAATGAGTACTAGATTTGCCCTTCAGCTTCAGGGTCACTCATCATAGATATTAACAAGGAGTCACTCTGTGTCAAATCTAGCTCTTTCCCTATTTTTCTTCATGTGAAATGTGTTGTGGTTTAATTTAGATGTGATCTCTGGCTACATGTTTACCAGAACCGTAAGATTCTTTTAGTCATTTACAAGACATTTTGCCTGTTATATGAAGACCTAAGTGCCCCTGCATTTTCCTACCCTGAGGACTTCAGAGTAAGAACTGGAGCACAGTTTCACTGGAACCTATAGTACAATTGCTCAAATCCTAATGCTCACTGCCAGAGACAATAGCTCCCATGAGGAGGGGCAGCAATCCTGTATAAACAACAGCCTTGTGCTCACAGTAAAAATGAATTTCAGCTCTCAGAAGAATTACATTTCAGGAAAGGCAAAGGATGTGAATTTCAATATTGGCAAATGAATTCGTATTGAGAAGTGTGCTCCACATCCCTCTCTAAAATCCATTAGGAGTAGGTAAATGACTGTATACAAAAAAAAAGTACAAAAGATAAAGAAGAGAGAGAGATGTGCAGCCAAGAGACACACATGAAAAAAACACGTATTATGGAGTACAGAATGAAAAGAATATACTCAACGAGTTCAGAATAATAAAGCAATGTCTGCTAGTCTGTTGCTCTTTGGTTATTTGCACTGATAAAAAGGTGTAAAAACTTTCAAGTAAGAATGGGTGGTTTACACCAGATATATGCTAAGAGAATGAGACTACTACTTCAGATTTACTGTTGATCTGTGGCTGTCCTATTTAATCTACGGAATTTAAAAGATGTTTGTGCCTGCTATTGGTGTGTGCTTCCATCTCCTATAATTTGTGATTTATAGACCCTGACAAAACAAAAGTGAGTTGAATTATGGAATGTTTTATTATGACATAATGTAAGACCTTTATTATGTAGTAAATGTTCAATAGAGAATGCACTTTATAGTTCATGTGTAAAATCAAGAAATCTGCTTTTTGAGCTCAGGTTTTTTGTTAGCTCAGAGTTCCCTTAGTCTCTGTTACTCACAGAAATATGATACAGAATCGTAATTTTCACATGCTGTAGGACATCAGAATCCTTTTAGTCCTTTACATTTTCTTGAAGGTTGTGAATCTCCAGAAAGCAGCAGAGAATTCTAGTAGAGACAGTGGCCTCTACTTTTCTGAAGGTGTTAAATGGTAATTGAAATTTATACTCAACATTTTGCCTGACTTATATTTTGAGATGCCTACAGAGTCAAGAAAAGTTGATAAAAGGTTTTCTCTGTTTAGGTCAACAGCTTGGGAAAATGGGGAAGAGGAGGGAGAGGGTTAAACTGATATCAGAAGATGTTGTTTAATCTCCTTTTAAAATCTGTGGGTATATCTGCCTGTGAAAACTTTTGCTGTCAGGTGCAGCCAGATAAAAATCAGCCACAGAGGGAATTTATAATTTATTTTAGCTTGGCTGAATGATGATTTCTTAGTATCGCAGTTACTTTTTTTGTAATGCATCTCTTCACTGTGAGAAGCAGATATTCTCCCTCTGGTATAAAACTGATAGGCAATAAATCTATTTAATATCTTGTAGTTCTGTGGGACTCCAGCTGAGAATTTTGCCAATACAAATGATGCTCCAGATCGCATTCTATGTTTGCTCGTACTTACTGGAACATCAAATTTCAGTGGCAACACTCTTTTAGTATACACATCGTTGGATGAAAGCAGAAACGGAAAATATGATTGATTCAGTGTAAATATAGTAGATATTCTGCATAGTGTTATCTCACTACTTATCCCATATTTTATATTTCTCTTCTCACTATGAGCAATGGTTACTCTGCACTAGGATAAGATATTTCTTTCTAGTGTTATTTTAACTTGGGTTTTGTGGTTTCTGCATTTGCAAACGTGTATTAATATGTACACACTGGCCCTTAATTATTCTTTTTTTCCCTGTAAAACCCTTTTTCCTGCTGATGTAAAATTGCTTTTCAGTCTGGTTTTGCAAGTGGGCTGGGGATCTCTAATACTATACATCTATACATCAGAGTCTTGTTTTGTAAAAGGCAGCTTGAAGATACAGGGCTGGAGGCCTCTCCAGCAAAAAAAAAAAAAAAAAAGAAAGTAAGTCAGTCTTTTAAATTATTCTAGGAGGTTAGGGAGAAATTCAAATTCATATAATTTATTTGACTATGGTTTCTTTCCATTTAGAATTAGAATTAGGGAAGCAAGGATCTATCCTGTACTGTGTCTCTGACTTGAACAAAACTGATGAAATATTCGTACTCTGTTATCCCTAATGCAGCAATGCAAAATCAGGTTAGGAAGAGGTTGTGCAGTGGTAGACTAGTGTTTTGGAGAGCTGGATTTATTTGTTTGTTTGGGGGGTTTTGTTGGGGTTTTGTTTGTTTGGTTGGTTTTTTGTTTCTGTTGGGTTTTGTTGTTGTTGGTTTTTTTAAATTTCATTCCTCAGCCAAAGATGTAATTTGTGACTTTGAAAGCCATTTCTTAGCTTAGGTTTCTGCTCCACAGGTTTATGCGGCAGTGTTTTGGTAATGGCGTGGGGAGGTGGGGGGGCTGCAGGTGTAGCTTCTGTGAGAAGTCACAGCAGCTGCAGCTGGGTCAAAACAGACCTGCTGCTAGCCAAAATTGAGCCCATAAGCGATGTTGGTGGCACCTCTGTGATAACATTTAAGAAGGGGTAAAAACCACAGCAACAGTGAGAGAAGAGTGAGAAAATGTGAGAGAAACAGCTCTGCAGACATCAAGGTCAGTAAAGAAGGAGGGGGAGGTGCTGGAGCAGAGATTGCATGATCGCTCACTGGTAACACCAGTAGCCTGTCGGTGGAGAACTGAGATTGCTGCATAGCTTCAGATTTCAAATCTCTTCAACTTTGGGAGAAGCTGGAGAAAATGGCCTCATCAAGGGGAGATGAGGAGCATGTAATGGTACAAGCTGGTCCATTGTGTGGTAAGCTCAGTTGGGAAATTTTACCCCACTTGCTCATTTTATGAGTGACCTTCAATTTTTTGTGATATGGATTGGATAAGCAACAAGCTGTGGGAAGCATTTTTGCGTCTGGGTCCTGATATTTTGTGTGTGCATCTCTGAAGATAAGAAGAGAAAACCTCTTTGATGAGGGTCATGGACTACGCATGCAACCTCATGAGACCGAAGTAGAATGTATGATATATCAGAGAAAGTTGAGGATGATTTTATGATTCATTCTAGTCAGTGGGGATTTCCATGTATTTACAACTGTAGAATAATTAAGGTTGAAAGTATTTTGTGGACTAGTACAAACCCCACTCAAGTCAGAAATAATTTCAGTTTTGGGACAGGTTGCCCAGAGACTTATCCAGCAGAGGTTTTGTATCACAGCCTCTCCGTGACTGACTAGTTATGACAAGTACATAGCCTTTCCCACATGGAAATTCTTCCACATGAATTTTCTATATTCTTCACTTTTCTTTCGAAGAATTTTTACTAAAAAAATGAACATGGTAGTGTATTGCTGGAAATTTCAAAAGCAGTTTACCTGATGCTCATGCACTTTTTTCTGAGATATTTACTGAAGTTTCTTAAAATTATTTTATTATTGCAAAGCTTGATTTTGCACTCAACATTCAGTTGTAGTGGAAAAAGCTTGGGCTTATTGAGTTCTTTTAAGAACTCAAAGGAAAGAATAGTTTCGTATTGAAAATCAAAATTTGGCAAGCTATAGTATTTTGAAGATTTCAATTCCCCAAACATAATGTACTTCCCTTCTGCTTTTTACATGGCAGAACAGCAATTGCACTTTTTATATTAAAATGAGCTGTCTCCATGTTTTTGTATGTACACTGGTCTCAAGGGCCTTAACAGTTTGACGGGTTTCTGTGGTTATTTAAAGAGTTGTTATGTATGAATAGCAGGAGGTTTTGTAATGTGAAGAAAAATAAAAATTATTAATTCACATTCAAGTTCAGACTATCTGCTGTTTCAATGCATTTTCCTGCAATTCACCTTAAAAATTATGGGACCTCCATGATTTTTGAGTCTGTTTGGTAGGTTGGTTGGTTTTTAGGAAAAAACCACTATGGTTAGTTGGCCAGATCATATCATCTCTGTCAAAGAAGATGTAATTTTAGGTCAGAACAGCACTTGAGGAAAACAAAATGAAAGACAAGATTTAGGAACAATTCAACCTTCCCTACATATGGCAGTTTCAGCTGTTCCTTTACTTTTTGTTGTTGTTGTTAATACATCTAAAAGCTGCAGGGAACAATTATGATCATCCTGGCTGAACTGCTTCATAACCCAAACTACACCATTTCACCCAGGGACTCTTGCACATAACGTAACAGCTTGTGATTGAATTACTAGAGCATGCTGAATTGCTGAAAGTCCTTACATGGAAACAAGTTGTTCTTTAGAAGTTTGCTCTTTGTTGCTCTAGCAGTGTCAGGTTTGTGGTATCATAAAGGTCTTTAGCAGCAGTTTGCTGTGCTCTTGCCATAAGATGATTATGATTCTAGATGAGCTGCAAAAAAGCAAAGAGATGTTGATTTAAACCCCAGTCAGTCATAGATGAGCTGAGTTTTTAAAAACTCACAAAACCTCTTGGATTCTATTACTTTCAAACGAAAATTGTGTATGTGACGAAATAAAGCTCCAGTATCTTCTTTTGGAGGTGTAAGGGTGAAGAAGGCTCATCTGTGAGAATGGTTTGCTATGTAGGGTGCTCAAAGGGCACTACAGAATGCTTTCCTGTTTTCAGACAAGAGCTGTGCCTCAGGTGAGCACCTTATAGATATTGTCTGCAGAGAGTGTAGGCTATCTCTCCAGAGCACAGATTAGGTGTTCTCTCAGAGTGAAGAGTAGAAGAAATATTTTGCAGAGAATTTATCTGTTTACTCAATTGTTGTTTTATTTTTTATTCCCTCAGATAGGCCCATTTTCTGTAATTGCTTTTGGAGTAAACTACTGCCTAAATAGAAAAAAATAGATAGAAGGTTATTATGATTCATTGATACTGGCAATTTTTGCTTAACTTTTTCCACTATGACACTGTAACAGTAACAGGACTGTTTTATAACTAATTTGCAGCAATCATCTCTGTCCAGTTTTCAGAGATCATCTGTCACAAACCCCTGGAATATATAACTTAAAATAAGGACTGGTCTAACACAGTGCTATCTCAATCCATGATAAGATTCATATTGAGTTTGGCAGGCAGTATATCAGTACAAAAATTTGCTAGTGAGCTTAAAACTAAATTAGCCAAATAAACGTATGAGCTCAGTTTGAGATTAGGCCCTAAGTATCAAATCCTGTGAAGTGTTGAAATTTTTTTAATGTACTGCATTTCTGAAAATGAAAAGGCTAGGACTTAGGAAAACTACATGGAAGACAACAACAGCCTTTGTGCACATCATTGTTGTTGACATACTCTTTTCATAGCTGAGACTTTTGACTTTTCTTTGACTATTTAAGCAGTGCTTATTTCTTTTGTCAAAATTAAACAGATATCCAGGGGCTTTTCTGTATTTAAGTTGAACTGTTTAGTGGAGACAGTTAATTAAGTCTTTCCCAGTGGTTTCATTAAGTCTCTATATTTACTCTGTGAACTATTTTGTTTAAGTGGGCTTGTTTGGAGACTTTTCTCTTATCTATAAAACCAAGATACCAATAGAAATGCATTCTGAAAGCCTTCGGAAACTAGGCATGTATTTGAATACATACTGAGGGTGTATATTCATACTTGTAAACCAATATATAGATGGATTGTGACAAATAAACAAATATTTATGAATGCTATTAGTGGAAAAAACATTGATTAAATCTGCTAGGAATCCATTCCAAGGATTTAATCTTTAGGATTAAATCTTTAGTATTTAAAGCAGTGCTTATTTCACCAGTCTGAAGTCTCTGATGGTTAAGTCAATTATCCCAACATCTTCCAATGTCAATGAAGAGTGAGAGACACTGGCCTAACAAAGAGTAGGGAACTAGAATACACTACTACCTTTCAGGTGGTCAAAAGCAGGTAAAGCAGACATCATCATTTCAATGTAAGTAGACATTAAAACACTACCCATTTTTATCTAATGCACTCCACACTAGCTATAAAGTGTACCAGGGATAGCATTTCACAAGCTTTCCATTGTTCATCATTTCAAATATCAGTCTGTAAAATGGATATGACATTAGTTTGGATAAGATGCTTACTTTGCTGACATGTGGGACATGCAATTGTGGCTTTGAATGACTTTCTTACATATCTGATATCTACTTCACTTTTTTTTTTTTTTGACATCAGCTTCCTGTTTCTCGGTTTAGAAATGATATTTCAATTTAAAGCACCGTAAATGGAGAGTAACACTGATATATGCTGAGTACAAGGTATAAAAATACTGAATCTATTTCTATGTGAAAATGAGCTAGTTATTCTGGATTGGGGCCTGCTCATTTTGAAAGTACTGTTAATGACTTTAAAAAGAATTCTATGGAGAATAAATGTTATGAGTTTGTTTGTTTTTTTTTCCTCACAGAATTCTATTTTGTTGAATCCGCTCAATTTGTCAAGAAAATCCTTAAAATTCCATAAGATGATACTACAATAAGAAAGGTCCAGCATGCATGACGTGTGATATGTAAAGACACTGTAATTGCATTTCTGCTATTGCTTCATTTTTATTTTTTCATTTGAGATGTCATTTCTATAGCAGATTTTCTAGTCCACAAGGTGAATTGATATAATTAGTTTGGTTTCCTGCCATCTTTCCCATAGGTCAAGCCAATTAAAAGACAACTGAGGGAAACAGTACTCCAAACTGTAGCATATGGCACCATGGCGTAAAACACACAGTAGTTGGAAAGCAATTCGGTTGGGATTTTAGCTTTGAAATTTAATTGCATGTAAACAATATTTGTCTCTGAATCACCTTGAAATTTCTTTCTTGGCTTCTTATTTTCATCAAGAATAAGAATACTATTTTCTCCTTGGGTCATGTAACAACATCTTTTTTGCCTTTGAATGAGTTCCTTGTTGCAGCTGTTTCACTGCTTAACATTTTACTTTAGTTGTAAGCAGAGTCAGTTGAAAGCCAGAATTTCTGATTTGTGATGTATTTGGAAATTCCAAATTTAGTTTTACTGCAGTCCTCCTCTCACCCCACTAAGAAAGCAAATAAAATGTGTTCTTTTCAAATCTTTTAGCTATGTGAAAAACAGTTAGGCTAGCAATAAATGAAACTGGTTGTTTTGTTCTCTTGTTTTTTTTTTGCTTCAAGTCAAGTTTCACAATGCTATTTCCTATCCAACCCGAGTATGAACTCTAAAGACAGGGAACTTGATTTCCCTGAGAGCAGCCTTGGGGCAGTGTAGTGTGTTGACCCTGGCTGGACGTCAGACACCCACCAAAGCTGCTCTATCTTTGCGGATTATATCTAGATTTGCGGAGGGATATCTATATCCCTCCACAAGTGGCCAAGGGAGAGAAAATATAATGAAGGGTTCATGGGTTGAGATAAGGTCCAGGAGAGAAATCACTCGCCAAATATTGTCATGGGCAAAATAGACTTGAATTGGGATATTAATTGAATTTATTACTAACAAAATGAAAGCAGGTTAAGGAGAAATAAAATAAACCTTAAAAACACCAACCCCCACCCCTCCCTCCTTCCCAACTATACCTCCTCCCACCCAGTGGTGCAGGAAGACCGGGAATATGGGTTACAGTCAGTTCATCACAGGTTGTTTCTGCTGCTGCTCAGGGTGAGGAGTCCTTCCCCTCAGGGTGGGGTCCCTCCCATGGGGAACAGTTCTCCGTGAACTTCTTCAATGTGAGTCCATCCCATGGGCATCAGTTTTTCCTGAACTACTGCAAGGTGGATCAGTCATCAATGGGGTGCAATCCTTCAGGCACAGGCTGCTCCAACATGGGTCCCCCACAGGATCACAAGTCCTACCAGAAAACCTGCTCCAGCATGGGCTCCTTACTCCACAGTTCTGCAGGTCCCTCTTCCAGCATGGGTTTCCCATGGGTTCACAGCTCTCTCTCTGGCACCCACCTGCTCCAGCATGGGCTCCTCCATGGGCTGCAGGTGGATCTTTGGATCCCCATGGTCCTCCATGGGCTGCAGGGGCACAGCTGCTCCGCCATGGTCTGCACCACAAGCTGCAAGGGTATCTCAGCTCCCGCATCTGGAGCACCTCCTCCCCCTCCTTCTCCACTGAGCTTTGTGTCTGCACAGTTATTTCTTCTCACATATTCTCATCCGCTCTTGCCTGGCTGCAATTTCATTTGTGCAATAGCTTCTTTTTTTCTTCTTAAAGATATTATCACAGAGGTGTTATACATCTCTGATTGGCCCAGCCTTGGCCAGCAGCAAGTCCATCTTGGAGCCACCAGGCATTGGCTCTGCTGGACATGGAGGAAGCTTTTAGCAGTTTCTCACAGAAGCCACCCCTGTAGCCCCTCTGCTACCAAAACCTGGCCATGCAAGCCCAATACAAGCAGTCTGACAAAACCAGGTTTGCTGGGAAGTTTCTATCAATGTTTTATCTCAAGGTGTGTGCACAGGGTGTTTCTCAGTGCTGCCACTCTGTCCTCCACGTCTTGTAAGCTGCTACCAGGTTCCTTGGAACAACTTAAGCACGTGCCAACCAGTATTTTACAGACAGTCTCTGGGTAAGACTCAAAAGCTAGAGTGACCTAGGAGAGATTCTCCTGACACATTTTGGAAGTGGTCACTTTCTGGAGGCACAGACCAAGCTAGCAAAACTAGCAAGAAGAAGGCTGTTGGACAGAGTATTTGGAAAAACACTCTTTTTATTTTTTTTTTCCCCATTCTGCTTAGATTAGAGCTTTTCAGGTAGGATTTGTTTTTCTATGAATATAACTTTAGTATACCCCTCACCTCAACTTGGGCATTAAGTGATTCTATTTGATTACTAAAAGGTAACTCTGAAATATGGGGTCTAAATCTAGGTGCAGTGTATATGGTTTCTTAGAAAAGGTAAAGTTCCTTCCTTATTGTTTAGGAATTCTTTCAAATACAAGATTTTTTAATTTCTTGTGGGTTTTTTTTGTTTGTTTGTTTGGTTTTTTTCACAATGTAGTTCAGACAAGGCAACATTTTTATATCTGGTAATGACTTCAAATCTGAAAATACCTTAACCATAGTTATATATATAGCTGCTGAATTTGACTTTCTGTTATTCCATTAAGCACCAGCATAACTCATCTTCCCATAGACAATGGAAATACAGTAAAAGTGCAGTTGTATGCAATCAGAGTAATGTGGCTGTTTGCAGATATAGTTATCTCACACCACTGGAGAATAGGCAAACGAGATCTAGATCCAGAATAAAAGTGTTATTCCTGGACTCATGTAATGAATAAATTAATGTCTTTATATACTATTCACTATGATCTTGAATGTACATTGGGATACTCTCTGATAAGCATGAGAGAGCAAAATATGTCTGCTTAATATTTAATCTCATCTATGGGGTAGTCCTAGTAAAATAATAATTATCAAATCAGATTTGCTGAAAGAATGAACTTGTCAAATCCACATACATTATTTATTGTGGCAATTGATGTCAGTATGATAATGCCATGCCAGCAGTACTTAAGCTACGAGTTTGTCAGTTGCCCCATGATAAACTCTAGCATTTGAGGGATTTTTTTTCATCCCAGATCATCAAATCACACAGGTCTGACATTCAATATGCAGTCCTCAGGGTTTCAAATGGTCTTTTGCTCTTGATTTAAGCTAACAATAGAATATTTGAAAGAATGAAGACTTCATATCATCACAGTGACTAACTCTTATTAAATAGAAATTAATAGAAATTGCCTGTGGACATCTGCACTTAAATAAGAAGTTTGGATGAGTAAAGTTGGAAGTTAAAGTAAGCTTGAATTTTATAGTAGTGCAAAAGTGAAGGGTAAAGAGTGAAGCAATTTATTTCCCAAATTTCTTTGCTCTGAAGGCAATGTGAAACTTTAACATGTTCGTGATATTTGGGGACCGGGCTCAGGGATTCATGTTGCTTGACTTTAGAAGTCTTCCATTTGAATGGCCACATGTGGGTTCATCACCTTGGGCTCAGGCACAGGCCTTTCCATGGTTTGATTCTTCTGTGCTTTCTTTAAAGGTAAAGTTAATCACACTTTCTAGTACTTAAGCCTTTTTACTGACAACGTAGACCACCAATGGCAAACAAAAAAATGTACACGTCCATGTTGCACTATGAGTGAACTACTGAATCCTTAGCAGGGATTAAGTAGAAAAAAGTACTAATACTGGCAGGGAAAGCAGAGTGTGTTGCTGTAGGCGGAGCAAGCAGTAATTCATAGAAATGGATCTGGAAGTCTCTTTTATTGGTACAACCACATGATAGATTATATTCAAGACAAAATGGAGACTAGACACAATCAAGTGCTTAGCAAGGGAAATACCTTTTTTTTTTGAGTATCTTTTCCATTCTGTTGTCAATGTACTAATTATTTCCAATCTCTCTATCTCTCATTTTAAGCTGCAGTAATCATAAGATTTTGTGCAAGAAATTGCATTATTACTTCTTCAGACATATTTTTAAATATAAAATTTAAATTTATTCCACTTACAACAGTATGGCTTCCCTGGATATAAAACATTTTGGGAACACTGTTCTCAGGAATATTCGATCAGATTTATCATCCTAGTGTTTTACATACCCTGGTGTGTAGAGAACATTTTTTAAATCCTTTTAGATATTCCTATGTGAAAAAAAAAATAAACCCAACTGAAACATATATATAACAAATTACCAAGGGCAAGTTATTTTCTTTAAAATAAAAGCTCTTCCCTTACTCTCTAAATCAAGCTGGAATTAATATCTTCTGCTGTCTTGTCTTGCCTTATAACAGTCAGGAAACAATTTATTCGTTGCCACATGATGCAACTAAATTAGAAGACAGAAGGTCTGTGAAACAAATATTTTCCAAGGAGAAAGTCTTTTCTCCAAAAAAAGTGAGTCTAGAAGTTACAGTGTATTATCATCACCTTTCCAAACTCGCCCCCTTCTCCTTCCCCGCACCAGATTCTCTCAAGGTTAATTTGAAATTTTATAAAACTCCGTATCAGTGGAAGGAGCCGTTATCTTTTCATTTAAAATAAAGAGCTGTGCTTCAAAATTTTTTCCCCTTCATCACTTGGAAGTACCACAAACCCTTGAACAGCTTACACTAGAGGGCAATAGTGGGCTGTAAATATTTTCCAGCTCACCCTTGGCATTTTACACGGCAGTGCCTCTCGAGCACTTCAGGCTCCTCTTCTCCACTAACTATAGGCGGTTTTAACAGTGTAAAATCTTGCACAATAGGACCAAGTGCAGTTATGTGCTTCTCTCACTGTTCTCAGGATTTGGTGTATTTATAACATATAGATGAAATTGGTGACTTTCATTACTCCAGAAGGTTATTCAGCCATCAGTCTGAACCCAACATTCAGGCTTTCCTGCAGTGCTAATACACCTTCCTCTAAATCTCAGCTCAGCTGTCTGGAGTAATGACTCTTGCCAGCATTGGTAATATCAAACAAGAGGGAGCACGTATGTGATTTTACATATTTTTCTTTGAAATTCTTTTTAAAGCCAATTTAAATCCTCCTCTTCAGAGACCAAGTTATTACTATGCATAAATCTTATACCTTGTTTCTGGACATACAAATGCAATACCAGTAGCAGAAAAGGTGAAGAGAGGTGAGTAAGAAAAATATATTTCAGGAAAATATAAAAGGACAACATTTAGGTTTCTTGCTTGAAATTATGACATAATTTCTTAAAGAAAGGATTTTTGCCTTAGAATTTCCAAAAAATCTAAGCAGAGTTCCTGTGTTGTTACCTGTTCTATGGCTTGAATTGAATGACATTTCCAAATCCAAGAGTTTCACCTGTCCCAGCTTTCTAAAAGTTTTGTACCGCTATCAGAGGATTGCAAGTAGAAACAGCCTCTTTATTCCTTTGACCTCTGCCTCTTGTCATCTGTATTTTTTTCTGCTTAAGCTGGCTGCTGGAATGAAGGTCTTAGGACAAACTCAGGGTGGAGGAAGAATTTTTTTCCCATTAGCTGCCAGTTCATTTTGCATGATGAAAAGATTTAGGGGACAAGTCATTATGACCTTATATATGTACATTTTTACAAGTATTAGTACATTTTTAATTGCCAATAAGAGGGGATCTCCACAAGAAGGGAGTATATAGTCCTTAAGAAGTGCTTGAGATGTAACTTTTCCCTAAGCTTTTCTTTGGTGTTGGTAAACATTTGAGTTTATTTGTTTTGGTTTGGTTTTTTTTTTTTTTTTTTTTTTGTTTGGTTTTTTTTTTTTTTTTTGTTTGGTTGGTTGGTTTTTTGTTTTGTGGTGTTTTTGTTTGTGTGTTTGGTTAGGGTTTTTTTCATATCAGTGACACTGTACTTTAAAGGATTTGTTAAAGTGATCTCCAAATAGCACTGAAGCATCGTCCCCAAACACCAGACCTGATCTGATGGTAGCTACCTTCATTATGTTATGAACATAAGTTCCTACAAATGCCTACCTAATTGTCCTTTACTTGGATCCATCCATGGGACCACAGTTGTTAGAGACAACCCCTCAGGTTAGGAACCTGTGACAAGATGAGGGTCCTAGCTGCCATTGTCTCTTTTGCCTTAATTTTTTGTGATGGAGGACAGGAGCTCTGAACTTGTCGTTTAATTGGCTTTTATATTTAATAGACTGCCTTCCATTACATCAGTCTGCCCCTTGGGCACTGCTGAATTACTGATTGATTTCTAATAGCTTTAGAGTTAATACTGTAGCCTCCTGCTATTTTTCAGTGCATTTGGTTGGTGTTTTTATGTATCAGCTTCCTAACACATACCCAGATAGTGAAATAGTTTGAGTGTTTCTGATTGGGAAACACTGCAGGGAGGGAGAGAAACGCCCAATATTGCTTTTTTCATGGCTTTTAATTGGAAATGTCACAGAGAAGCATTCCCACAAAGCTGCCTAGCATAAGTCATCCTGAGGACTAGGGACTAAGCCCTAGGATGTTGTTAATGGGCTTAGAGGATTCAGCAGTTGCAGCCACGTCCAGAAAAGTCTGCTTTTACTGTGTCTGCTTTCCACTAGTTTGTGAAATCTTTGAAAACCACCCGCGGTTCACACAAATGTCAAATAAAGCTCTACTTGAGACTGAAAGAGTATTTTCCCTGCCCCTGGAATCCCTGCCCAGCTGGCCATGCAGCAGATGCCTGAGGACCTCACTGTTAATGGCAATTTGCTTGCTAATACCTGGATTCTACCCCTACCTGGCCACCTAGAGTCATAGAAGCATTAAGTTTGGAAAAGACCTCTAGAGTCATTGAGTCCAACCATTAACCTAACACTGCCAGGTCCACCACTAAACTATGTCCCTAAGCATGTTCCTAAGCACCACATCCACCTCCCACCCTGCAGAAAGTATTAACAGCACACATCATGCCTGGAAGTTTACAAGTGGTGTGGGATGAGTGTATTTATCCAGCGCAGGAGAAGCTTGCTGAATGCTGATTGTCCCAGTGAGAAGAGAGGAGCAAACCAAAAGGGACCGAGCTCAAGCTTGGCCTGACCCTGACATAGGTCCAAAGCAATCTGTGGATTTTGGGCTGAAAAACCCGCTCCTCATACAGACTGGCACCTTTCCGGTGCTGGCGAGAGTGAGGAGCAGATGTCTGTGAGGCAGCTGGCAAAGCTGCCTTGAGCTGTTCCCGGCCAGACTGATGCCAGGCTGCCCATGATGGTGTTTGTGGCGGATGCTCTGCTCTTCAGCGGGGGTCACCCAGCTGCAGTCTCCCACTCATACCATCTCCCTCCTGGCTCCTGCTCCATCCTGGCCTCCCTGCTGGGCCAGGTCTGCCTGCTGTCCCTGGGTAGCTGCCAGCTGGAGATGGGTGCTGAATGAGGTGGGGATCAGGCACAGCTTCCTCAGCAACTCTCTCCTCAGACTGCTGCAGTTACTAGTTGTCCCCACACTGATTAGAAAATAAAACAGCTTTCCTCAGTCTGGCCTTCAGCCGACAGTTCCCACATGCATCTTCCCTTAGTAACTAGTTTTTCTTCTGCTGACGGTGTGATCTGCAGCAAAATCTGTCTCCTCTCATGGTAATGAGAGGAAAACTGAAAACCTCAGAGCGACTTATGCCTAGCTTGGTGGATAGATTTGCTGTTCTGTGTTTTCAAAACACAGTAAAATAATAATTATCCCTTGCTGCTCTCTTTGTGGTTCTTAAATAATACTGCCTTCATTTAGGGAAAATGGCATCTGTTAAACCCAAACCTCATAGAAAGTCAGTGTCAGAGTCAACGTTAGAGCTTAGGAATTTTGGCTTTCGACCTCATACTCAGTCCATCAGGCCATTTAACTTCCTTAGGAAGCAGAAAACTACCAGTTAAGAAACATATACAATGAGATGCACCAAGATCTTCAAGATGGGAAACAGCAAAAGCCTACAAGAAACAAAACAATCTTTTCTGTAGCTGTGAAAATCAAATATCCAGCCAGTTACTCATCTTCATGGGGCTGGATTCACTATGGAGTTGATAAATGATGGTATTCTCGGTTAGCATAGTTTGAAGCAAACTGTTCAT
This sequence comes from Neopelma chrysocephalum, assembly GCF_003984885.1. Classification (NCBI taxonomy): domain Eukaryota; kingdom Metazoa; phylum Chordata; class Aves; order Passeriformes; family Pipridae; genus Neopelma; species Neopelma chrysocephalum. Next base: position 38,210,472 of record NW_020897691.1, read on the forward strand.
TAAGGTTTTGGCTGCATTTTCTCTGCATTTCTGTGCCTTTTTTCACATATTCTTATGGAAAGTTGTGTCATAATTTTACACAGCCATATGAAAAATACCACTACATGACCTTGGGCCACCTGACAGGTGCCATATTTATGACAACACAGCATTTTTAATGGAGATCCCATATTATAGTGAGAGAGTGCTCCAAATATTTCTGGTTGCTATTCTTCAAAACAAGCAATAAAATGCATGCTAGCATTTTGTATACAATAATGCAGCCTGTTGGATTGTGTTGCTTACTGAATTGTCCTGAGATTGTGATAAAAGAAAAAAACCAAAAATCCCCAAATCTTCATTTTAGTGCAACCTTATGTATGAGATTTTAGGACCACTACAGTCAGTAAGCATGATTTTGAATATTCAATGATGCACATAGATCAGCCTAAGCTGAAAGCAGAGAGTAATAGGAAAGTCAGATGGAAGAAGCAGATCATAGGCTATTTTTCACTTTTAGCAGCTTCATAATTTCACTGATACCATATTCTTCTGGTAGAGAAGAATAAACTAAATTAATGTATGATAGCAAAAACCCTAAAATGCTTAATAAAAGGTGCTTTTAAAGGATTCAAGCATAAGCAGAGCAGTATCTCTAAGCTCGTACATTTACCATCAACAGTGTGGTCTTCCTTGTGATGACAAATTAGCCTTTAAAATTCACACGATCAAAAGCTTATCAAAGGTCAACCAGCTCTGTGTGAGAATACTACCGTGCTTGTGAAAACATAGGATCATTTTCTCTGTGATTGTGCTGTAGCACGGGCTGTTTGAAAGGATTATCCATTGTTGATAGGAATGTGTGACCATAGGTATGTGCATTGTGTGTGATAGAACACTTGAGTGTTGCAAAGCATGCACGGATTAAACATCAGAAGCATTCAATTTAATGCTTTTATTTCTTGGAGACTGTGTTTTAAACTTTGTAATGGTGGACAGCTGCAGTTCTGCAGAGAGAAGCATCTAAAGACACAGGAGAAAAATAAAACAATGGAAGTGTCTTTCACCACCCCTCCCCCCATCTGAGGATGGTTTTGTATCCTGAGACAGTTTGAAAGCCAAGCTTTAAGAGCATATATATGCAATATCTTTCATGGATTGTGTACATGATCTTCCTACGTATCACTGAGCAGGAAAGGGATGTTTTGTTCATTCATCCATGCATCACTTGTCACCACTTAAATTCAAATTACAAACATTTTTAAAGAGAAATGCGTTCCTGGAAGGATTTCTCACCCTTCATAGTTCAAGGTGTCTGTTATAAATCGACTCAAGTTCACTCTTTCAACTGACAGGATCTTTCTTTTTTCTGCTGTGGGAAATGTATCACCATACAGAACACTAGTAACTCAGTGAACAGATATTTCCATAAAAATCTAAATAATTAAATCTTCCTACTTGATTGAGTGTCTGCTTGTAACTTGACAAAGTACATGTTCACAAACTGGCTGAAATGCTTTAGGTTACAGCATAGGGCACACATATGGCCTTAAACATGACTTTTCCCATTAAATTTCATCACTGGATATTGGAATTTTTGAAATTATTATTATTGTCATATATCATATGAAATCACACGTATAATTGGGATTGTTCAGACTGAAAAAGCAAAGGCTTTGGGGTGGCCTAATTATGGCCTTCCAGTACCTGAAGGGAACCTACAAGACAGATGGAGAGAGGGACTATTTACAAGAGCATATAGTGACAGGACAAAGGGGAATGACTTCAAACTGAAAGAGAGTAGGTTTAGATCAGATATTAGGAAGAAATAAAAAAGTCTTTACTGTGAGGAAGCAAGACACTGGCACAGGTTGCCCAGAGAAGTTGTGGAGGCTCCATCCCTGGAAATGTTCAAGGCCAGGTTGGATGAGGCTCTGAGCAACCTAGTCCAGTGGAAGTTGTCCCTGTCCACAGCAGAAGGGTTGGAACTAGATGATCCTTAAGGTCCCTTCCAACCCAGGCCATTCTATGATTATATGATTCTGTACTTATAAATAGATACATATGCATGTGTGTCTTTGTATTTTAAAACATCCAGAATTGTTGCTAAATGTCAAGACCCACACTCTTTTGGGTGGATTTTAGTTACTGAATGCCTGGTTGCTGTGAGGTTTGTTATATTCATGGACTGATTCTTGGTCTAAGTCTTATCACACATTAGCATAACTTAGGTGCCATAATGAGGTACATATTTCAGCTGACAATTGTTGAATATTGGTGTCTCTTTCTCTCCACTGTCTTCTGATTAAGGGCTAAGTGGTATCATCAAGGAGGGCTAGAAGTAATGTGGTGAAACAGATATGGCCATTTCAGAGGAACAGAATCTCCTGTTCAGTGGACATTGCCCCTATATGTCTGTACCTTCCAAGATACATTTACTCAAACACTGTAAATATGGCAGAGTTATCCCCTGTTGATATCCCAAGGCTGGAGTACAACAATATCACCTCTCTGAAATCAGTAGAACCTATGCATTGTTCCTATAAAATTCTTGATTCCTTTCCTAAGCATCTGCTCTAATGGAACAGCACAGATGGTAGTGTTTGGATACAATGTTTTGAATTGTGTCTATTTTAAAAGAACACAGTCTTGTAATTGCTTGCCATGAACCTTGTTTTGATTTATTGTTTCCAGTAACTATAACTGTCATATGTGGGTGTATAAACACTAAACCTATTCCTATTCAACGCTCCACAGAGGGAAAGTGGCCCTTCCATTTGGTGTGTTGCCACATATTGAGTGAGGACAGATAGCAATGACAGCAAATAACCTTAACTCCTCTTTATCAAATATTTATGAATGGTTGCCTCAGAAAGATGGAATCAGAGAATCATAGAAGCATAATATATCCTTATTTGGAATAGACTGAAGAGGTTCACCAAATCCTGATTCCACACAGGGAAACGTAAAAGTTAAACCATATATCTAAGAGGGTTGTCCAAATCATTCTACCTTGGGTCTGTGACAACTCTTATTCTGATCTTGTTCCACTGCTTGACAACCCTCTGAGTAAAGAATTTTTTTGCAATATCCAGTCTCAACTTTCCCTGACACAGCTTTCAGCCACCCCACTGCATCCTACCAGGAGAAATCAAAGAGAAGAGATCAGAACCTTCTTCTCCACTCCCCCTCAGGAGGAGGTTGTAGACGGTCTTCTCTTCTCTAAGCTGAACAAACCTAGCATCCTCAGCTGCTTTTCATAATTCAGGGCCTCTAGTTCTTTCACCTTTTGTTACCCTCCTTTGGTCATATTCCAATATTTTTATATATGTTTTGTATTGTGAAGCCTGAAACTGCACACAACACTCAAGGGCAGGCTACGCCAGTGTTGAGTCTAATAGAACAATCACTATTTTTGTCCACTTAGATATATTGTGCTTAATGTGCTTCATGATATGGTTGGTACTTTTAATTGCCAGGGCCCAGTGTTGAGTTATACTGAGTCTACCATCAACCAAAATCCCAGGATCACTCTGCAGGGCTGCACTTCAGTCTCTTGTCTGCCAGTCTGTATCCAGGATTACACCATCCCAGGTGCAGAATCTGGCATTTGTCCTTTTAGATTCCATACAGCCTGTGACATCTATCAAGACATCCCTGTAAGACCTCTGTAACTGTGAGGGAATCAATGGCTCCTACTAATTTACTGTTGTTGGGAAACATACTTAGTGTATGCTCCACTCCATTGTCCAGGTCATTAATGAAAACAATTAGAGAACTGGTCCTAAAACTGAGCCCTGGCAAACCTTAATAGTGACTGATCACCACCCTGATGTTACCCCATGTACCACAAGTCTTTGACCCTGACACTTCAGCCAATTGTTCACCCATTGGATTATGTACAATAGTATAGCTGTATGCTGGACATTTTGTCCAGAGGATACTGTGAGAGATAGTATCAAAAGCTTTTAGAAAAACCTCCAAACAATCCCTCCTCAAATCCTGAACACCCCTGCCCCACATTTTCTATCTTCCCTTTGTCCACAGGAAAAAAGTCATATTGTAAGGAGGCTGCAGTGTATTTCTGTGTCATGTCTCTGCTTCAAGGGACCATATGACTTGATATATTCTGTTTCTGGAGTATTTCAGCACAATGTGAGGTACAGTATACACAGAAATGTATACATACACAGGAACCATCCCGATTTCTGCTGGCATGCCTGTCTTCTTTTGTTAAAATATTGTCCATCTTTTTGCTGAGCTCATGCATTTTACACTTAAGAATTACCGGGATTTCAGTGGCTAATGGCTTAAAGAGCAAGAAACAATTATCAGATCCAACTAATGACACAAGGTCAGTAAAAGTACATGTTGGAGCTGTGTCAGAAAAATTAGAATGCTTATGTAGGTGTGAAAATACAACCTCTGAACTCACTGAGAGAAAGATCACCCCATGATTATACCAAGAGGCATGTTCTGAAAATGTTCTCTTGTCATGTTTGTAAGGACAGCATACTCTAGTATTAGTGCGTTGGGTTTGCGTGACAAGATTTTGGTAGCGGGGAGACTCCAGGAGTGGCTTCTGTGGGAAACTGCTAGGAGCTTCCCCTATGTCTGACAGAGCCAATGCCAGCCGGCTCCAAGATGAACCCATCAACCAAGGCCGAGCCCATCAGCAATGGTGGTAGCGCCTGTGGCATAATGTATTTAAGAAGGGGGACAAACTGCTGTGTAGCATCAGCAAGCAGAGTAAGTAAAAATATGTGAGAGAAATAGCCCTGCAGACACTAAGGTCAGTGAAGAAGAAGGGGGAAGAGGTGCTGCAGACACCAGAGAAGAGATTCTCCTGAAGCCAGTGGAAAGACCATAGTGAGGAAGGCTGTCTCCCTTCAGCTCCCACACTGGAACAGGTGGACACCTAAAGGAGGCTATGATCCTGTAGGGAGCACAAGCATAAGCAGGTTTGCTAGGAGGTATGAAGTAAACTCAGAACAGGGCAGATTTTCAGCAGCAGAATTGTATGTCTGTGTGAGTGTTTACTGAGACTGTAAGTTAGCAGAAGAAATGAAGGGCTGCATGGGAAATATGGGATACTCAGGAAAGAAGTTGGACTGTCATTTGTCCATGGTTTTTGCTTTTACTCTGATGGGAATTTTGGAAGGTTTGTAGCCCAGGGTCCTGCAAAAATTTTTATATTGAACATGTAAGTTGCAGGTTGGTAATTGCTGGGCTGTTTGGATCAAAATAGAAAGGCAGCAACCCTGGGGTGTCAGTGATGGAAAGGTAGTAACTTTGAATGGGAAAAAGAGTTCTCTCTCAGTCCTGACTTCAGTGCAATTTTCTTCTTGCCCTTGCTTAAAGTTGCTCTACCAAGGAAAGATATTGAATGTGGAAAAAGCTAAACAGAGTGTTGGAACTGTTCTCATCCTGACTGTTACCAATGAAATATTCACATCTCTACATGCACATCTCCCTATCTCCCAGCTGAGTGTTCTGTGACATAGCACTGTTACTCAGATTAAAGAAAGGTCATGAGACGAAAACTCCACAGGTCAATGTATTTATTCTTGTTTTCTTTTCATGAGAGGGAAATTACATAGGTCAATGTTTTTGTTCCTGTTTTCTTTTCTTTATGTATTTTGGAGGGCAGTAGGATTTCACTTACAATGCTTGTAAGTTTAATGGTCTCTCTGTGGACTATATGTATCTGATATCTGCATCACTTACTAGAAAAAAGCTCTCTCTTAAGTAGTAAAATGGTATGTATTTTTGTAGTACCTAAATTGTACAGAAGGACTGACAGGGTCAAGTACTTCCTGAAGAATAAGTAATATTTGCACTCCAGGAAGTCTTTCTGACCTATCTTATTCTACACTGATGAGATTGTCTGGTGAAGATAAGCCAACATCATCAGGCCCTTTTTTGCATGCATATTGAATGTATACATGATATTTAAATACTGCAGTGCACAGAGCCTTATTTGCACAGGGGACTTTTTGCAGGAAAAGAACATGGGGAATTTGTACCTCGAGGGTTACAAGCAGTTTGTCTGTGGAAGTGTAATTTTTTTGTTTATGTCTCATTTTTTGCAGTTGTATAATAAGTTGACAGAAATATTAGAACTTTATGTGAACTTAAAATGTATTTTACACCAACTTGGCAGTTGCAATTGATCTTAAGTAGTTTTATCTCATTAACAAAAGATCTTAAGTGGTTTTATCTCATTAACAAACATTGCAGGCCAAACATAAACATTTTTTTTCATTTTAGACTACTTTGTTTTTCCCTCGATGTATTTACCCCTTAGAAATGTTTATGTGTTTTTAACAGGTGTCTACAAAAAAAAAAGTTACAATAAACAACCTCTGACTCTGTAACTAGTGATTTCAACTTTGGATCCTTTGTGGCTTAAAAACAAATGTTTATTTAGAAGGTGCTTCCCTGAAGGATTTATTTTGAGATTTATTATGTGTCACAGATTAAATTATTTCTTGTTTATTCCCTTCACTTAAAATGTATAATTAATATTTCACAATGTGTTTAGACTAGTGGTTACATTTGATTCTTTACTTAATTTTAAAAGTAATTTAAAATGATCTTAATGAGACTTAGCCTTAGTACTCTCAGAGCACAACCCATAAATCAGGTTAAATGTTTGAGTCAGGGAGCTTTAAAGCTGCTTTAAAATCCTGAACATTGGCAAATATTACATTTTATCTAGAGCAACAGTATCTTGTCACCCACTGATAATTAATGACACAAATGCAACAGCTTTAAACAATCACATATCTGGAATTTTTAAAGGAATCTCCATATTAATTGCTGGAGATTTAAGATCTGCAAGGTTTTATTTATTTTTTTTTCTGGAAAGAATACTATATTTTATCTTCACTTCATATTTTTCTAAACAGAAAACATTTTGCAGTCATTCTCCGCACAACACCAAAAAAATTGATTATTTTTTCCTAGGAGTAAAATCTAGCGCTTCTCCTTATTGAATTGTATCTTAGGTTTTTAGGCCACTTTTCCAATTTTTCAGCATAATTTTGAATTCTAATACCATCCTCTAATGTACTTACTGACTGAAAGCAACTCTTTCTAGCCTGGGGTCCTCCTTTAAGCTTATAAAAGTACTGCCTATTCTCATTCAGGTCATTAATAGAAGTACTAATAGAGAACACCTTATAGCCTTTGTGTTTTTGTTCAAACAAAAACAAGGAAAGAAAGATTCATCCCACCAAGTCCCCCATTATGCAAAATGAACATTGAGATGACAAAGCATATACTCTTCTGATGTGCAGTAGTCCTGAGTCATCTGATATCCTTGTCTATACTTATACTATTAAATTAAGATGTCTAGGACCAAGACTTGATTATTGTGAGATCTCTATATATGAGATGCAATTGTTTTTATCCACGCTGACTAGCTGTAGGAATGGATCTATGGAAAAAGTCCTGCCAAAGATGGACTGGTGAATCAGAAGTTTTTAATGTTGTTTAAACACGTGTTAAGATGGCTTTTTGCAGAGTCACTGCTCCTTCCCGATACTTTCTGTAAAACCCCTTATCTCTCAGGCAGGAGTGTCCTGGGAAGATGTCAAGGTGCTCTCATTGGTCCTTTGTTAACCCCTTCCTTATTTGGCTGTTAACTCCTTACCTGACCCCTCACCTGTGATTGGTCCCCTTTGACCCTCCCAAGAGCTATATAAGCCCCTACCTCACAATAAACTTCCTCTTTTTGTCCATCTCTCCCCTGGTGGTCTCGTGAGTGCTCCTTTGTGGGGTCTCAGGCCACGTAGGTGGGGGGCAGGGTGGAAGGGCATACACCTTCCAGGTAATGGACTGAAGCCAGGCCTGAAGGATTCTCCCCCTCCAACTCATCTACCGTAACTAGTAGTATTAAAGATAACATGCAAATGCAATTTAGAAACTAGTGTGAGCCATGGACACTCCCAACAGGGATCTTGTGGTAAACAATAGATGGGATGTAGGTGGAGGAATTTTCCCTGTGTGTATTGCTAGTTATGCCATGTTACTTGCTCTTGGAGTTACAGCCAGAGCCCTGGTCTGCTTTTAGCCTTTATACTTGCTAGCAGTTTTCAAAAAGGAAGTGCTCTGTTCCAGGTGGGGCTAGAAATAGCTGCTTGAAAGAGACTAAACACTAAAAATTTTGTTTCCTGTCAGCATAGAGCCATAAAAAATGCAAAAGCTAGCAAAAGCTACTGGTGTGAAAGCCTAATTTGACATAAAGCTGTCAATATCTTTCCTTTGTAAGTAATACAAAAGCTTTCATTCACATCAGATCGGTTACACAATTGAATGAAAACTATAGTTATGAAGTCATGTGTTCTGAGGCATTTTTTCAGTCTGAAATGGGACTATCATCCAGAAAATGTCATATGTGATACCACCTTCTTCATGGAATTGGAAAGAACAGCTTCATATCTGATGTATGTAATGTGCAGTCTTTGAAAATAATCACCGTGCCTGAATGTGAACTGGTTTTTAAAGTAAGACAACCTATAAACTATTGGCTTCAGTGGCACTATATGGCATCAGTTCACACTGACTGAGCATCCTGAAGCTTTAAATCATAAATGTAACACATTCTTTGTGTTAATATTTTTCATGTTAATATTTTTTGCACAGTTTATGTAAAATAATAAAAAAATGTTGCTGGTTCAATTTGTAAGGAACCCCTGGTAGGTTAAAAGAAAATTTTTTTGTGATGGTAATACCATTACACCCAGGGGAAAAAAAAAGGGAAAGCGGGTATTTAACAACAGGTTTTCCCAAAAGTAGTTTAATTTCTGTTTATCTGGGGTTTAAGACATTACAAATTAATATTTAGATATTATTGTTTAGTTCAGTGTTTGAGTATCAGATATGAATTTGTATTCTCTGACTTGAAGGTATCTCCTTACAACATGAAAAATACTATTAGTGTCCTCATTCTTTCCACAGGATTGAATTTTGTTTGGTCTTGTAAGGGCAGCACATTATGTGCAAAGTTCACAGATAGTACTTCAGGACCTCAACCAAAACTGAGAACTAATTAGCTCAAATGGAAATCTTTTTGCCTGTAACACAATTAGTTACACCACAGGACCTATAAAATAAAGAAATCTTCATTCTCAAGATGTTAGTAAGATTAGGTTAGTATCCTATTGGCTTATCAAGGCTTTAAATTATTTTTGGTATAGCTTTAGAAGTCATGTTATCCCCTTGATAACATGAGAGAACAGGGGATAAATGAATTAGTATACATGTACGCTTGTGACTTTGATCACATTTGGGATGGGACATGATGGCTGCATCTCTGTCCCCAAAGACACAGGTTCTAGAGACATTCCAAGTCCAGATGTGTCCAGAGGCTTGTAACCACACTGTTTAGTGTGTGCACACCCTCCATGGTGAATATTACCTGTACTAACACTAACTAAAACACTACTTGATCTTGCTTCTCTTCTGGCCCAGTATTATATCCTTCATGTCCTGAAGATACAGCTAATTTTAGATGTTATTTTTCATCTGTAAATATCTGGAACAATATAAGGACTGTGCTGTTCACAATACTAGTATATTATAGAAATGAGACTAGAGATACGTTAGAGTCTGTCATGAGATCATGGGGAATATTTGAGGATATGATGCCTCCTGGAGTAGAACTGGAAGACAGTGTTAGGCAGAGTTCAGAGGTTTGCCTTTTGGGAGGGGTCTTCAGGATCAAGTCTTGTTCAAACCATGTTTTGTCTTGAAGAGAAGTAATTGGTACATTGCAAAACAGAATTAGTAGAAAACTAATAATTCTTCAGTGTGAGCAATTTAAAGTCCAGATCAATACAACACCTCACATAATGTTTTGGTATAGATGCACATCCAAAAAAATCTTATTTCCAAAGCTACTGAGAAAATAATAATAATTATAATATGCTCTAGATTTATTTGGACTTCAGATTTCCCATTCTTCTTGATATTTAGCAGTTTTAAACAAAGAACCAAAAATTTGTATTCAGCTGTTGAGTTTCACGGGTACCGAAAAAGTCCCTGGCAATCTCAATCAGTAGTATTGCCCAGTCCAAATGGACAAGTCTGTAGTGTACGCGTCAAGCTCCTCTGCAGGAATTCAGAGAGGGAATGTCACTTGTTTTCCTGTCTTGGGTGAATTACAAAAATTTTGAAAGCTTTACTGAGAGGAATAAATCTGTTTATTCTGCTTGTCCCAGCTTTCTTTTGAAAAAGAATATATGGAGAAACACAAACTCACTCAGTGCTTTGAGGAAACAGGATGAGAGCTAGCACAGAGCATAGCTTAAACCTATTTGGAAATACCCATGTAAATTTTCCCTTGGGCAGGTCTCTGCTCTGAATGCTGTTTGTGGGTATCTGTCTGTCTTCTGTGTCTGTCTGTCTGTCTTTGCATTGTCTAGACAACCTAAATATCCAGTTTGAGGTTTTAGGTCATTATTTCCATTACCCTGCCATCTGAATGTGTTTGCTAACTAGTAAGACACATCTCTTTTGTCTTTTTCTGTCAGGGTTCTGTTGGTATGCAGATGAGCCCCACATAGCTGCTCACTCACTCCCCTCTCCAGCAGGGTGGGCAATGGAATCAGAAGGGTAACAGTGAGAAAAGTCATTGGTTGAGACAAAGTCAGTTTAAGAGGTAAAAATAAAACTGTACACACGAGCACAGCCAAGCAAGGAAATCGTTCACCACTTCACGTGAGCAGGCAGGTGTTCAGCCACCCCCAGGAAAGCAGGACTCCATCACATATAACGGTGACTTGGGAAGACAAACATTATCACTCTGAATGTCTCTCTCTTTCTCTTTCTTATCCCAGCTTTACATGTTGACCATGTGGCCCTATGGTATGGGTTATCCCTTGTGTTGGCTGGTGTCAGCCGCCCAGCTGTGACCCCTTCCAGCTCCTTGTGCACCTCCAGTCCCCTTACTGGTGGAGTAAGAGGCAGAAAAGGCCCTGGCTCTGTGTAACCTCTGCTTAGCAGTAACAAAAACATCCTTGTGTTTCCAACACTGTTTCCAGCACAAATTCAAAACATAGAACCATAAAAATTACTATGAGGAAGTTTAGTTCTATATCATCTAAAATTAATATAGGTTGGTATGGTTAGTGGTCCTGTGGCAGAAAAGTTTTCTGATGTCAGACCATAGGAATCTCTTTTCTTTACCTTTTTTTTAAGTGGATCATGCAAAAAGCATTTGTCTTCTGATTTCGTGGACTTCAGGATTAATCTAATCTGGATTAGTCTGTACCTGAACCACAGTACTTAACTTTTTCATTAAAACCAGTGGGCAATCAGTTTCATACATATTTATATCATGTAATAAAATTCACTTAGGCTTATTTAATTATTTTCTGACTTTGTTGACTTTTAGGTATAAATCCCATATAATTGTAAATATTCATTATAGGATACACTGATTTGGACGCACTAGAAAATCGAGCAGATACAACATTGTGTTTACTACTTTTCCTAAAATTGTCCTACCTTTCCAATTTCAATTCTTGCTCATAATTAACCTAAAATGAGCATGCGTTATAATTATTATCAACTTCTCTTCAACACTCCCCATTTGCCATGATCATATGAAAGGATCCTCTCTGTGATTATCAGATTTATTTTCCATTAATATCAAATTGTTTCTTGTCACAGAGAAGATTTGGGAACCTATTATACTCTGGTAAGGCGTAGAGACTCTGTTATAGTCTCTCAGTAACCTGCTAATAACTTTACTTTGTCAAGTAGAAACTAGGCTTCTCTGCTAGTAGAAACTAAAAACTAAGGGGATACATAGCACAGTGTTTCCTATAGAATCTTCCTACTCACATGATTTTTAGTGTCAATCACTAAAAACCAGGTTTCACTGCTCTTAAAATTCCTTATCAGCACTTTTATGTTTTAAATTTCTCAAATGACTCAGGATAATACTCTACTATGAGTAAATAATTTATAATTCCAAATTAGCATCTTCTAATTTGACTTTAAAAGATGCATTAAGCGCAAGACATTTGTTTGCCAGAGCGAGTTTCATCTATATGAGTGCAAGAAACCCCTATGTACCTGTAGTGTACACTATGTTAACACTATGTACATAGTGTTAACTATGTACCCTTGGGAATATCATGCCATTCCAGACAGATCTACAAAGCAATTCAGCAAAAACTGAACATGCTGTTTGCAGATTCTGTCTTACATAGTTTCTGATAATGACTCCTTTCATGATTTTTACATCATCCCCTGCCTCATTAATCATGTATTCAGAAATAAACTCACAGATATCCACAAAAGTCGAATGGAACTTAACAGTGCCAGAGGAATGCAAAGACCCTTCCCAGTTACTACAAATATTACTCCCTAAAACCATTAAAATCCATAGGTCCTATGCTTTTTCAGCCCAATCTATGATGTACTTCATTTGATGGAACAAATGCCCTTGTGAATGCAACATGGGTGCAATTAAATGAGTGCTATGTGCTAGAATGAGCTCACTCAGGCAATTTGTAAAGGATAGAAATAGCCACTTAACAGTAGGACAGGATTTTTCATTTTGTTTCCAACTGCTCATTCCTGGTCCTCTAAGGAGTCCTACAGAGTACCTTCAAAAGATGAGGCCACAGACTAAAATTCATAACTCTACTTGATACTAAAAATAAAAGGCTCAATAAAGACATTGGTTTAATGGCCTATACAGTTTTCCAGCTAACCCATTCCTTTAATACTGATGCTAAAACCTCTTTTCTGTCTCTGCTCCATATGAGATAACATCTACTAACCTTTCTGTTTTTGCTCAACTCATCTATTTGATTAACATAATTTCATCTTACTGGGAACAGTTGCCCCCTTTTTTTTTTCACTTCTCAGATCTGATGAACACCAAGGCACTCTTGAGCCCAAAAGCTTGCCTTTCTGCTTCCCTTTGTGTTTGTTGTCCCAACAGAAGACATTTATTCTTCCCACAAATACTTTCACGCTAAAGAGTAAGTTTAATGGGCAAATAGTGGACAAAAATAAATGAGGGGTCCTATTATAACAGAGCTCAGATCTTTTCTTTCTGCAAAAGAAAAGGAAAGAAAAAGGTTTGTTCTTGAGAATCAGATTATTTTGCTGTGATTTTTTTCTTAGTTAACCTAATCAGAATGCCTAGAGGTGAGCACTGTCTGCTTAGGCACTAAGTTAAACAGCTAAAACCTTCACTGTCTGACAGCATTCTGTCCTCAGTAGGGGCTTCTGGTTTTACAGGCCCGGAGGGTAAGTTCCAGCACTTGAAAAACTGTTCAGTAGAATCTCTGGAGGCAACAAGCTAATGACCATAGGTCTTAATGGTCTACAACAATTGATGAGTGTAAATTTGAGCTTGTATGAGGCTTACCTGAGAGAAACTGATGAAAGGTGCTATGTGAAGGTAGCTGTTTCAGAGATAACATCCATTAGGTATTGCACTATCAGGTTTGAACTTGAAGAGGAAAGCAAGGTTGTAAAATCACAGACTGTGTTCCTCAGGATGCAACCAAGAATAAGCAATATTTATAGACTGCTTAGGTAGCTTTAGATCAGATGATTCTGAAATGTGTTTTTCAAATGTTAATAATTTTTGTGGGTTCCAACTGCAGCATTCTTTCTGATAAGGTACTAAAGGATGGTGATGAATCTATCAGTTATAATGCCTACAGATACTAGCTGAAATTGACTTTATTACATTACTGCCAATAGGAAGAAAAAGGCAGAGAACACAAAAGTTGCTAGTGTGTCTCTCTTGCTAAAGCTATTTTTAAAGAGTTAACTCAGGTTGTGGTAGCTTGTCTAACTCAGCAGGTCCAATGTCATCTACTTGTGCCCTTTGCAAATTATGTTTAGTCACATATTGAAGTCTTCTGATTTGAACTGTAGAGTGTTAAATAAGGGTGTCCTTTCAACAGCATTCTTAATTCTCATTGGTTTAGCTGCATGGGCTCCTTACATAGCAATACCGATTATCAGAGAAACTTATTATGACAGTATTTGACATGTTATTGTAGGCAGAGCTTTTTTCTTCCCTTTCTGTAAAAAAGTTGTAGTGGACTGAATGTGTTACTGTTGCTGTACTGGTTGGAGTCTTTTTGTTAAAGATACCAATATGAAGGTACACAAAACTGAGAGGGAAAAAAGGTAAAGGCAGAAAATTATTTCTGTCTTCCTGGTGTGAAAAGATACCTTCAGTGTTCCTCCTGCAGATTTAGAGTCTCACATCCTGTTCTTTGCTGTCACAATGGATTTGAAGAGGGAGCATTCATAGTTGCCATTATAATAAAGGTTCTTTAGGGCCAGTTGTCCTCTGGTATAATTATAAATGAAGGCCTCCAGCAAAGTATTTTAAAGGAATATTCCCACTAGTTTTCTGTAGAGTTATTCTGTTAGTTTCATTTTAAACAGCACTTTAAACAGGACTAAGGGGAATTGGTAATCTCTGTGCCTGTTTATCTCATTTTTAAAATGTGATTGAAACATGGTTGTCAGAAAAAGTAAGGAAACCTTCTTTCCAGACAAGTCCAGCATCTCTCTCTGTAATTGCCACTGTCTTTCATAAGTAATTTCCATGGAAGCTTAAACTGACCAGCTTTGCATATTTATAAACAAAATTTGTTGAGCGTGAGTGATCCCAATTAACTTTCATCCACTCTTTTTCTTCCCAGGTGAAGCTATTTGCAGATTCAAATTCCTTCCCTGGTAACATGGTAGCATCCATAGTGCAGAAGAAAATACGGGCAGTGTTCTGGAAACAGTTGCTCAGCACAGCTTTTGGAAAGGAAATTCCCACCACACTGAACTGCTGGGATGGTCTAAAGGTGTCTTTAAGCAGAGGAGGAAAGGACAACCAGTAGGTATATTTTTTTATTTTCCTAAAAATTATGAAGAATGGATAAAGTGAATGCAGAACTGTTGTTTGCGAAATCCATTAATAACAAATCTGTTGGGAATCAGGGACATTTTTTGAAACAATATGAGATCAGTCTTGGCTAAGTAGAAGGAAAGTCATGTTACATAAAAACATACAGTAGAATCAGGCTTGCTTATTTTTATTTCCTAAATTGTAAATAGCCCTGGGTTTAGGTTTTTTCCCTCTCCTCCCCGTATAAAGAATTTGCAAGTCTAGGCAAGTCCACTTGGCAGCAAATGTTCAGTCATGCTTGTAATGATAGTTCTAATCACAATTCATGAGGTATCACGTATTCAGGTATGATTCAAGCAACAAGGAAATATACCGAAAAGAAGCAAAACTAAATTAAATGGAGTCTGGTGTGCTAAAGGTGGAAGAAATGAATAGGCTTGGGGTCATTTCCCTTCTATTCACAACAGAGGACAGCCACATGAAGCTCTGAGAGGAAGCCTGCCTGGGGGGAATGGAGGGATAGAAACAGTTGAAGCAGGGACCTTTGATGTCATGTAATGGGTTTTTCTATATTCTAACTGTCTGTTTATGCCAACTCTACTTCATCCTCCTGTCCCTGGATACTTTATTAGCTATTAATAAACAAGTAGCTAACTTAAAGGTTGTGGAGATTTTACTGCTTGTGTACCATACCTCTTTCACTTTTCTGTCACATGTTTTTTCAGATTATCAACTATTTGAAATGAGGAGAGTGTGCTGCATTTAGTGTTCAGTAGGGTATGCTCTCACTCCTGTCTGGCTTATGGGTAAGAAGTATAATGGATTAATAAAAATGCACAAAAGGCTTCTCCAATCGTTCCTAAAAATTATATACTTTGATGCCTGCTCAGCTGGTGCTAAGGAAAAAATTCAGGAGCCGTTAGCTGGGGTGAGATAAGGAAAGGATTTAATGGTGCCAAGGCAAGAGATGTTACACGACGCGCGCTCCCCGGGCTGTGCCCGAGATGTTACATTTATAACAATATCTGGCCAATCCCAAGTGTGTCCACCCTATAACTTTTGCTCTGGTCCACCCCTGGCCCACCTCCTGGAATTGGGTCTGGGGTGCTAATTGGGACCCTCTCTTCATCATCCTTCATCATCTTCGGGGTACAGAGAGCAGAGTCACCCAGTTCCTTGACTCTGTCCTGTGGTTTAGGCCAAGATACAAGCGTTCCCCAAACAAGACAGGCTTGCCTTGACTAAGAGACTAAACATCTTCTACTGGATATGGGAATAGGGTTGATATGGGGAGTATGGAATGGGGTAAGAGGATTAAGGAATGTATAAACTAAGGGGTACTATGGGGAGGAGGGAGAAAGGAGTGTTTCTAAAATCTACTTCTATTACCTATAAAACTTATAAGGTAGAAAAATAAGAAAACCAGTGGGGTTTAAGGCATCACTTTGGAAGACTACAGTAGTTTGGTCACTGAACATCAGATAAGTAATGCAAATTCATGAGTTTACGAAATGCACAAGTATACATGCTCTTGAGAAAGATATGAACAGCTTCCCTCTCTGTGAGACATTTAACTTTGTGTATTGTGCTGAAGCTACTTCTATTTCCATTTACTAGTACTGCAGCAAGGCACAGATGGGAAGCTTGAAAGTCACATACACACAGGGGTGGAGGAACATTTTAATGCCTGCAGAATCTTCCTTCTGTTCCTCATTCTGTACTGATGACAGGAGTAATTATGTTTTAGTTCTAGTCTTGCAGAGTATCCCTTGTGCTATCTGCTTGGTCCATTGCTTTTCCTGCTGGAGCTCCTTTAGGCCTTTTAAATAGTGTTCTTACAAGCAGAGAGAACCAATTTTAGGAGTGACTTGAGGAGCACTGTATTTCAAAACTGATAAAAAATTTGGCTTTGTAGTTAGTTTTATTGGTCAAATGCTGTTAGAAAGATTTGTACCTTCTCAAGTTTGGTAGGTTTAATAATTTTCCTTAATATATTAAATAATATATTTCACTGACAGCCGATAGAGTTGTTAAATCATTATATGAAATGACAATTCTTTTAGGATTTATTTTCTTGCTTCCAAAAAGGGGATGGTCCTGTTATTTTTATTTTTCATGGTACATGGCATTTCCATTTTTTTCCTGTAATAAAATCTCTATATGAATATTGTTTAAAAATGTTTATGAGATAATGCGCACTTATACACGTATTTTTCTAAATAACAACAAGCAAGATACTTCTATACCAAGCTGTGTTTTGATTGAAGAATAATAGTACTTAGATTTCCAGAAATATATCAAAGTAATTTAAAAATAGGATATCTGTACTTACTTGATATAAAACAATATCTTCTGAATAACAGGAATTCTTTCAGGGAGATGTTTCCCTAATATCTATAAAACCAGTGGATTGGATAATATTTTTCTTGTCTATAATAAGGTTACAGAACTGAAATGTGAAACAGTAACCTTTCTCACCAAAAAACATATCTTGGGTGTTTTTCTGCTTCCATCTTTATGTGTAACCTTTTATTACTAAAACATTTTCAGAGGGAAAACCTTTTCAACGCATCAAAATACTTTCCAAAATGTTACATTTAACTAACAGCTTTGGGTTACTGTATAAAGAAAAGCTTAATACCCACTTTCCTGTATCTATATGGGGACTAGTATCAATCATCTGGGTAAGCAATGTTAGACCATAGACTAGTCTCTGAAGAAGAATTGTAGAAAATTCTATATTTGAAATCAGAGTAGATATATATGTAGATACTGCGGGATTGCAAAGAAATCTGATGTGTAAAACAACTTACTTTAAAAAAAATAAATAGAGATGACATATTTGATTGGAGGATTTTTCCTGGGACAGAATAAAAAGCCAAAAAATATGGTTTTTGAGAGTAAAAATATTTATTTGCTATAGAATTGAAATTCTCTTGTAAGAGTCATCAGAAATGACTTATGAGGTTTATGGGCAAAATGCATTTTGTCAAGAGACTGACAATCTATTCTATGGCAGTCTACTTAGCTTTCATTTCATCTACAAAGATGAGAAAGCTGTCTCAAAACTAAACAGGTGTCTGTCAGAAACTTAACCTCCATCAAGATATGCTGACAGGCACCTCCAAAACAAGATTCTATCAGGCTTGGTGCAGGAGAAATAAGAAACATAATTACCCTCCACTATCTTTGACTGTCTTTTATCCAAAAGGGTTAAACTTATGCTTCCTAGCTGAAGGCAGTAAATGATGACCTGACTCATCTGAGGCCACAACATCATTGGAGTCACTGAAGAGATGTAGCCATGTTATAGAGACTGAATCACTTCTGAATTCAACTTGGTTTTGGTTTCTTTTTTTGAAGTATCTGTCACTTTTAGATGAATTGCAGAGGGACACAAGGTTTATCTGGATTCAAAAATAGGGTGAGTCTTTTTTCTCCCTGAATACTCAGACATGCTTTCAGTGGAGCACCACTACCCCTCCAAGTTTCCCTTCAGAATCCCTGTAGCATAACATAAGGGAGGGAGATTCCTGGCTTTGTGCAGAAGAAAAGTGATGTGACCCTGATAGCACTCTGCTTCAGGGGAATTTCTTTGTGTTCGAGACTGTGAACTTGGACAACTTTTGTGCTGATCTCAGCTGAAATGTGGAGTACTAGTTGTGGTTTGGCCTTTTGATTATCCACCAGTGACTATGCAGAAAACAGGACTAGATACTCAAATTCAACATTATTTTAAGATTCACTGGAGGGAGTTATAGTTCTGAAGTATTGTATCAGTTGACTCCGTGCATATCGACTTAAAAAATAGTACCTGGAAAGTGATCTGGACTGAAGATACAAGGGGAATTTATTCCTCTGCCTAGCTGGAGTTGTTTGGTGACACTGGAGATAGATACCTTGTAGTATCTATCCTAGTTGCTAGTAGTCCAGACCTGGGGAACGAGGTCTCCCTTTGTTGCTGTGTCGTACCTGCTGATTCCAATGTCCCATATACACTAAAGCATGTCAGATGTGATGACATGCTATTGCTTATATTGAAGTTATATAATCGTACCCAAGTGGCTGTGCACTGAGTATATTGACTATAATTGCCTTTGACTATAACAAAATCTTAAACACCTATCTCACCTGTAGGTACCTATATCTCTAGCTGAATGCTGAATCCAACCCGTTTTATGGGATAAATGCTAAAATAAATTTATGTAAGCTAATTAAGAGCACCATTAGGGTGTTGGTAGACAGTCTGATTGCTTGGGCTGAATTTTCAGTACACCTGTCCTGCTTGAATAGAGGCAAAGGCATACCCCTTTCTGATTAGAAGTGGATACTTGGAAAGAAAGGGTGGGATTGACAATACAACAAGATTTAAAAAAGATCTAGAGCATTATTCATGTATTTATACTATAAAAAAATTATATTATCAAAACCCAACAGAAATGAAAAGATTTTTTAATTTTTTTTTTAACTAATTTTTAAAAATTAGAAGTGTAATAGGTCTTCGTGAAAGTATAGTTGGTTTATAATGGTGAGATCTGTATTTAAAACATTTGCATTCTGTTAGTTTTATTTGAAAGGCTTCATGGACAATATTAACTTTATTTTAATGATGAAACAACAATTGTATTTTAGCAATTTGTAAAGACATTAATACTGCAGCCTTTCTTTTCTTTCTCAGTATACTTGAAAAAATGTTTAAGAGACTCCTCAGTTTCATTCTTGAGTGGAAAAATACCACAACAACAAACTCCAAATCTTCACTATTTCCAGTCTAATTTATTTTTCCTTATGAATTCAAATGATGTGTGAAATAGAATACAGACTGTCTTGAAAAGGTGAAGTTAGGAACTATGACTATGCAAGCAGAAAAAGCAACCAGCTTCCAAAGAATTTTCAGGGAAATATATAAAATATCAGTCTGTTTATATCCTTGCAAATTCAGGACTGGACTTTGAGTAAGTTGAGATTTGTAGATTCCTAGGAGTTGTGGAGAGAAGAAAGCTTAATGGCCTGACAAAAGTTCATGTTGTAACTATCCAAAATTCTGTAGTTAGTCACCCTTACTCCTTTAAAATACTTTTCATGGAAGAAGCCATAAATGAACAGGAATCCATACAAATAATGGGATCTGCCTTCATGGAAGAGTTCACAAACCAGGGTCACTGACGCTTATGAAAGTTTACTGGAACACTGCTATTAACTAAATCAATATTCACTCTTCATTAATACAATGTGCACCTCTGCAGCATTTGTTTGTCTCCAGGAGTATTGATTTGTGACCACTCGACTCCCATTTTTTCTGCTTTTCCTTATGATAGGAATAATTACCCCTCTCATTTAGTCCATTGCTCTGTAGTTAGAAAAGCACAGACACAGTGAAAGGTAAATGGTTTGGGGAGTACAAGACACATGCCACAATCTCATTGCACTCAGTCAGGAACCCCCTGTAATACTGCTGGTTACAAACATGATCTCAATCCCTCTGAAAATCATTGCTGGAAATTCTTTAGCAATTTTATAATTCAAATGTGTTTCATTAGAAGATAAAACAGTAGCTTACAGTCCAAGCATTATATAATGTTGGTAAAGCTGTCATCTCTGGGTTGTTGTAAACATCCATTATTGAGGATAACGCTTTCTGTTTAGTTACAGGTATCATGTGCTCTCCTCCATTTACCATGTGCTTTCTGCAATGCATTGAGCTAGTTCAAACCAGGCTCCGTGTGTGTGTATTTGCGCAAGAGGGAGAATGGATGAAAGGATCATAATGATGATGTCAAAGAATTGTCAAGGGTTTTATGGGAAGAAAAGGAAAAAAAAGCCACTGCTTGCATAGGGGTATAATCCTTGTGTAGTCTCTATACCCTAATAATATTAAAACTTCCAAAGCTAGCTGTAAAAGGAAAAAAAACCTTTTTTTTTTAAGCTATACTAATTTCTGTCAATATATATATCTAACAAATACTAGCTACATGGGAATGGTGAGGGGTGAATGGATTATGAGCTTTCTATTACAAAGCAACACAGCACATCCTGTCTCTTCTAGCAAAAACAGATTCAAGTGCACTGGGTGTAACTGCCAAAAACTGTCAAAGAGTCAGGTGTAAGGAAGGGAAATGTGCAGGTTGGGCCTCTGTTGTAGCTTCCTTGAGCTCTGTGTGATATATAATTTTTGATAAGCCTGTTTAAAAAGGGCTGATTTTGGACATATTCTCAGGGAGAAAGCAAACTTACAGGTGGCTCTCAGAGGGAGAACATCATAGGCCCACTTGGAAAAAAGAGAAGAGAGCCAGCAAAGCCTGTTACTTGAGGGATGTGTTCAGGATGGACACACAGAGACCAAAATGCTGTTTGCTCTGAGGCCTGCTTTGGCAAGTACAAATATTCAGTGCAGATATAAGTGAAGTCATGAGAAAAATAGGACAGACAGTGATATCAGTATTAGTGTTTTGCTTGTTGGCTTTACCATAGCATTATTTAGGTTTTGGGTGGTTTTGTTTGTTTTGGGGTTTTTTTGGCTGTTTACTGCTGAGCAGTAAACAAATGCTGCCACTTTCTCTCTTATTGGAACAGTGTGGTTGTCCTGTGAGGCAAACCTAGGCTCCCTTTAATGAAAGAGGATAAGAAGGGTGACCTTAATATGTAACAATAAAAAGTGATGACATCCCTTTTATTTTAAAGACTTCATGAGCTGTTGAAGAATGAGAACTTTATGAATCTGCTTGCTTTACATATCTCTATGCTGTAAATATTGAAAGTGTATTGCAATCATATAATCCTCTTCTAATCTTAAGGACTTCTGGTGTGCTTGTGTTTTCTCTAAAATAAATTTGACTTCTATGTGCTCTTTTATCATGGCAGATAAAAGTGTTTTTATACTGAAGAATAAGCCAGGGATTTGCATGTCTGTGGGAGAAATATTCTGTTTTCAAGTTAAAAACACTCTTCACAACAGTTTTGTTATCACTGCCAACATACTGAGGAATCTTTTGGACGCCCAAATCTTCTAAGTTTTTTTCCTAAATAAAACAAGATAAGTTTATTAAAAAGGGCATTCAGAGTTTAAAATTTCTGGTAAAGCTGGAAGTATAATACAAAAACAGATGTTTAATATCCAGATAAGGTGAACTTTCCCTTTGACTGAATCCGAGAGATAACACTTTTATAAATAAATCACCATTCTGCCATGTGCAAATATGTGCCAAGGGTAGATTGTCATCCTTACAGTAGAGTCAAATCACTCTGAAGGCAAGCTCTAAACACCTTTAAGAACTTTCTCAGAGGTAAATAGCTTTAACATGCTGTTGAACAGAGATCAGTTATAAGGCTTTCATTAGCCTTATTGCGTGCAGTGGTTAAATTTCCACAAGTTACTCAGAAAACATACTCTCCAAAGCTGAATTATTTTGGGTTGTCCAACAATGAGAAGAAGTGCTCACCAAGGAATTCTGAAAACATAATAATTGGAACATTAATTTACTCCTCTCCTTGAGCTAATAAATTGTTTCCTATTTGCATATATTATGATTTGCAATACACTCATTCTTTCACTGATTCTTTTTCTCTGAATTATTAAACATTTATCTTCCAACATTCAAATCCCCAATTATAATATTAAATTGATTTAAAGAACTTGTATGCTTCTATTCATTTCTGTTTAAAGCTCTCTGTTGAAAAACAAAACAAACATTTTACTGTGGTCCCAAAAACAGGTTAATGGCAAAAATCCCCTAAGGTTTGTTTCTGAAAAGTGCTGAATTTCCTTGTAAGCTTCCTGCTGAAATTCCTTAGCTTATACTTTGCTAATCTGTTGCCAAAAAAAGAAGTTAATGTATATTTGGAAGGTGCTTATCAACTTACTATTTTATGCTCATAACTCAAATATTTTCTATGGATACCTGGACAACTCTCCATTTGTTTATAACTCACCAGCAACAGAACTCCTGTGTTGGAAAAGTGTTCGAATATAAAAGAACTGTTCTGCTCTAAGTTACAAAAACACCAGAAAATTCAACATTTTTTTTCATATAAAATCTTTCACTTTACGGTTTACCATAATTTTTATCATTTGAAGAGTTTGTATTATTCTGCTTATTTTTATATTCACAGATTTAATTTGATATTATTTTCTTCTTTGTTAACTTCTTGAACAATAAAAATTCTAGGAATTAATTTACTATGTATTTCTGTGAATATTGAGGAAAGTATTTTATTATCTATTTTGTCAGAGTCAAACCAATGCATCAATTAGCAGCTGCTTGAAAGCTGTTTACTTTAAGCAATTATAATTCTATTAATCTCTATCTGCAACATTTGCATTACTTTGATTTTTCAAGCAAAAAACTAATATCAAAATTTTTTCTGAGGCTTGTGGCAAAATATTTTACAGCTTTTTTCCAGGGCATGTATCTCTGTTCACGGAAGCAAATAACAATTGCTAGTACAACAACACCTGGAACTTGCAGTCTTAGCTCAGATCTACTTATTTAAGAAAATAAAAAACCAACCCTGCTATTGCAGTAGTGCTTGCTGGCCTAGTTTCATCACAAAGGGTAAATCAATGGCTTTAGCGGTCTATAATTGAAAAATGTATTCCTTAGCAAAAATGAAAGAATCTGGAGACCAGCAGTGCAATATTGTTTCGAAATGAAAGGATTTTACTTAAGCAGAACTGGAATAATTACATTTTCTTTTAATTTTTGTTAATCAGGTCAGCATGCTGTTTCAACCGCTAATGAAAGACACTTGTATTTAAAAAAGTTTAATGGAATAAAGTTGCCTAAGCGATGATTATGACAATAGTAGTGTGACTGATAAACTGAATCTACTCTTTGATAACTCTAGTTACCACATTAAAAGATCTTTTCAGTGTTTTTTATACACTAACTTTTTCACAAATGCTCATAGAGTTCAATATAGATTAGCTTCTTATTATAGACTGTCAGAAGGGGAATTTCAGAGACAAACAATAACAAAAAAATTTCAGTGATGAAAACAGAAGGGAGAATTTTGACAAAAACCAAACATATAATCCTTAAAAGTTTTTTTTAAATTCATGAAAATGTAGTTGATTACGAATTTTACAGTAACAGACGGGGTTTAATTTCTGTCTTCTTTAAACAGATTTGTATACACTTGAAATGTACAATTTTTACATTGTGGTTCTCTTCGACAGCAAAAGAAAATTACTTTAAAATTACCAGAAATATTAAGTCATTGACATGGAGTATTTTAGAGACAAAAATGAATGTATCAGTGAACATCTAACTGGGTCACTTGAATGTATGAAGAAACTGTATTATGTCATTCACTGTGCATAGTTGTAGCTTTGGGGTAAAAAGCTGTAATTTTTATTTTCTTTTAAGGTTTTCATGAGCTTTTGAAACATTGGGACATGACTGGAAACAAACTCCAGAAATCATTTAATCCTTTCTTACCATAACACCGTATGTTGTGTACATGATGCACAAATACAATAAGGAAAAGCAGAAACTCTGCAAGTCAGTTCAGCCCCTGCAAGCTGCAACTTCAGTCAGGAAAGACTGGCTGACGAGTAAGAAAATGTAGCTTTAAACAATCTTTTTGCATTTCTCCAGTCTTTTAAACTTCTGAAGGGTAGACCATTTCTCATCATAACATCTAATGTAACATGGTCAAAGCTGTGTTAAATAACTTATGGAGACTTTTTGTAGTTCTGCACTTGATACACTAACTGCAGCATTTGAGATCTCCTCCTGATAAGAGGGCGTTTCCAGTGATTTGGAACATTTGCCAAGTTGCAACTTTTAAGTTAGATGGACTTTGAGCTATCCAAATATGTAAACCAAAGCCATGCTGTGGTTTGAGCACTGTCCTGTTCTATGCACTCACTGCTGGCCTGTCCCTGACACAGTGCTGACCAGTACTAGCTAGAGTTGTCTCTAGAAGCACATGGTTAGGGTGTTCTGAGGGCCAGTAGCCTTTCTGTGTACAGAGATCTTGTTTAGGTAAGTCAGAGTATTTAGCTGTAAAAATCCTTGCTGATCACACACATCATTTTTCCTCACAATCTGCAAATTAGATGTCTAACTAGTTTTATTTACTAGTACAGAGACAGCTAGAAGATCAGACAGTAGTCAGGTGTGCTACAGTTTAGAAATATTACCATTTTTTTACAATGTTTTCCCCAGAATAGAAATATTGCAAGAATCCAGCTCATGAAACAGTATTAAACTTACTTGCATGTGGTATTATCAAAAAACATAAAAACTGTGATGAAAAGGGCTTGAAAAGGTTACCTACCTTAGGCAAGATCATCTATATCATACCTTACAGTTGTCTATTTAACTGACTCTGAAATCTTTTTAGCGAATCTACAAATTCTTGGGGCAACATATTCTGGTATTATACCATCCTAACTCTTGCAAACTTTTCCCCAGCATCTAAAGTGCATCTGTCGTGGTTTGAGACCCCAAAAATCCAATTTCCAAGTCCAAGCTCCCCTCTCACAATTTACTTCAGTGTGAGAGGGTTTTCCAGACATAACACAAGACTCAGTATGGGGGAAGGGGAATTATATTACAGTTTATTACTTACACAAATAAATACTATAATACATTATAGACACAATTCTAACTATCTCTCCTATGGTAAAGCAATATTTAATTAGATCAAGTCCCTTCTTTCCCTCCAAATAAAAGTTCAGAAGGGAAGAAGAAAAGATCCTTTCCACTTTCAGGGCAGCAGTGTCTCTCCTCTTCCAGACAGCAGTCCTAGCTGGAGTTGTTGTAGCTGGAAAATCTCTCTCTCCATTACAATGCAAGGAGTCTCCTCTCACCCCTCAGCCCTTTGGCTCCAGCCAAAGGTCTCTCTCCCGTGGACTGAGATAGCCAGGACAAAGCCTCGCCTCACCATATCATATCATGAAGTGCAGGGCGTCTTCATGGAAGTCCCTTCCTCAGGGGATTCAAGCTCCTCCTGAGTCAGAATGTTTAGGGCAGCTCTCAGTTCAGTCTTTGCCCCAAGTGTTCTACCAGAGCTCCTTTGCTCTGTCTCAATTGCCAACATGGCAGCAGGGGGGGTAAGGCCACTTCCCCCGCATTCCGTCCTGATCCAGCTCTCAGGATGACTCTGAGTTCTCAGCTCTTCTCTCTCTCTCTCTCTCTCTCTCTCTCTCTCTCTCTCTCTCTCTAGCTGCTACTGCATTTTGGGACTCCCTAAGAGTTTGGAAACCCAACCCTCCTTTTTAGGAGGTCTCGGGGTTTTGGGAAAGTAATTCAGTCTTACCCCAAAACAGTCTCTGCTGAGCTTGGTGCTCTGTCTCTCTGTCTGCCATCTCTGCTGCTTGTTGTCTCTTTTGGCTCTCGGCCACAGTTCTCTGCTTAGTGCTGCTCCGCCCAGTGACGCTTTCAGTGTCTCTGGCTGTCCACTTACAGCAAGGAAATATCCTCCAGCTCTTAGCTACAGTAGTTGGCCCAGTTTAACAGTGTTCCAGGTTCCTGAGGCCCCCAGCCGGGCTCCTGGCCCCTCTCTCCTTGTGGTCTCAAACCATGGCTACCTCTCTCCTCCAACTACGTTATCTCCTTCTTTTCCGGTCTGTTGCAATATGTTGATTTCAAAGGAGTGAAATGTAGCTTCTGATTGGGCCCACCAAGAACGCCACCCCCTCGGTGGTTACCACTTTTCTAACTCCAGGGGAAAACACTTTTTTACCCCATGACAGCATCTTTCTTGCTGCAGTCTTAGGTTCGTTATCTATCTATCTATCCATCCATCTATCTATCTTTTATAAAGACATCTTTCTTTGGTCTTTCCTTCCCTAAGTTAAACAGCACTCCTTCAGCCATTTTTAGTAGACAAAATTTTCAAATCATTCTTGTTGCTGGTATCTATCTGTTGTACATCTTCCCTTAAATGCTGTGCAAACTTGCCTGTAGGAGCCCAAACCCAGCTTTCAGCAAAAGGGCAACAAGGGCTGACAAAAACCTCGTGATCTGAAGGAGCTGGACTCTTCTCACAAGACCTGTTAAAGTTCTACCTTATGGATTAAGCCTGGCTCCAGCAGAAATCAGAAAGGACTTTTTGAGATGATTGTTAAAACCATGTCTAAACCCCTGTAATCCCTCTATCCCCCATGTAATCCTACTAGGAAAAAAATTAACTATTTGGAAACTGTAGTAAAAACTTGTGTAACTCCCCAATTAACATAGGTTGACCCCTTCATTAACATGTCCAGCCCCAGATGCCTTTAAAATTGTGTTCTCATGTTCAGTAAAGGATTCCAGTTTGCCCAGACTGGGATCGTGTCTAGATTTTATTTTTCAGACCACCACTCCTGTCCAGTTTTTTTTAGTTCAGGAAAGACATGTATTGAAGATGACTGCCAATTCTCATAGATAATATTGCAACCATACAATATTGTCTGCTACTGGTCAGGTTGTCTGACCAGTAATCCTAAGTAATTAATGTTTTACTGTAACCCTAAGTAATTCCTGTTAGAATGTAGACAGTTTTTCCCTGTCTTACATTTGTGTATTTATCTGATGCTGAGTTCAGCTCACCAAGTCTTAGCCATTTAAATTTTAAATTCTTAGTTTTTTCTATTATCAAGTGCAAAACCATTGTTAGTATTTCCCTGTACTGATGTGTTAAGAAGGTGCTAATACCCAAAACTTACCATAGCATACTCAAAAGGCCAGTATCTCCTTATCTGCATTTTTTTTTTTAACTTAAACAGCAAGACTGTCTTTTGCCAAGTGCTTTCCTTCCTAATGGTACCATTTCTGAGAACTATGTGAATACTTTATTAATAGAATATACTGCACAAGATTTAAAAACTGATTATTGCTCTCTTCCTGGAGAATTTACAAGTAAATACTCACACTATATGTAAATATCATATATTAAGTATTGTGCCCTTCATTTCTGCTGCAGTCACGGTTGTCAGACAGATTTGTGAAGATAAAATGTATATGCAAGTTGCTTACTCTTACCACAATGAATAAGGTAAATATTTTTAACATCTTTATTGTTTTAATAATGTTAACTTATGAATGTTGCTAAATGCATGAATTACTGTTGTCGTCATATAAGGAATGTTTGGTCCTCTTAGCATTTATTAGCAAGGGTGAAGCGCTTTGTTTTTTTTTCTGTTTCTTTGTTAGTTTTTCTCCCTGAATGTAACATAAACTATAAGGACTAATGGCCCTGTTAATTGCATACCACTGTTTCTAGTTCACCTGCATCTCAGTGCCCAAGTATGCAGTACAATATTGTAACTATGGAATTCAAACAGAATTATAGGTTCTGGCCTAAATATAATGTACATTTAGGTATAAAGATTGAAACAACAGACTGTAACAATTGCCAATATTCATATCTAAATTCAAACATTTATATTTACTATGGTAAGAGATTACTTGGCATCTATTTACGCGGTTTCACAATTCTTACGCTATGAATGAAAAATGAGCTCCACTTGACATTTGATGACATGCTTCATAGGCTAAAGGTCCTCTTACTGTTAAAATCATCACAAGTGATTTATATGATCTGTGTAACTTTTTTAATTGGTTCTTGAAAAGTTTAATTGTAGTGGTGCATGGGGATTCACAAAAAAACCAATACTTTGAAAAACTACAATTGTCCATAAATTATATGCATATAATCCACCCATCTACCTTGGTTTACACTCTGATCTCTTGTCCTCAAAAAGGCAATGGTAAAAAGGTAAATTTTATTAAATTTGAATATTAGTTATTGTACTTTACATATGCTTCAGAATTTTGTTAAATTAGTATTAATAGTTATGTTAGGTCAATACCCAGAGACTCCCCTTAAGATTTGATCTTGTTTATGTTAACTATATAACAATGTTAACTATATAGTAATTTCAAGGGCCATTGACAATTAGATTTACATAATTAATGTAGTTTACTTTTAATAGTGCTTATACTGAGCATTGAGTGGCAAAGAATGAATGACTGTACTCTAAATGACATAAGAAAATTAATATATTTATGAATCATTCATCTAATGGGGAAATCGTGGAGGGCTACTGAACGTCTTCCCTTTACATTCTAGTCAAAATGTAAATTTACTTATGCAGTTGCAAGCTGCTGTACTTCATGAGGAAGTGTTTGACATTTGCATCTTGGAAACATTATTTACATGTGATTAGATTCTGTTTGCTTCTTAATTTGTCTATATGAGCTGAGCAATTATGGTTTAGAAAACTATCAGAAAAGTTACTTCCTTGCTTCATACTGTTCAGTAAGAAGAATAGTTGGTGTTTATACCAGCTGTTCACTGCATGCTTTTAATTGAACTGTGTCAAAACCAGACAGAATGGGAGCATTGCAAAGTGACTTGAGTTCCCATGCCATGTCTAGAAACAGATAGATTAATGGATAACTTACAACTCCAGCTCTTTGACTGCATAAACACTGTAGTATTTTAAATCAAAATATTTTTATATGGAATTTTGGAAGATACTGTATCATCATTCTTTTTCCTGTTTTACAAACTTCACAAGTCAATACAGTTTTATATTCAGCCTTGATATTGTGAACTATGACACACAGCTTTTTAAAAATCTTATGTGTTTCTGGATCTAACTTAAGACTGAAAAAACCCCAACAAAACCACTATTAGCAATGACCAAAATCCAACAAAGAAAATTTTTGTGCCTGAAATGGGATTTCTTTCAAGTGGTGCACTGATCTCAGGTAACTTCTGACTTTACCAAAGCAGGTATTTTGTGTTTGGCCTGGACTCCTGTAGGCAGTCAACAGAGAAATAGCCACATATTTAACTGCCTGTTCTCTTAAGAAGCACCACAGCTATTGTGAAGGGAAGCCACCTGACTCCTGTATGAGCTCAGGTACTTGCTTACATTACTCCCATGGATAAAGGTAATTCCCCTCTGAGTGGCTTTCAGGAAAAAAAAGACAGACTTCACTTTGGGGAACTTTTTGTAATTTAATCTACTGCCAATTAACACAAAGCCTTAATTACTGATTTATGTATTGAGAGAGAAGATAAAAAAGCAACACAAAACCAACAAAGAAGATAGCAGACATTTATGGAAACACCTTTCCTTCTCTTCCTTGTGCTCAGCCTGAGCCACAAGCTCCTTTTGCAGTGGCTCATCACCGCCTGAGCAGAGATGCCACAGTTTCCTTGCTGACAGCAGTTTTGGGGTGCGTTGAGGAGTTTGCATCAGTGCCAACTCTAGCTGGTGCCCAGCACAGGCAGGTCATGGACACCTCCCACATAGGGCACCTCAGATACTCCCTCTCCAACCAAACCCTGCCATTTGTGCCTGGTGCAGTGCCTAATTTCTTCTGATCTTTATAAAATATCCCAAAAATTTCACATGGTGCTCTGTGAGAATTTAGGCACCCT
This sequence comes from Neopelma chrysocephalum, assembly GCF_003984885.1. Taxonomy (NCBI): domain Eukaryota; kingdom Metazoa; phylum Chordata; class Aves; order Passeriformes; family Pipridae; genus Neopelma; species Neopelma chrysocephalum. The sequence goes on from NW_020897691.1 coordinate 38,240,728, forward strand.
AAATTGAACTGCTTTCGATGGCTATGGACACTCCTTCACATTGTGTAGGTTATGTTTATACCAGGGAATGAAGCACCCTAGGGACAATTTACTATTTAGGAGGAGAGGAATGTATTACTATATTGGTGTGCTTTCTCCAATCCTAACTCATGGCAAACTTGGAGAATGGTTTGGAGCATCTCAAGCATTCCTACAACGTGTTATAGTCCAGGCTTGGCTCTGAACAGATTCAGAAGGTGCAGATAGGCAGAAATTCTGGCTTAGTATGAAGTAGGGTTTACTCAAGCTAATCTTTGGCATAGACTTTCCACAGTGGTACACAGCATCTCCTTGATGGAGATAGAATGATTTGGGTTAGAAGGGACTTTAAAGATCATCTAGAAGGAAAGGAACTCTGTATGTCAACATTTGCCTGAGCAAAAGCAATTACAGGTTTACTGGGAGTCTCCCCTCTTCATTTCCACTGCATCAGGCAATCTGTCCATACTGCATGGGAGGAGAAATGCTTAGCATGATCTGGCCTCAGAAATGTGGGCCTTCTTTTTTCAGGGAATGGCAGTTTCCTACTCTTACCCATCAGCAGTGTGTTCACTGCTTTGGGGACTTGACCCTAAATTTTTTACTACCTGTCTAGAAGAAACCTAAATACATGATTTCCTAAATCAGCATGGAGGGTTTTGGGATGGGGGATGTTATAGTGGTGTCAAAATCAGGTGCAAAGTAGTAAGAACCTTTTAAATTTTATCTCTTCTTGTTGGTTAAAGTCCAAGGAAGTAAAGGCTTGCTTCTCTTTTATGCTACTGACATACTGTATTTATTTCATTTTGTAAGCAGGTTCTTTGCCCAAAGAAAGCTGACTAGTAAAAACATAAGCACAGCACCTGGCAAAGACATTAAATAAACATGCTATAATCAACTGAACATGTGATTCAGGCTCTTTTACTTACTTTTGACTCCATCAGCAACCTGCAGCCTCTAAAATTTAGTTTGAAAAGCTAGTTCTTTTAATGTATTGGTCATCCTGGTAAGCACTGCATTCAAAATATTGTATCCATTGTTAAATTGTAATGACCTTAAACTGCACATGAGGTATCTTTTTATCATACATAAAAACCCTTTCAGAAGTTTTTATTGCCTGTGGCTGAATACTCTTCTGTCCCGTGTTTTCTGACAGGATACAGCAAGACAAAGTGGTAAACTTTGAATGGTGGGTCTAAATTCTGCATTAAAAAGGTGATTTGTTTATTTACTGTTGCAAGCTCTCTCCAATGCATCACAAGCCACTCAGAAAGGTGGCTTAACAGCACAGAAACAGCTGAACATCTAAATGAGAACTTTACATGTCGATGAAATATCCTCCATGGGTATTTTGCTGTTCAATTTCTTTGCTACTGAGAAGGTGATGAGAGATTTTGTTAACAGGGACAGACAACAGTGGGAACATGTGTGAAGGCTTACTTCACCTACATAAAGGTTTCTGCAAGGATGTTCAGAAACAGTGTATATTAAACTCAGCTGAAGCAGACATATAGTTGCTCGGATTAGTGCAATGTGGTGTTTTGAAGTGCAGCTTGTACGTGCTTTGATCATATATATTTGTCAATGTTGCCAGGTACCACTTTATAATGAAGTATTGCAATGCCCAACAAAAGTTCAAAATCAAACAATCAATGGGTCTTTTTTTACGTGTTTTAAGTCATCTGGTATTGAATAATCTTGATCTAAGTTAGTCAATCTTTCCTTTAAAATGGAAGGGAATAGGTGCCTTTATAAATCAATTTGTCTCTTTGGTTTTAATTCTGTCTTTGAATGAGATAAAGTATCCTCAGTTGATATCTATTTTTTCCTGTTTACTGTAAAGAGAGTTACTACAAGGCAGTAAGATACCAGAAAAACTAACTGAAATTATGTTAATCTCAATTGACGATAAGAGAATTGAAATCACTTCAGTTTCACAGCTACTCTCCTGCAAACAGAATATATGTAGGACAGGACAGATATGGAATCAATGATCTCGAAGTGAGCTGAGAATGTAGGTTTAGGCACTCTTTCTCAAATTTAGCTAGAAACACAGACTTCAGAAGAACTTTCCAAGTAAAACACAATAGGCATCAGAGTTATATCTTCTGCTTAAGTCTGGACAAAGTGAGTAAGTCTGTCCCGTAACACATTATGGGACGACCACCTGGCATATAAGGTGTAAGAGTGTTACCCAGCACTGCTGCTTTTTGCAGCTCTCATTTTAAAGTGTGTGATCTGAAAATCGTTTTGCAGGCAAGTTAAAGAAAGAAATGCTTCACATAGCTGTGTTTTGGAGGATGAAGACCCAGCTTTGTCAAGACTCAAGCAGTTGTCATTGGTTATAACTATTAAAGTTTAAGTGTTTGGTGGGTTTTTTGTGAGTTATTGTAGTATTTTCTTGGTGATTTTTTCCCCCCTCTTTTTACTGTTGGAAACACATATACCTGAGGAACCTTTATGCATTCTGGATTCAGCAGTTGCTGTATTTAAATCTGAAAAGCAGTTAGTTATCTATTTTAGACTTAGGAAGTGGTCAGTCTATGTTTCTTTGTGATTGTGACTAATGCTAGTGACTAATATTGCTGCTTAGATTTAGCATCTTAAAAAAAAAAAAAGCCAATCATTGGTAAAATGGCTCTGTGTGACTCATGTTGTAATGCCATTACCAGTTCTTTAGTTTCAGAGAAAATTATTATGTTTATTGTTCTGAGGCATGTGAATTCTTTGCATGTTTCTAGCATCCATCTGCAGAAAAGAAGAAAATGCTCGATGTTTCTTTTTACTGCTTTAGTCCCAATTTATAAAGCTTAAGTATGTCCATATTTCAAACTAGATTCTTACTGATGTTATAGACTTTCAAATGAATTACACTTCAAATAAAAGTGAAGAATGAGCATAGGTGGTTATAAATGCGAAATCAAAGTATGCAAATAATGTTTGGTGTGAAATAACAGATTATAGTGACAAATTGTATTTAACAGACCTATAATTTATAATCATGGTATAGAGTAATGAAAAGTAATAATGGTTGGATTTATTTTTCTTCTTTTGCAATGAAATTGCTTTTCTAATCTCTCTTGCTTCTGTTTTAGATATTGAAAGGTAGGGTAATCTCTATGAATCCTGAAGTAATAAAAATTAACAGTATTTCACGAACACATTATTTTCAACTCAAGGGAGGGATGTCCATTACGCATTGTGGAGGGTGAGGATAGGGTCAGCAATACTCCTAAAAATGTAAGAGTGTACAGTCTCCAAAATGTTTCTCAGGAAAGTGGAATTTTTTTCTGTGTTCCTATCTAGACAGTGTCACTGACTCATGTTTAGGTGAACATGTTTTGTGGATGAGCTTTGTGGAACTCCAGCATCCATTTTGGTGCAGGTTTGCAGTGCTGCTCAGCTCTTTCCTGGTAATGACAGCAAGAGAGTCTTGTTTTCTCCCAACGTGACACTAATGAATAGAAAAGTCTCTTCTCCATGCAGAATAATAAAGACTTGTGCCATGACCTATAAGGCTGTGGATGGTTGTGCCTGCTTATTATCACAGGTAATATTTATTGAGGAACAGAGGAGACAGGGAGTTTCATGATAAGAAAATCTCTCCCCTTAAAGGTAGCCTGAGACCAAAACTCCACTGCCCAATTGGCATTGCAAGGGAGGACAGCTGAAGCACCTTAGTGTCTGTTACAACTCATGTAGTGAATAAGATCATGGTACCTATTTGGACGGAGGAAGGACCTTTTATTGTTTTTAATTTTATCTATTCCTCCCTCCCTTTATTTTTGTTTGAAAAATTAACAAACACAGAAGAAGATGCAAAGGCTCTTTAAACACAAATACATGCAATGTCATTCAGCTGGGTTAATTATGATGGATGTTAGATTCTATGGTATTCTTCTTCATTTTGTACTTCTATTTAAAGACTTCTAAGTTGATAGCTGTAGGAACTATTCCTTTCTCATTGTGTTAGAACAGCAACACCAAAATAACTTTTTATGAGAAAAAATATAAAATATAAATTTTCTTTTCATGTTGGCAGCATGATAAGATACTGTGGTTTAAAGGTCATATTAAAAATCATATGTATTTTTTTTCCAGTGGAGTATGATACATAACTGTACATCTGATTGTGAGAAGAATGTATTGAATGTAAGAATGTTTCTCAGAAAATTCGTTGTTCCGACTATTTTAAAATTACTTTTATTAATGAATATGGGCTGGAATTTCCATAGGAAACACTAGAAAATAAAAACTGAACAACCGTAAAAAAGATATGTGTTTACACCGTACTATTTTTCAACTTTTAATATATTTAAACACTTTACTGCAAAATACTCAAAATAGTAAAAGAAATATTGAATTAAACTACTGGTTTGATTTGAAAACCTTGTTTTGAAAAGCTGAAATGTTATTTTTCAACTTGCTTGTAGAAAAAATATTCTCCAAACCAACATTATTTCCAAAATATCTATTTTGATGGAACACTATCTTTGTAACGGGAAAATATTCCACTTTGAATACTTGTGTCTGACTGCAGTGTCAGCAGAAATGTAACAGAGCTAGGAGTGAGTCAGATGGCTGTTCTCGTGCTGCTTATGGAAAAAAAGTGCTAGAGACAGAAATGGGATTTCAATGTGAGAGAAGTGTGGAGATACATTTGGGTTTCTTCTTCCTCCTTGTGCTGAATAAGTAAACCCCCTCATTACATTTTAAAATTAAGAAAACAAAGTTTTCATCAGTTGCATTAAGTTGGGGTAAGCAACTGTTTTAGACGGATGAACAAAAGCAAAACATGCAATGTTAAAAAGCTATATTTACCTTTGCACATATTTTCCTTTGCACATATGAGATATTTTTAAAAGAGACAGGCCATTTATAACTATTAAATTCTCCATTCAGACTGCTGACACAACAGGGACAATGTGATTTTTACATACTTTTACTTCCTCCAGTTTAATGAAGAGGAATTGCAAGATGGCTGCATCCCTAAAGTAATTCTTCAGTGAGGGTAAGGCTGAAATAGCCAGCAACCCTAATGAGGAAAAATGAAAGGGCATCACCACTTAATTCATCTCATTATTGGCTCTTAAAATGGAGATAAATGAGGGAGAGAGAAAAAAAGGAGAGCAAGAGACAGACACGTATTTCATTTCCGAGTGGTTAACATGTAGAGGCAGGAGCACGTCTGAGTTGGGTTGTGAGTGTGAATTCTGGAGTGCCATTAACAGCTGGCAGAGATGTCAGCACAGTCATTGCACTGATGATAGGTGGGCACTGGCAAGAATGTGATTGCTTTAATTGTATCCCGTCTGATTGGGCTTAAAATAATTTCAGATATTCTACCAAAAAATTAAAGTTCAGTTGAAAGATCTGCTGTAGCAAGCTACATATTCAAATAGCAGCAACTTGTGAGCAGGTTCTGTGGGAACCGTTTCATGCAGAGCTAAAGTCTCTGTGCCCAAAACTGGGCAAAACTACCCCTGTCCCACACACAGACAGAGGTCTCATAAACATGTTTTACTGAAAGAGGGAACCTTCACAGCATTGCCCAAGTAACAGTGGTAGTTCTCTTTGTGTATTCTTATAAGTATAAAGGAGTCAGAACAAATTTAGTGACCTGTAAATTTTACACTATAATAGTATAGTCAATGCATTTTATTCCAGCTGCATATATATATATAGGGGTGGTTTTCAGGAGGAGATGCAGAGGCATTAGCTCCTGTGTTTATTGGTCACTTGAGCTTCTACTCTATGAAACAATGTGGAACGCATTCCTTCCCCCTCAGATGTTTCTCTACCGCCTCACACACTACGTCCCCTCAGCATGTCACAAAAGGCATGAGGGTCGTTTCTGACCCAAAGATACACTTATGCTTTGACAGGTATTGGCTCTTGCTAATTAAACTGGTTTAGACAGCAACCCCCAAAATGTTCTGTGCTAAAAATGTCCATTTATATTCATAAACGGTTTTGTTTTTTTTTTTTGCTACAAAGACATAGACTTGAGCTATACCTAGGGGCAATTAAACATTTTGTAACTTCTATTTTTTTTTCAGGTCCAGTTGATACACCGTAGTCTGGTTTAAGTTTTGTGTTGCTTTGATTCAAGTAACACTAAGAATGCCCTTTATGAGGTCAGGAGTGTCTTGTAGCCGTAGAGTGCCCTAAACCCCTTGCAGAGATAGATGTTCCTATTTGCAGCATTGTTGAAGTCAGGGGGAAGTCCATGGTGGTCCAACAGCAGAAATAGAGTAATTTTAGTAAGAAAAAATTATGTAAGAAATGTAGCATAGGTAGAATATAAGTATAGTAATGTAAGTAAGCAGAACCTTTTATCATCAATCAGTATTTTAATTTTAATGTCACTTTTGCAAAGGAATAATGTAATTACATACAGTAGAGAGCATTTCTACATGTGTACCTCTAAATTTGGTAAAGAGAAAAAAAACAAACCCTGGAAATTGTTTTAATATAAATTCTTTTTCTGAAGAAAAGGTATTTCTATCTGAATTCCTTCTTGTACCAAAAGCAGAACTTTAAATCTCAGAAATTCATAATGAAAATAGTCTAGCACTAAGCATGTCAGAGAAATGAAGTATTATGTTTTCTCATAAGGAAGCAAAAAAATTTTTTTGTACCTTCTTTCCTCTTCAGAGAGAAGTGAACTGTTGCTACAACCCCTTTCCATTCCACTTGTGAACATGGATGTTTCCAAAGTAAACCCATAATATGATGTTTAACCTCAAATCTCCTTTCATATTCATCACTTGGAAGAGCAAGTGGCCATGTAGCAGCACAAAATGTCCTTCTTTACTGAGAAAATATCTTCCTTATTCTTTTGCTCATGGTCATCCTTTATTGGGCTTAGTTTCTTCTTCTTTTTGATCAACCACCACTAGTAAAATGATTCATTGCAGAGTCATGTTTTCTGGGCACTCCAATTAAACTTTCAGTATTTGAAGGCCTGCCTGTACAAACTTTTGAGTTTTGATTTGCTGAATCTGCTTAGGTATGCTTAAATGTCATACTGATATATTTCACTGCAATATTACAGCATCTCTCTTACTTCTGAACAGGAATTTTGAACTGATCATTAATTATAGCATGAATTGGAAGTAAGTGAAAAATTTTATCCTTCAAGAAAAGTAGAGTATTTCTGGAAAAATTTTGGATGACTTCTTCAAGTTGAAACACAAAAAAATGTAAGTGAAGAGGCAGAAAATAAAAATATATAATTTTGAACAATATCTAGATGTTTTCTCCCTCTGTCTCTCCATCTTTTTAATTTTTTTTTTACCCTCCCTTTCTCCATGCAAGAGAACAAACTCTAGCTGTTTGCTTAAATTTCCACTGCTATTTCTGCCTCACTCTTATTTTGCACACTCTCAGGTGATTTATTTTAAGAGGTTTTTTGTTTGCTCTGCTGTGGAGTTCTTCTCCACATGATTTTTCTTCTCTAAGACAATTTTATTCTACAATTTCTGGGTTATCTGCCTTGAAGAAAATTGAGACCTCCTGCTCCTAAACTCAATTTTTTTCTCTTTTGAAATCAAGAATTTCAGTTACAGAATGTAATTAGGTCAGTAGCCATATCATAGTTGCTTCCTGAGTGTTTACCTGGGAAGGTGTATGAAGCATCAGAAATAGACACAATATTTCAGTGCTCTCTAGAGTTAATAAACTTTCAGAATGTTCAGATCCTACGTTGGGTTTAAGTGAATGTGTTAAATGTAAAAGGCTATTTCAGTCTCTTCCACTATCTTAGTTCTTCTCATGATAGTTTCTCTTGTTACTTTATTAGTGGTGTAATACAAAATGTACTCATTAGAAATAATGATTTATGGAGTCATATCTTGTCATTGGGACTTCCAGAAAATCAGTAAATATTCATGACAGGTGAAAAATTAATATGTCATTCCCTAAAGGTAGCCTTTGGTGATATGAAAACACGAGATAAAATTCTACATTTATAAGAATAAATATGTTCCTTATATGCCAATAGAGACATGCCCATTTACAGTAATACTAATTTTTTTTGGACCACAGTGTGTGGTAGCTGTCCCATATGTTCCTGTCGATTTATGGATTCTGCTACAAGCACTTTTTAAAATTAAAGAAGTGAAAGGACTAGAGAGATTCATTTCTTGAACAGCACATTTTTCATACTCTTCCATCAAAAAATATGACAAGAAGCTTATTATCCTTGAGACGTTGCCATTTAGTGAGAGTACTGTCAGGATTTTATTATTAGGATGTTTTAAGTACTTGACACTTATTTTATTTTACAGCGTTCCACTATACAAACTTTCAGATTTCTTTAAGAAAATGATCTTGATAATAATCATCTTTCAGATCTAAACAAGGACTAAATTTTTAAACAACTATAAAAAATTTGAAACATCTATTTTGAACTTAAGAAGTGTCATGTTGAATTCTGTTGAAGGTATCTTTCAATACTGTGAAGTAACTAAGAGCCATTCAATATCCAAAATATATGCCTGCAATAATTCTGTTCCATATCTCCCCCTAATTTTCTGTTTGCAAAATCAACACTCATTAAATCTGAAGATTCTAAGAGCACACAGTACAGATTAATTATTAATTCTGCAGATTATTGAAATGCTGTTCAAAGACTCAAGCCACTTTTCAGAAAAAACCTGGATGCTCACATGCTCATTGTTGTTAGTATCTCCTCTGGAAATATATTGGCATATTCTAGTACTTTTATCTGAAATTCTGGATGTCAATCAATCAGCTTTTCAACTGGAACAAAGTTGGAAAAATGACGCCAGCACTTGGAGCTGAAAAAGACTAACTGAACTGTAGAGAGTGACGCAGCAGAGAAAGAGATATGGGATAAGCTGTAAGAGAAGCCACTGAAATGGAAATTTTGGAAAGATTGGAAAGACAGAGAAAAAGAAAGGGAAATAATATATAAATCAGTGCAGAATTTGTTTCAATGAAGAAAGAAAATGTGCAGAAGAATGAAATTGAATAAAGGAAAAAACAGGTAATGTGTGAGAGTTCCAGATTAGTAAACTGTCATGGTCACATCAGAGAAGAAGGGAAAACCAAGTGTTAGTCACTCAAACAAAGCAGACTGGTGTATGGAATTAAATTACAGTATTTCCATATATGTTTCTACCCAGATTTAAGGCAAAAGTCAAAACAGAATAACACTGTATGGAACAGAAATGTTTTAAGACTTAAATGCTTAGAAATTGTCTGCATTTGCAGTGTCATTGGTATACCTCATAAGAATTTTAGTTCTGGGTCTTAATGTCTCATACTACAGGCTAAACTGTATTTCCAAAGGTGCATTGCCCATTTGCTATGCTTTAAATTCTGGGGCAGTGTATAGTCAGTTGGAAATGGTGATAGCGTATCTATGAAACATAATCTTCCTCAAATATTCTACAATTGCAAAGAAAAGTGACAGATATGGCAGCAACTGCTTTCAGTTTGAAATTAAGTATTTTGCTTCAGTGAAAGGCTAAAATGAAAGGCTTCTTTTAAGATTTTTCCTGTAGAATTTCTTCAAGATTTTAAATCTTTTAACAGTAGACATGTATGAGAAGAATGGAAGATGATTTCTTGGGCCTGTCAGAACTCATTGGAGAGTGAAAGAAAAGTCGCATCCTATGTGAGCTTTGGGAAATTGGCATAGAATAGATACTTGGATTCCTAAAAATTTAATTTTAAAGTGTTTAAAACTTCAAAAATATTTACCGCAAGATTACCTGTTTGAAAAACTATTATTTAACTGCAAAACTTGGAAGAGTTGTTTTAATTACCTCTTGATCATCAATGTGTTCTCTTCACAAATCATATTTATGTGTATCTTTAACCCTATATAACATTTAGTAATTCATTGTTGCCTCCCCAAACAAACAGGGGTTTGTCATCTGAGATCCTAATCCTACTGACTATTTAATCCTTTCAGAATACCTTGCAATAATGCAAATTTCAGAGCATGCTTCTTGCATTTTATCACCAGTTAGATGAGAATACAATCCAAACACAGTTTATTTCTAGAGGTTCTAGACAATCCCAGCCTAAAGAAAATGTATTTTAAGCTGTGCTCTCTCTCATTTATTCTAACTCTCCAATGTTACAAAATAAAAAGATGAAAAGAACTGCCAATGTTGTACAGCATGCAATATTTGTAAATCTTTTTATGGACTGCAAAGCAACAAACAGGCAGAATAAACAGAACTGGGTAAAACACATTAACACATAAAAAATATTAATTATTTTAATTATGTTGATATTAATGATTTAAAAAATAGCATATGAAGGGATTGGTAAAAGGCACTCAGATTTATCACAGTGAGGTTTTTAAAAGTATTTTTCCTAATGCAGGTTAAGAGGAAATTCTTAAGCAAAACCAGAAACTGAACAGAAAATAACTGCTCATTTTGAAGAGGTGGATGAATTTATGCTCTGACACAACTTTTTATTACTGAAAGTATTCGGTTATCATAAAATCTATTTTTTATTGTGTTGCTGTTGACAAAATGTTCCACAAATATTTTTGCAACTTCCATGTGGCTAATGTAAAAAAACTACTTTTCATTTCTGCGTGTTTGCTTTTCATAAACCACTCCTTTCTATGACTAAAATTTTGGATGCAAGGTGTTTAATGTTTCACATCAGCAACTATGTATTTCAACTGTATGGAATACAGTCGCTGTTTTACAGGAGGGTTCACCAATTCCTATTTCTCTTTTCACTTTTAATTCACTTACATTGGCATTTGTGTATGGACAGAAGCTTTGCAAATCAAATCAGATAAGTAAAACAGCTTTAGAGAGCTTGCTTTGCTATGACACCTAATTTATGAACTCCTTGTTGTGCTGCAGAAACTGCTTCCCAGAGTCAGGTGCACTTATTTTTATGTGGTTCATAACAGAAGTCATTATCTCAGAACAGGATTCACAGAAAGTGAAAACCTCAAAATAGGAAATATATAGCAGTTGATGCAAACAGTGTAGGATGTACACAGATAGGACTGCTCTATGAGCTGGGTTCATACCCAGTGAGCCTGGCACACTGAGCCTGATCTACTTTTGTTTCTAATCCTCTGTGTAGATATAGTCAAAATATCCCAGTATAAAATACCTAGGACAGGAATAACTAACAGCCTAATGACAGCATGGGGACCCCTGGTGGCCTAGTGGTTAGCATGCGGGACTCTCACCGCTGTGACCCAGGTTCGAATCCCAGTCCCCCCGGGCAGATGGAACCCGTTAGCCCTGTGAGGCCATCCATCTATGAGAAGGTCACTCTAAACAAACCTACGTCCTGAGGACCTCACTGCCATTGTCCAAGCTTGCTTGGCCCCGGCAGATGAACCTTAGGATTAAAGGGTGGGCTCAGTTCAGCGCAGGCTGTGTCTCACCTAAAAAATCCATTGCGCAGGCTGGAAAGGTAAAAGACCTTTCCCCAAATCTTCGTTCGTGAAGACTGGCCATTATTTATTAATGACAGCATGCACAGTCTACACTCCAAAAGGATATTTTTGAAAAACCTAGCCTGTCTGGCTGTGTGCAAAAGATATAATCCCATTTTTTTTCTCCAAACAATCAGATCAGTGGACTCTCACATTGCACTTTTCTCCTGTTGAGTTTCTGTACTAGCTACATAATTAAATATTAATAAGGTTAATTGGAGATCAAAAGAGAACTTCATATGCTCTCTGCCTCTTACATTAGTAATATTCAGATGCTTAAGGATATCTCCTAGAATTAAGGAGAATAACGTGCAAGTTCCTGGCCCATGACTGTATTCATATTAGGAAATCGAATGTGTTCATGGCTGTTCTCTGTCTCTGAGGGTGGTTGTCACATGTTAGAATTACAGTCTGAGCTGTGCTGACTTTAGAAAAATTTTGTCTAAAGACCATTCCTAAAAATGCAAGAATTGACAAAGACTTGTAAGTAGTGGTTCATATTACAAGAGCGTGCCACAAGGCGTCATGGGTTTTGTAATCTTTGGTACTCTATTGCACATGCTCAATGGAATACTTCAATGTGATTGGATGAGAAGGTCGCATGTCACGATTTGAACTGTGTATATAAACTCTTATTGCTCTTAATAAATTCAGTTCAGTCACATGACACATATATGATTGGGTCCGTGCCCATACAAATGCTACAAATGGCACTCCCAAACAGGGACTTTCAACAGGCACTGGTGAACCAGAAGCACTAGGCTTTGGGATGTCTGCTGTAGCATCTGTCCTGATAGAATTCAAAGGAAAAAGGAAGAGCTCTTCACAAACGCATCTCGTGCATCAGTTACCTCTGCAAAGATAGGATAAAAAACAAAAAAGTACTAAAAAGGAAAAAAAGAAGAAAAAAGAGCAAAAAGAGGTAACCTATCGGGACGACAGGGAGGTGTTCCCACAAGGGAAGGCTTTCCCAAGAGATTAAAGAAAAAGCTGAAGCGTTCTTAATACACATTACTGCAGTTATACCAGGATTCCTGCCAGTCAGGACTATTAATGTGACTGTTTGGCAAAAAGTTTGGAAAATGAAGAGAGAAAAAGCAACTTTGGGAGGTATAGAAGCCTTTAGAAATTTAGCTACATGGACAAAAGTTATGGACGCTTTAAAGACTGCACAAAAGAATTCAAACTCGTCCATGGAAAGTGACTCTAACCTTCCTTCCCCCCCTCAAACCCCTTAAACACAGGGCAAAGACATGGAGGTGGGGGAAACCACTGGGAAAGCGAGAGGAAAAGATATGGAAAGGAGAATGTATATGGTTGGGATCGGCACTGTATTCCCGTGGCTGGGAGCAGCAGGGAGATGTTATAAGCGGTAGTTCTGTGCTGAGTTTTTGCAGGCTCATAGGCTCTGGGGTGTGAGTGCATGATTTAAACCATAAAACCGTTACAGGGAGGCAGTTATTAGATTCCCACTGTGAGATGGGGAATGCATGCGGGATAGCTCTTGCTGTGGAGCTGCTGTGGAGTTGCAGCCATGTGGCGACCGTGTGGTTGCACAGGCACCACCATGTTGTCCTGGTTGCATGGCAGGGGAGGGCTCATCTCTTCTGGTCCCACGGCCATTTTCTTGTATGCCCCTACTGGAGACCGGCTGTGTCGGCCATGGCTGTTGCCATGGAGACCAAAATGGTGCAGGGGTGCGTATGGTGGGAGCTGAGCTTCCAGCACCACAGACTCGCCCCTGCCGGCTATGCCTGCCCCGTGCCATGCTGGGTGGGATGTCCCGGTGCGCCAGGGAGGGGGCCAGCCTGGCCCGCCCCAGCAGTGCAGCAGACCCACCCGCTCAGCCCTCGGGCCGTGGCAGTGACAGCAGCTCTGGCTGCACGGGAGCCAGGGGGGCTGGAACCACCCTGAGGTGCGGGAGACTCCCGGTGCACAGTGGGACACAGGATCACGGCCCGCGCGGGCCCCCAGAGGGGGCAGGGCTCTGGGCTCTGTGCGGCCAAAGCGCCAGCCTGGCCCCTGCCTGGTTCCGTGGGCTAGCCCTGGCGCGCACGCCCCGCCTCGCAAGGATGGCCCGGGACTGGCAGTTTTGGCAGCAGCCGGGGCGGGGGCAGGGCACGCCCAGACCCAGGCCATCCCTGGGCCAGCTACCATCAACTACAGTGACAGCATCAACAGTAACACCTTAACTCGCGCCATCAAAATCAAACAACTGATACAGTGTATCCAGCAGCCTCACACATAGCATGCAGACCCAGCCAACCCCAAGCCCTGCAAAACAAGCTAATAGCGAACAATACCCACAGCCTACAACCAGCCAGTGCTCTGAAAGGAACAGCGTCTACCAACAACCTACTACAAGGACAGCTGCAACCTACAGGACATCGGGACAAAAACATATACCCTTCCTGCCAGTATAACTACTGCGGAGCCACCTGTGCAAGACCTTAACTGCAAAAGATCCCTCAGCCCTGCAGAACCTCAGCACCATTGTCCACATCATCCACCCACTGCTGACCAATAGGAAACTAGCCAAGATGGCCAGCAGCCTGCCAAGGCTGACCAAAATCTCCAACCAAGAAGCAAACATGAAAGCATCCACAAACACCACTGCAATCCTGCATAAACAGCCCAGCATCTACGAGAGACAGCTTCCTTCAATAGACCTTTCTGTAACACAGTTATGTTGCCACAACCTCATAACAGTTACTATAATAGTATGACAGAACCTCAATATCCCTTTAACAATTAACCATTCTTTCCCCCAAATCTTGACAAGCTTTTGTCAAGAGACCACACAACACATTAAGAAAAATATTACAAAAACAATAAAGAAGGGGTGGAGGGGATATGGGTTTTCTCTATGTGTGTAAACTTACATTAACTATTCTTATTCATAACTTAACTATCTTATTCATAACTAACTCACACTTATTGTTAAAAAACAAAACAGAATAAATATATAGAACATGTGAGAATGAAATGCGTGGAAGATGGCAGCCTATTTGAATGAAAATGTGTATGTGTGTGTGTATGTGTATTAAAATTCATCTACACTCGATATCAACAGTATCTCAATTAAAGGCACAATTATACAACAACATCACTTCAACCACAGCAAAGTCCTAAAATAGCAATTGAACACAGTATCCATACCCTAACACATTCTTCTTAAAATAAAATTGATGTTTCTCACCCAATTACACAAATACCCTCAAATAATAAGTCTTACATAAACCATATTTACAAACCCTGAACAATTGAAGGCTGCACAATTAATAAAGTTATTACCAGTTTTAATAAAGGCCTTACTACCTAAGGCCCTGGTTAATATAGATGGTTAAGATATGTTTGTTTATGTTAAGAAATGTTTAAGAAAAAGGTTTTAAAAATTGTTCTGTAACTTATTATAATTATAATAAGAAAAGGGGAAATATGGTTCATATTACAGGAAGGGTGCCACAAGGCATCATGGGACTTGTAGTCTTTGGCACTCTATTGCACATGCTCAGTGGAATACTTCAATGTGATTGGATGAGAAGGTCGCATGTCACGGTTTGAACTGTGTATGTAAACTCTTGTTGCTCCTAATAAATCTGATTCAGTTGCATGACACGTATGTAATTGGGTCCGTGCCCGTACAAATGCTGCATGCCATGGTCCAAGGGGGGATGGGGCTGTGACACAGCACGGACAGGTCTGGAGGCAAGGTAGAGGTGCAAGTGGAATACTTTATTGAGGTGTCCAGAGGTTTTATGGGTTTAGGCGGGGAAAGGGCTAGAACACCGAGTGGAGCATGAGACAGACAAACGGGGTTCAAAGTGAGGTAGGGACACAGGCAAAGGGGGAGGAACATGGGAGGAACCAGGGAAGGAAAGGGCTAATGGTAAATGTCTCCTCTCTGCAGCTTCTTCAGCCTATCAGAGAGGGGACTGGGGAAGCAGGGAAGCGGGCATGCCTGGGCATGCCTGGGAGATACAAATCCTGGGGAAACATACAATGTGTATATTTATAAACACATAAGAACTGTAAAGTTCGTATCATGAAGTCCTGTCAATTGCTGTATGTTTTTCTCCACGCCTGGAACCTCTCCCATACTGAATCTTGTTCCTTCACAGCTACACTTGTAGTGCTCAGGGAGATTTCCTGGAACTCATTTAGAGCTATAGATGCGGCCAGACCATTTTCTGACTGGCGGTATGCATGTGCCTAATCCAGCCAGAGAAGACCTTTCTGCAGCAGTCTGTTGTGCAGCTGGAGAATGACTTTGAATGGAGTTAAGCTGATAAGGTAAATAATCTGAGAACTGAGAGCTTTGTATATTTTGTGTATACCTGCTAGCAGAAATGCAAACATTTACAGGGCTAAGAAGAGGCCAGACTAACATCAGTAATAATGAGAGTGGAAGGAATATCCTAAAGATACATCGTGAACTTCTGGTGGTTTCAAAATGTGCAGGCTCAAATTAGGGATTTGGATATCATACTTAATTTTTGTATATTTTACTTATCCATTTTCTGGTTTAGCCAAGATGAGAGGCCTTTTGAGTCTCTTCTAAGGTGTTGCTTGAAAAACAGAGAAAGCTGTACCGTCTTCTCCACCAACAAAGAAGTTGTAGGAAGCATTGTACTGAGGCAGTGCTCATCAGTTGCAGACTGGCCACTATGGCATAAGTGATGTTTCCAGTTATTAAAATACAAACCCAAGTACATAATTATGTCTCTAGTTGCTATTTTACTGTATTGTTGATAGAGATTGTCATAGAACAAACAGGACTTCATAAATATTAAAATCTACTCTTATCTGGAAATGTTTTTTGCCAATTTTATTTTAAAGGAAGAAATTGGATTCCAGCTGTCCTTTGCTACAGATTTCCTACTGTTTCTTTATCTATTTTTGAATATCAATAAATAGGAGTTTCAGTTAGTCATTAATATTCAAGAAATGAAAATCTACTTGTTATCTCTTTGATTAATCCAGCCTATTGTGCCTTATAGCATCAATCACAAAACATCGCAGATGGTAATGAATTACTATGAGACTGCAGGAAACCATAAGGGATATTAAACTAAACTTAATCTTTTTAACTAATGACATTCTAAAATGAATGCAGAAGATAGAATTTCTCAATAAATGGCAGAGTGGAAGACTTTCTTTGCAATTTCTGACAGATGTTCTTGTTCCACGTTTTCTCTGTGAAAGACATACCCACTAAAAATAAAGAAAATAACCTATCTTTATTTTTCCTGTGATGCCTAAAAGAAAACTCAGGGAGAAAAAACTCTGAGACAGCATAGTTTTGAAGGTGAGATAAGGAAAGGATTTAATTCATGCCTCCAAGGCATAGGGTTACCAGACGCGTGCACCTCTGCCTCAGGTGCTTACAATATATAATATTTTCTGTCCAATCCCAGATTTTTCCACCCCCTGGCTTTTGCCCTGGTCCCCCCCTGGTCCCACCCCTTGGGAACTGAGGCTGGGGTCTTTGAGACCCTTTTCTTCATCGTCTTCATCTTCTTTGGGGTACAGGGGGCACATGGTTACCCAGTTCTTGACTGTACTCTTGCAGTTCAGGCCAGGATTAGATGTCCTCAAACAGAAGAGGCCAATCTTAAAGAGAGACTAAACATTTCTAATGGAATTCAGGGGTATTTGGTATGGGGAATTGGGGTAAAAGGGTTGGGATATGTGTGTAGTTTCTGTGCTAAGGGTAAGGGTAAGGGAATAAATGCTGCTGCTTCTAAAATCTACTTATAGAACTTATAAAAATTAGAAAAATCAAAAAACTAAAAGGACCTTAGGGCATCACCTGCAAACTAATATCAGTCTCTGGTGAAACAGTTTTGAAAAAAGCTAATGTTCAGAAATTTCACTCGAAAGTTTTAGAATTTAGTTGTTAACTTCTTGTGCATATTAAAAAAAAAGGTATTTCAAGAAATCATTTTTAGGGTAACAAAAACCTTAAAAACTAGTAAGATACGTTCACCTAGGTTCATCTTGCTGTATGAAAGCTTTCCATAGGCAGCACCTGTAGGCAAGGTTGTCTCTTGGTTTTTGGTATTTGCAGATGTATAGGAATGAGCTTCCTAAACCCAACTACAAGCTTCCACTCCTAAAGGTGACTGGTCGGTCTAAAGTATATTAATTTTTGAAGAAGGTTGTAGAAATTATAGATGCATAAATTGATCCAAGAAAATGTCTTAAAATGAGTTGTCCTTTCCACTCAATGTTTAATCAGATATGATTTTTATGGAATAGTCAGGTCCTTTTTTATCCGTTGCCTGAATTATGCCTCCTACTTCCATAAGCAAAAAAAAATACAAAGTGGAAAATGGAGCATGGAAAAATTGTTCTGTGAACACATCTGTTCTTTTTCAATGCATCTGCTTAAGAGTTTTTCCCTGCACAAAAAAGTAAGTGACTTTCAGTAAGTATAGAGGGGTGTAACAAAGTATAACAGTCTGGTGTGTAATAGCTTTCCACAGTCATACCAGAAGTAAGGTAATTATTAGATTCCCAGAGCTCATTTTGGTTTAAAATCTTACTTCTGCTTCAATAAGTATTGAATAATGAGCCCTAAACCCCCAAGTCTAAATCTAATTCTACCATGAGGTTTTAAAATTTTATTTTTGTGTAGGTGCAGAGTTTAACAGGAATCCTGTGACTTTTGCTTGAATGAAGGCTACCCTGCTGTGTTTGCTGAAGGAGGATTAGAGAAAAATGGTATTAATAAATTATGAAACAGTTAAAATAAACTGCAGGCTAGCAGAACAACAGAGTATGAAATCAGCAAGACAAAACCTATACATTTTACATCTGTACAGCTCAGAATATGAAATAGATGTGCAGTGCCTGGGACGCATGCCTATGAAAGTGAACAATGCTGAGTAGCTGTGATCATTGCCAATGCATTCGCTAACATCTCAGGCAGAAGCAGAAAGATGAGTGCTCTTAGCCCTTAATGAATTCGAGTGACACTAAAGACAGAATTTCTAGAAGGCTCATGTCACGGGACTGGTGCTAGCATAGTCAAGTCTATTGGTATACTCACAGTATCTCTACCCTTTAAGTTTTTAATTAACAGATGGAAAAAGAAGATGGAGCAGCATAAAAGGAACATTTCTGAAGTTCAAAGTGTGTTTGGGTCTGTTTCTGAAAAGAACTGTTTCCAAAACTGTCTTTCAAGGTTGGAACTACCTGCAATGTATCCACATCTTAACATGTAACTCCATATATTGCTAACTGAGAAGTAAGAAAATTAGAGCTGTTTGAAATGTTTCACCTAGGCATACATTTTGTCATAGTATTAAGCACCGGAGGAGCCAGTCAGACACTTATACATGGAAATACCACAGGCACAAAACATAAGCTGTTTCACAAGCCTTTATGTGGTATAGATGCATTATTCTATAGGTATATTTCTGCTATGTGGTGAAGAGAAAACACTAAAGAGTGATAAAGTGGTAGGGGGCCATGTTAACCTCTTTGGTTTTGTCAAGAAAGAAACTAAGAGCTCACAGCTATACTGGCTTCTGCCAGAGAAAATTTAATGGAATAAAGAGATTTTGTGGTGTAAAACAAAACAAAAATCAAAAAACCCCAAAACAAACAGAGGGCTACAAAGTTCATGTTCTTGTGGACACAGATCTAGTTGCCATATTGCCTTTCAATGCTGTGAAAAGCATAACAGCATACCTGAAAGAGCGCTTTAACTACATCATTTCTTTTATAGTAAGTTAATTGCTTCATTAAAATTATATCTTCACTTTTATCATTATATTAATTTAAATGGCTTGTAGATATTCAGTAACTGTGTTTATGAAACAGTTGGTATGGCTCTCTCAGTAGCAGGAATCTTCATTAATCTGCAGATTAAATCTGCTATACCTTTTCTAAAGATTCATCAGAAAGAATTTATAATTTGTGGCTGATAATGGAAGTTCAACACTGTAGCTAGAGCAATTTAGATAAAAATTGAGTCAGGACCTTTTATGCAGAACAGCACAATTGTGTCAAAATCAAAATTATTCATAAAATTGATTTTGATTTTGTCAGTATGTTCTTTGAAGGGGGAAAAAGGGGAAGAAAAGAGACCTGAAAATGTGGAAATTTACAATTTTAGCATCTAATAAAGGAAATGATTTAATAGTATTTATTTTGAATTATCTACCATAACATAAAGTGCAGTCAAAATGGGGAAGCAATGCTCAGATGTGAAAATGTATTTTTCGTAAATATTAATTCAGTGAAGAGTTAGGATACCTTTAAAGAAAACCACATTTGAGAATCTGGAAAACCACCATGGATTGATTTCCTGCTGTCCCTTCTTAACTCTAATTTTTATCTATAGTTTTATCTATATTATGAAAGTACTTTCAAATTATAGAAATTTTATTTTTACATATATTTATTTTAGGAGCACTCTTCTAACAGAACAAGATTAAAAACTGTCCTTATACAACATTCAGGGGTGAAAGACCCTGATATCCATCACTTTCCACAAAATTTGTTTCAACTTTGTAATACGTGAAACATTATATATCTTCTGTTACTGCTCTCTGTCAAATAAGTTAGTAGACTGAGTAGTGACCCTTGTTACATGTGAACACACACACATTCTAAAACATCTTTGGTGATATAGAAGAATTTTTTAAATTTTTAAAAAAATTAAATTCAAATATCTATATGCAACTTTCACTCTCAAAATTTAGTGGATTCTTGCTTTTGCTACCAGATGACAGTATCTATTTGGTTTGAACCACAGAGTGTTTTTCAAGTAATTATCCCAAATGTTTCCATTCTCACATTTGGAGGGGGAAGGGCATCAGAGACCACAAATTGGTTTACTTTTAGATGAAATTAAGCTGAAAAATACATGCCCAGAGTACTTCATTATATTGCACATTTTTTATTATATTTTATTAACATTTTTAAAGAATAATTTTTCTTTGAAGCCAAGTGAAAAATAAGTTTGCATTTTAAGACTTGAATCTTTATAAAAGAAAATAAACTTCTAAATAAAATTAGGAAGCAAAAATCTATGATTTATCTTACAAATAGCATAATCTAAGGGTGAAGGTTATGTGTATATTCTGATCTAGTGCTATATAAACACCAGAAAAAAAGAGGTGCCTTGAACTTGCTTTTATTTTATAACAGTTGTTTTCAGAATGAAGTTTCTCTGTCCCTTAAAATATTTACAACTTCTGAGAAATATTAAAATTAAGTTTCAAAGTTTGCTTAAACGGGGATTGGAAGGTTAAGCAATCTCACTGGAAAAAAAAAATTCCTCTCCTTCTTTTAAAAACCTTTTTAACTCATAGAAGTGATATGTTTGGCATGCTGAGAATGCTCTTGCTAAATGCCATGTTTGATTTTCTCATTTTAAGAAAATCCTGAGACCATTTCAGAGTCTCCAAAGTAGTAAGATGATTTTGGATTGTGTGAACAGGTGTTTGAGGCTCTTGGTTTCACAATATGAACTGTTCATTTAGTTGTTTTATTCTGAGATTTCGATTAGTATGGGACAGACTGGCATGTGCATGCCCAGAATGGCCTCCTCTGTGATACAACTGAATGGTTTATCACTTGCCTCATGCTGTTCCTGACTGGATTTTCATTGTTTCCCCCTTTGCTCTCCTGCAGCAACTACAGGTGGAATCTCCTCAAGATATGCAGAATGGCACTTTTTTCTTGAGCACGATGTTTGCGGTACTGACTCAGGAGAGGGTAATATCAGCTCTGTTCCCCCTTCCAATGGAAGTAGCATATTATCCTTGTACAAACAAATCAAGTATTTAGAGCAGGACTCGAATGCTGAACTCCTGACTAATAGGTCAATGTGAAGGAGCAAGATTCAGGATGGGAACAGTTCCAGGCATGGAGAAAAGCATACAGCAATTGGCAGGACTTTATTATATGGACCTTACAGTTATCATATGGACTTTACTGTTATTATGTGGTTTCATTGTATTCACACTACACAGTGCACAACCTGGTCGTGCCCAGGCTTGCCATGAGTTTGCCTGCTGCCCGCTCCCCGCTTCCTCCACTCCTCCCCCTTTTGTCCATGTCCCTATCTTGGTTTGTTCCCCTGCTTGCCTGTCTCATGCTCCGCCCTATGTTCTGGCCCTTTCCCCGCCCGAGCTGAAAAAAGACAGTGTGCACTCGTGAATAGGGCATTCTACTTGCACCCTTCCTCGTGCCCCATCCCCTCTTCGGACAGCGGCAGGTCAATAGCCGTATTACTGAGCTATATGTACACTGCTTGTTTGTTTTCCTTGAGGCTTAAGGAATCTTGGATTTGTTGCCATACGGTGATAATTTACTTGGTAAAGACACAATCCTGTTTCAGAATAGCCTACAACTTCAAGTTGAAATCTAAATATTATTCCAGGGGAAAAAAATTTCACCTACATTACTCCCTGTCATCTAAAGCCAGAATGCTAATAAATTAACACTATATATGTTATTTTTACAGTACTTCAACATCTTAGAAGACTTCAGTCTATGTACTGGAATGATTTGAGCAGCTAAAAGTTATAATGTTGTCAAGAGTATGGCAATTTTAAAAAAGACAAGGTATATTTGATTCTATACCTCTAGGAAAATGACCTGTATTTATCCACAACGTGTATTTCAGTAAGATATAAGAATTTTTTTATTTGAACATCTGAAGAGTGCTTAATGTTCTAACCTATGCATCATACCCGAATCTACTTTGGGAGTGGCTGTGTGCAACCCATCCAGTCATTCCTCACTCTTTCACATGTGGTAACATCTAAGTCTACAGTGGGCCATGACAGCATTTATATGTTCATTGAAGGAAAAATATTTTGGTATTCTGCCTTATGATCTCTGTTCCAATTGCAGCATGGTGCTGCTGCCAAACAAACTGATGATAGCATATAGAGTTTAAATTAATGACAAGAGGTATCTTTTATTTATAAATAGTTGTGATGGAGTTTTTGTTGTTGTTGTTTAGGATTTTTAATAAAGGAATGAATATATGCAACTCACACATGACTTTGCTCATCATAACCTTGTTTGAGTGTACTAATTTTGATATAAAACACCCCTCGCCAAATCAACAAGCTTACTATCTCAATATTAAAGCAGATTCACACATGTGGGAGAGAATGTGCCTCCTGCTACAGCATTTATATGCGACTACCAGAAGTTACCATCCACTTGTCCTCTCAAATGCTGCAGAAGGAGCCCAGACCACAGCAGAGAGGTTGTGAAAATTTTGGAATAACTGCAAGTAGCAGCCTCCTGTTGCTAAATGTGACAGCTGCCCCTCCACTAGAATCACCACTAGATAAATGCTGAAAGAAATTTTTGACCTCAGATGACTTTTCTAGTACCTCAAAAAATTATAGTGGTCCCACACGAGCTAAGAATCTAAAGAGGAAAATGCTGTTTTAAAGCTGTCCTTTCAACTTTCTTATGGTTTTGCAATCAAAAGTCATTACAACTACTTCTTGAAATGGGAAACAGGTAGTCTTTCACAGGACATACATGGGAAGGTTTTGGGCGTTATGGCTAGTGGTAAAAGCCTTCTCAGCATATGTTTAGTGTTCATTTTCTTAGATATCTGCCTGTCTGCTTTACACAGCTAACTCATCATAGTGAACCACAGCTTGATCTGAAATACCTGTATTTGCTATGCTATTTTGTGCATTAAATCAATATAGGCTACAAGTCTTTACCCCAGAGTATATCTTGAGCAGTTTGCTTAATGTGATTTCCTTCTAATATGCACTCTTGTGTTTGCTTGTAGCCTTTTACTTTCACGTTTTAAAATGATCACAGCCTAAATCAGAGAAGCTGAAAACACAAGACTATCCTCTTTAAAATGCAGAGCCATCAGGGTCCTCTCCTGTAGAGGGCTGATAAGTGCTTTAAATTTTTCAAATGTGGTAGAAATTGTGGCCTTTCACCTTTAGCCTTGATTAGGGTTGGGATTTAACACATGCTGCTTCTGTATTTTCTGTGATTAGACTGTCCTTGGGCAAGTGCATCCAGCATATTCTGGGCAGGTCAGTGATCAGTTTTCTACAGGGAAAAGAACAAAACCAGGAAATATTCATAATTCATTGTGATCAGACATTTAAGAGTACTCTAGAGAGATCTGCTGGTTGTGGGCATTTATTCTACAGTCTTCTTATTATTTTACAGTTTGCTCTTCATATTGGTCTTTACTATATGCTTCAGTTATTTTAAGGCATTAGTATTTCCTGGCTTTGCATACACAAGCCAGAGTTTAATTATCACCATATTTGCCTGTAGAAATGTTTTATTCTTTCAAACAATGTTCTCTGGCCTGAGAAAATATTCCTTTTTAAAAATAAATTAATCAGGCCAACACATGATCTCAAACTTAATAATAACTGCTGAATATTAACAGCATTAGATGCTTTTCTGCAAGATTTTAACTGTGTTTTTACACTGCAGTGAAGTAAATATACATGATTATGTTGCTTTATAAATATTTACAATTCACAATTCTCAGTTATAGAAAATCTGTCACTTTTTTTTCCCTAACTTTTCTACCCCTAAGTTTTGTTTAAAGATCTTAAAATTATGCTCTCAAACTTCAGGGTCATGTGTGTAGTTGAACACAAAGGAGTGAAATTTGCCTTTCTGCAGGGAACCAATGGGATTCCTATGTAACACAAGTCCTACTTGAACTCAGAAAGCTTAACATTTCACAGAATCACAGAATAGTTGAGACTGGAAGGAACCTCTAGAGTCAATCTAATTCAATCCCCTTCTACAAAACCGGGGTTAACTAAACAGGTTGCTTCAGGTCATGTCAAGTTGGGTTTTGAATACCTCTAAGGATGGAGACACCATAACCTTTCTTTGCAATCTGTTTCAGTGCTCAGCCACTCTCACAATAAATAGGCTTTTTCTAATGTTTTAAAAGTATTTGCTTTATTTCAGTTTGTTCCCACTAGCTCTTGTTCTTTCACTTACCACTAAGAAGAGTCTGGCTTCTTCTTTGCTTACTGCTGCAGTGGGTTGACCTTGTCTGGCTGTCAGATGCCCACCAAGGCACTCCATCAGTCTCCCTCCTCAATGGTACAGGAGGATAAAATAAGATAAAAAACCTCATCCATCGAGTTAAGGACAAGGAGAACATTCAGCAATTACCACCACAGGCAAAAGAGACTTGGAAATGAATTTAATTTATTACCAATCAAATCAGAGCAAGATAATGAGAAATAATAACAAATCTAAAAACAGCTTCCCTCCACCCCTCCCTTCTTCCTGGGCTCATCTTCACTCTCGATATCTCTATCTTCTCCAAGCAGTACAGGGGACTGGGAAATAGCTGTTGCAGTAAGTCCACAACACTTTGTCTCTACCACTTTCTTATTCTCACTGTCTGCCCTTGTTTCACTGTGTGATCCCTTAAACATGAATTCCTTCAACACTGAGTCCTTCTCACAGGCTGCAGTTCTTCACAAACTGTTCCAGTGTGTATCCTTTCCACAGCATGCTTTTTTTTTGGGGACTGGACTGCTCCAGCACAGGTGTCCCACAGAGTCTCAGGTCCTGTCAGAAAACCTGCTCTGGAATGGGTTTCTCTCCACAGGCCACAGTTCCTGCCAGAAATCTGCTCCAGCATGGACTTTTCAAGTGACCATAGCTTCCTTTGAGGTATATCCACTGTCTTGATGTGGGGTCCTCCATGGGCTGCAGGTGGATATTTATTCACCCTTGGTCCCTCATGGGCTGCAGAGGGACAGCCTACCTCACCATGGTCTTCTCCACACACTGCAGGAGAATCTCTGCCTGGCACCTGGAGCACCTCCTTCTCCATTGATCTTGATGTCTGTAGAGTTGTTTCTCTCACATAACCTCACTTCTCTACAAAGAAAGCATTTTTTTACTTTTTCTTAAATGTGTTATCACAGAGGTACTACCAGCATTACTGGTGGGCTCGGCTTTGGCCAGTGGGAGATCTGTCTTGGAGCCACTTGGAACTGGCTTTGTTCAGTGTGGGACAATATCTGGCATCTCACAGAAACCACCCCTATAGCCACCTTGCTGTCAAAACTTGCCATATGAAACCAATATACCTACTTCATGTATGAATATAAAAATTGCTCAAATTTTCATGAATCTCTTCTGCTTGAGTTTGATCAACCACATCTCTCTCAGCCTCCTCCCGCATGTCAAATTCTCCAGTCCCTTAATCATCATCATGGCCCTTTGCTGGATTTGCCCCAGTATTTTGCTGTTTCATTTGTACTGAGAAGCCTCGTATTGGATACAGGACTGCAGTTGTGTTTCACCAGGCATGAGGAAAATTTCAAATATTCTTGTCTGACTAAAACTTAGAAGGCCACTGCATTATTCTATTCAAAATCTATTCAGGATCATAGGATCACAGAATCATAGAATCAATTAGGTTGGAAAAGACCTCTGAGATCATAAAGTCCAACCTATAATCTATTATAGGATCTATTTATAGGATCTATTTAGCAAGATGGAAAATTTAATATGTTAAAGACTTTTAAAAAGACATGTCAAAAAAATGTCTATCTTTCTTTAGACATTAAACATTAAAACAAAAGCCTGCCTTCGATCTTTTTCTGATCCGTGAAGTCATGAGCCATCCGGTAAAGAGAATGATCTTTTCATTACGTTGGGACTGTTTCCCTCATAAGTGTAAAGAATAGTTCAGAATATTTCTCGGAGTAGTTTCATAAAGACTTGGTGTTTTCATGATGTCCAAAATCCTCCCTGTTCATCTTGCTCTCCAGTCTGGATTTCTGAACTGGGTTTTGAATCAGAGATATTCAGTTTTCGAATTGTCTGCTAATAGACGGTCCTCTTCATTTCTGCAGCACTTTTTCTTCCATGGACAACATGTAGTTGGTTCTCTGTGCTGTAATGAATTTCAGTTTGTACTTTAGTGTACACAGTGAAGCAATGCTTAATATTTTTCTTCTGTTCAGATGTTCTGTCTTAAGTGTTAACATTAAATTTAGTGAATGTGAATAATATATAGCCACTGAAACTCAGTAATTCAACCTGATACAGACCTTTTATAATCAGACTACCACAGCATAGGATGTTTGTAGATATTTTCACCTTCATGTGTGCATGTATGTTCCTTATTGGGTTTACTGTTATAGCTAGTAAAAATAGTCTATCATTTACATATTTTTTTTGTTCCTGTTTACTTTGTCTTCATGAATAAGAATGCAAAAATATTGATAAATACAGATTTCCTCGCTCAGATTTTGAAGATACATACTTTTTTGTTAAATTATATTTTTGATTCAACAGCTACGTTATTCAGCTTTGTGTTGCTTCCTTTTAATCTACAGGGTATAATCCTATTTTATATAGATGAATCAAGAATACAACCAATAGGATCACAGAATCATATAATGTTTTGGATCAGAAGGGACCTTCAAAGGTAATTTAGTCCAACCTCCTGTCATGGGCATTAGACGTTCCACTAGACGAGTTTGCTCAAGGACAAATCCAACCTGGCCTTGAACACTGAATATATTTTTTATATGCCAGTAATAACAGCATATGTTATGTAACCTTAATAATACTAAGCAATTCTTTTCTATATTTAAAGTGCAAAGTATTTTTAAAATATTCCTACAGTGGAGGGAATGAAACTTTTAATATAAGTATATTCAAAGTGTTTACTACTCACAGTTGCTGTGTAAGGAAATTTGTTCTGTGAAAACAATAGACTCTCTTGCAACTATCATCCTTTTCCCCAGTTTCTGATTATTTGCAAAACAATAAATATTTGGGCAGAAGTTAATTGCTTCTATTCAATCATTTGACACATTCTTCATTACTTTTAGAGCATATGAGCCTTTCATCCAGTCACAGGTACAATTAAGACTGATGAAATCATTAGATGTGTTGTAAACACAGTTTATCCATATAGAGTTTGGCAACCTCTTAAAGGTCTTCTGTCAAATTCATTCACTGTTTAATTATTTGTTGTTGATACTGAACAACAATATGATCGCTATCATTTGTCATTACACCCTTTTGCAGGCACAGAGTTTTCATTGTATGGTTGGTGGTTCCAAGAAGGTTTCAGTTAAGTGAATGGAAGAGTTAATAACATCTCATGAAAGTCTGCAGTTTCCTTGTGAAATAAAACTACTATTTTCTTAAGATTCCTGAAGAATAGCAATGAATACTGTAACTGATGAGGACTCCTAACCAAACAAACAAAGTTAAATTTTGAGGACTAGAACTGTCACTTGTTGCTGTTGAAGTATTTCTAAATGAAAGCTCAAAAGGCACAAGACGGTTGTCTTGTTTAAAGAGAATGTAGAAATGACATGTGCAAACATACCTTCAGTAACTTTTATTCTGTGATTCAGCTGCAGAGTCTTGTTACATTTTGTATTTAACAACTTGTCTGAGAAAGTAGATAACCTGTGATATCTTCCTTGATTAGCTCATTAGGACTAAAGTAATGAAAAAATAATGCTGCATGATGGTAATCGTGCTTGTAATTTATAAGCCATCTATATTCTCACCTTTTCTGTTATCTGTGAAGTATTTCCTGTGACTTCTCGTGTGGTAAATCCTAGTCATATTTATTATTTTCGATTGTGAGCAGAATATTAGTTTTTTGGACTGTATCAACAGCAAGGACAACAGCAAAACTTGGAGTTGATAATTTTTTCCTAGATTTTTCTAGATTAAACCTTTGTTTTAACCTATTCTATCCCTTATGATAGAAATAAGTAAAACAGGTATTAATACAGAACACAAGTGTGTAAGTATGGAGCATGCTCAGTAGCAAAGGTTCTTTGTGGCTGGTGTATAACCTTTTCCTCTCATGTGTACACCTTTCCTCAGACACAGATAGTTGATTTAGTTATGCACACCATCTATACCATATACTCTACTTTAAAATTTACACCCATGTTAACTGGAAGTAGAGAGAGGCACAAGAAGATGGGGATTTGAGATCCTTATTTTCAATCCATGCCAGTTGCCATGTTTGTGTCTCTGATCCTCTTCCCTACAAAAACGAAGGTGAGGTATAGATCCCCTTTCCTTAGTTACTTCCTTGTTCAATTTCCAGCTTTCCCTCTAAATTGAAAAATACCTTTCAATGAAAGGACCTGCTCTACGAATGTGACTTGTTTGTTTTCAGTGAAGAAATATGTATAAAGCCATTCAGTCTGAATGTTAATAGAAAACAATTATGCTGCTTTCTGGGTCAATTTCTGTATTTTTTGGCTTTCTACACAAATGCACTTGCAGTCATTTTCAGCTGGATCTTCTAATACCTGGACCCCTGAGCTGCTTTTCATCACAACTCTAAAACTGTGTGACAGCAATGGAAATTGTGTTTATAATACTCTCAAAGGTCTTGTGAGGCTTAAATAATTAATATTTACAAGACACTTCAAAATCTTTAGCTTAAAAGATGAGGTGGCAGGTCTGAAAATCTCGGACATGTCCTGAAATCTTAGACAATATTACCTAATACTTACAGCATTTCTTTGAGCTTAGATGTGTGTTTTATACCTGGTTATAGAAATCCTATTAAATGCAAAATAATAACAACAGGTTCATCTGAATGCAGTCAGTAAGAGAATTTTGTACAGAAATGCTCTGAAACTACTACTACTACTCAGTAGATGTAGTCAGCAGCAGTGAGGCTTAAATGGGCTACTTTTGTTCCCTCAGAATGACTCATAGCTTTAGCTGAAACACATTTGCCACACTGATCCAGGGTTGCTTTTTACTGGGAATGCTCAGTATGAAAAGATTAAATCTTCCTGTACCACAGTAGCCCTTTTATAGAAGTTAAAACTGCTGCAACTCATGATAGGAAGCAGAGTATATTAGTCTGGGCAGAACTATCTTAATGCGCTGCTTCCGCTGTACCTGAAGTGGTAGGAGGATGTTTGGTAATAAGGGGACTTGCACATCCTTCTTTCTCCCCTCCCCTAACTGAAATTCTAGCCCTTTAGGCACTCTTCCTAGCTACTGCCAGGGATCTGCTGTCTCTCTTGACTATGTGTCTGTAGCAGCCGACAGCACTCAGGCTTTTTTTGTTCCTATTTTGATTATGTCCTGTTTTCCACACTCTACTGCAATGCTGAAAATACAGCTTTCAAGAGCTAGGCTGGTTATCTTAACACTACACATTGTAGGTATCGATGCAGACATCAGTGCAGAGAGGATTCACTTCACCTGGCTTCAGATGTATGCATCTGAATTTGTCAACTCCTCTTACAGTCATTGCAGAGAAAGGTATGATTACAATTCTGATAATGAATGAATTATCAAGCCTCCACTTAATGATGAGGTGAAACACTTTTTAGAATTACTCCTAGAAGGAATGCAGAGGAAATCTAGACAATTAAATATAGTGGTTGGACTAGGTAACTGAAGGGGCCGAAAACTAGCTCTCAGAAAAAAGAAGCTTGATCAATTTGAACAATAAACCTTGGAAAACAAGGGTTGACAAGAATCTTGTGATTTGAAGAAACTGGACCCTTATCATAAGACCTATTAAAGAACAACCTTATGGATTATTCTGGCACCAGCAGAATTAAGAAAGGACTTGAAATGTTGTTATTGAACCATGTTTACACCCCTGTAATCCTTCCCCCCCCACCCCCCCGTGTGATCCTTCTTGAAGAAAAATTAACTATTTGGAAACTGCAGTAAAACCTTGTGCAATCCCTAATTAACGTAGCTGGTCCTCCTCATTAACATGTCCAGCCCCCAAGGCCCTTAAAATTGTGTTCTTGCGTTCAATAAACTATTCCAGTTTCTGCCCCATACTGGAATCATATTTAGTTTTTCAGACTGCCAGAGATAACCTTTAAAGGTCTCTGCCAACCCAAACTACTCTTTGATTCTATTGATTTTACTCATATGTTTTCCACCTTAAATGACAAAAATTATTGTGTGATTCTATGATGTGGCTCTATTGGCTGTGACCCAAGGAGATCAGCCATGTCTTAAATCTGCCTCAATAGTCTCATTTGTATATTATCATGAAAATTGCAATTCTCAAACTGAAAGCATCATTCAAAGAAGCACTGGTGAATGATGGGGAGTAGGAGTGTCCATGTATTTGCATTTGTGTTGAAAGACCAATGCTCTCATGGTGAAACTGGGCTTTTTTTTTCCATGGGATCACCTCGTATTGCAGACCCCATTACTTTAAGTGAAAAAAAATTAATTTTGATTTTAGTGATTTGTACATTTTTTCAAATGTGTAACAGCATTTAGCTGTTATTGTCTCTTTTGGCAGTATTTGATACTACAATTTCCAGTAACTTGAATCACAGCAGGACTTGCTGGTACACTCATAATCTGGTTTGACTCATTTGCTCTTATCTGGAGTAAACTACATTCATCTAATACAGTTTAACTTTTTGCACAGCTCAAAGAGCTTTTGTAGGTCTTCTGTGTTTTTAATATTTAGATTCTATCCTTAGGACTGATTTCTCAACAGTGTGCCATTGTTTCCTTGGGTGGGTAAATGACAGCCAAATCCATTTTACACTTACTTTTGACCTTACAGTGCAGTCTCTTATCCTATGTAATGACCTCTATTATATATAATTTTGGATGCCACATATATTAATGAAGTTAAAATGGTTTGCATCTCTTGGTTAGCTATGATGTATTAGCATTTGTAATGTCTTCCAATGAATGTTGTCCACATTTTTCTGGCAGATGAAGTTGATTTTTTTTTCATATTCTATCCGTACGTCCTGTAATCTTGTCACAGACACCTGTGAAGTCTCATATTGATTTTAAGGTGCTTAATAAATCACAAAGCCCAACACCTGAAATATCTCTTAACATTTCTTCCTGACCTTCCATTGTCTTATATTTCCAGCCATTTAGGCAGAGCTATAGCTGATGATTATATGTCACTGTGGCAGTCCTTTTTTAAAAGTTCTTTTTTACCATATTTGGGTGACAGAAACAGCAGCTTTAAAGGGATTTATGTTTCATTGAGGTTCAATTGTATTTTGAGTGACAACAGCAGCGAAAACTCCTTTCTTGTTTCTTACTGTAGCCCTGAGTATACTCAGAGCTACCCTGGATATCTCAATATCCTGCAGTGTAGATGTTAGAACTCATCCCACATAACAGTAGATATGCATGCAGAATTTTATGTTTACACCAATTCAATAGAAACTGTTTCACACTAGTGATAATGGTTGGTGTTAGCAGGTCTCATTTCTTGATGAAATTTTAAAGCCAGAGCTTTTGAAATGCAATAAAGGCAGCAGATGTAATGTTATATTTAGTTAATCAATTAGTATGCCTATAGAAAGATATAATATTTAAAATTAGTACAATTTTCCTTCTTATTGCCTTGTGCAGAAAATTCACAACAATTAATAAATAGGCAAAGATCTCGGTAAGGGGTTACGTACATAGATCAGGATGCAAAAACAACCCAGAGAGTAGTCTAAACACTAAATTGTGCAGGAACACTCCCTAGCTTTTCCTCTCTATCTCTGTGAAGCTTGAGTCAGCTGCATAGTAAATTATATTCACAGTGTAGTGAGGTTGAGCACACATGAGGTACAAAATTTCAGGTAGTCATCCTAGCATAGGTATTGGTTTAAAAAACAAGGGATAGGACAATAATCCCCACCATCTGTAACATTCTGAGAGTATTGGTAGATGGAACTCCCAACACTGAGAAAGCCTGCAGTATGTCTGAATTTGCGTAGGAATAGCTGTTTCTTAAGGAGACCTTTCTTCAATACAGAAGAGATTTCCTGTACTACCAATACTTTTCTTTCTCTTTTTTTTCCCGTTATGATAGAAAAAATTGCAATGAGATGAGAAAATTTCTCCAGCTATTTCGTAGTCTGCAATGTGTCATTTATGAATCAGAGAAAATTACTTCTGTTTGTCACCTCAAGTGTTCCATCCAGCTATCCACATTCCTCTGATTGTGATCACTATAAAACAGAATACCTCTATTAATATATTCTTTCCTTTATAATACCTCTGTGTGGTCAGATAATGTCACTACATAGAGAGCTAGGAAAAAGAAAGAATGAAAGTAGTTTCCCAAAACACTTGGAAAATTTTTTCATTTCCAGAATTAAATTAGGTACCAGAGATTTACATTTCATTACAGGGCAATGCTGTGTAGGGTCTTAAGTAACCTTTGAAAATTTTACTTCTGATGATCAGAAGAGGTATGGAGTAAGTATATGTGGAGAACTGAAATCATCCTTACTGCCTTTAGGTGATTTAAACTTAAATAAGAATTTTTGACTGAATATGTAATGTTGAAGTCTGACATTATCCCTTAGTTTACTCGTTATTTATATATCACATACATTTTCTGGGTCATGTTGCCTTCCGCTTCTACACAGAATTGAAAGACTAATTGACACCTTTCTTCCTGCCATTTGTATATTTTAAATTATGATTCAGGTTAACTTTTTTACTCTTATTTTATGGTCTATATTTTGCTTTTCTAGAGTTATATTTGTTTTGGATTAATTGGTTTATGATTATCCCCCCACTCCCTCTCTAAGTAGTCATTACTTTTTACTGTTTGCTTTTCTGCTTATTGAGTAAAATCCAATTCCTACCATGCAGGTCAACAGTTTTCCTGAGAGACAGAAATTGCTGATTATTTTTCCCACAAAAATCTCAATCATACACTGATTACACACTTACCTCTCTGATTGTTTTGGTCCATCCTGCGTATCTCTCTGAAAACTCAAATGACTCTCAGGCTTCATCTGCTAGTGAAAAGCATTAGCGTCAAGAGTGTATCTCTAGATCTTAATGTTCACTATTCTTTCTAGAAAATGTCAGAACCTTTATATAATTAACATGTGGGGAAACTTCTCTCTGCTCAGGGTTATTTGCTTCTGGAAAAGCAATGTCTGATTTCCTTTCAAAGCTACTGATAGAAATTTTCACCCACTTCCTAATAAAATCTATATCTTATGTCTCAGAGGAGAGCGGTGACAAATCAACACTTGTATTATTCAGACTAGTTAATTAAAAGAGTGATTTATCAATTTAAAATTCCAAATTCCTCTTGCTTATTTTTTTTTTGCCTTTGTTGCTTAATTATACAAATGTAAATCCACCTTTAATAACCATATTTGTCCATCATCCAAAGCTCACAATGCCCTTGGTGATCTCAAATTCTATGATAAATACCCTGCAGGCAGTTTGATAAATTAGACTTTACACAACAAAATCATATTGTTAATTGTCATCCTCACTGAAACATTGTAGTTTTTTCCTTCCAAAATAAAGCTTTAGTAGTCTGGGCAATACAAAACTACACAGGACATTCCAGTCTCACTTTTGAGAGCATTTTAAACCGAGTCATCTACTGACACCATTTATATATCCTCCTCTACGGTGGAGAGTAAGTTATTTTTCCTGTCCCCACAGAGAAAAGGCGGATGTAATAATTCAGACCCCATTCCAAATTTCCTATTGCACATCTGATTTAAGGTTAAGTAGTATGCAAAGGAGCATCAAGCCTGTGCATTATTTTGAATATTAATTAAATTAAAAATAGGAAGTAATAAGATACAGGTTCGTGGTGTTAGAAATATCTGTTCTTTCTCTCAGAGCCATATGCTTGCCACTGTTGCTGTGTAGGCAGGCTGGAGAAGGTGCAGCCTTAGAGCTGAAATTTTGTGGTTTCCACACACCATTCCAGGCTGCAGAATACAGGTGGCTTTCATGTAGTGTACATCAGACTAGAGAAAGAGAAGTGTGAATGGCTTTTTTGTTGCTGCATGCTTCCTCATTTTATTCTCCAACATGAGAGTTGATGGCCAGTTTCCATCAACTGCACCATCATCTTCTTCAGTGTG
Organism: Neopelma chrysocephalum; assembly: GCF_003984885.1. Lineage (NCBI taxonomy): Eukaryota > Metazoa > Chordata > Aves > Passeriformes > Pipridae > Neopelma > Neopelma chrysocephalum. Next base: position 38,275,069 of record NW_020897691.1, read on the forward strand.
AATCCATCAGCTGTGTACAGGGTGAGATTGTGCTGTGCAGGGCATTCTGCAGCGATTTCTAATACGCAGAGTGTAATATGCAATGTTTTCTTTACCCTCTTCTTCTATTTTTTTTTTTTCAATTGTCCTGTCAGGACATACAAGTTACAGAAAAGATCCTAGAGGCACTTTTTGGACCGAGAAATATTCCAATTCCTGTTATTCGGACTATCACATCTTCTTGATGTTGCAGTATTTCTGTTCACACTATCCATCATGAAATAGGAGAAAGATGAGCATTTCTTATAATTTCTAGGCAAGAGTAAGTTTATAGAGGCAAATTTGGAAGTGATGCAATCTATGGCTTGTTCCTGAAGAACGAGAGAATTTGTGCAAGTAACATTTGATTTCCAGTCAGGACTCTTCTAAGCATTGCTTTTGGGTAAGAAACAGCAACATTGCCTTTGTGTTCCTGTTTCATGTTACTAATTAACATGGTAACTGTCATCAAAAGGCCAGTAGGCATTGATCTGTTGATCTCCCAAAGTGATTAGCAACATGAAATTTGCTAATAGGATCTGCCTGAAACAGCACTGAAAAGCAGAAAGGCCAGTTTCACCTATGTAACAATTTAATGTAGAAGGGCTGTCACATCCAAAGGGTGACTGTTTAGTTCTCATATTGAATAATACTGATATTGCAACTGTACACAAATATTGTATATAGCTATTCTTGCAATGAATGCAGACCCTTCATTAATCTAGCACAAGTCTGCAATGTTAAATCCTTCCATATGAAAAATTTAATGACAATACTTAGATGAACTGCTCTCAGTAGGGTTATGAATACCTGCTAATTTTGTTATGAAAATGTTTGAAGAGATACCATGATTAGATAAAATGGAGGTCAATAAAATAAAGAGAATCTGTTAAAAAATTTCTTTTATTTTTAGTATTTCTATTTATTATTCAAGTGGAAATGTGAAAAAGAAACCCTGTGTATTTATCTCCACATGTATGAGAGAGAGAGAGAGAGAGAGGGGAAGATTTGGCTGAGTGACGACTTCCTAGAAAGAAAGTGACAAAGATTATCTATTTGCCCGGATTCATTTCACAGGACATTTTCCATGATAAAAGAAGCTAAAGAAAATGTAACTGTCATGTACAGCTCTCCCACTAATTTCTTGTAATAGCATTAAGGTAGTGATTGGATCTGTTAGTAAGGTAGTTGTAGGATGGAATGCGATAAAGAAATAATATTTTCCCAACATTTCATAAGTGGTCACGAAATTCCTTCTTAAAATCCATGATACTTAGACAACAGTAATTTTTAAGTGAAAGTGTTGAAAAGGTTCTCTGCAAAATAGAAAATTGAAATGACATAATTTACATAATAATAGTTTGAGTTACATATTTATTAGTTTAATTTCATTTGCCACAAACAAAATGTTCTAATTTGGTTACAAGATAATCTCTAACCTTCTGTTGTTCTTCATTAAGTGAACACACAGACACACACGTACTGGCCTTTATCTACATTTCATAGAATGTGTTCGCTTTTTCTCCAAATGCATTTCTCGATTCCAAGAAAGAGATTTACTGGGGGAAATCCCAAGAAAAAAAAAAAGAAAATAGTGACCTTTACAGTTTTCTGTTTAGTTGTTCCACATTTATTTTTTGTTGTTGAATTGTGAGGTCTTCTCTGGGGTGTTTATGATGCTCTTTATCACATCTGAGCTAAAAATTACAGTTAAAAATGCAAAAGTTAGCAATTGCAGTTTTTGAACAAAATGTTTTAGTGATAGTTACTCATCTTTATGTTTAATGGTTTGTTAGTTTTTGACTTATGAAAATGCTTCCTTCCATAAATAATTTAAGTCAAAAAATTCAAGTATTTTCTATACATTAATATTTGTAGCTTTAAAAATTATATGAAAAAAACCAACATTAGGGGGAAAACAATCCCCCAACATAGGAATTCCATGTCTAATGTTGAAATGTCACTGTGTGTAATAGTAATCTAAATGCTAGGGTAGAATCAGGAAGTAAATATGATTCTCTTATTCACATTTCAATGTCTTACGTCTCCATCACTTTTGCCATCAAGTAGGAGAAGAGATATTCAGTAGTAGCAGGCAATAGTAATGATATAATAAGAAAGTACAGATGGAAATTCTCGTACTAAGACAAAGGGAATGCCAGAGATCTGAATGACTCTTCCCATGAAATACTTAGAACAGTGACTACAAATAGGAAATATTTCAATTTTGGAATATGTTTGTTTAAAAAATTAAGTGTTTTTTGTTGGGTGATCTGTAAGAAGGGAGAACTACTTCTTTTTTAAGCTAGAAAATAGTCACATAAGTTTCTTTAGTCATAAATGTATGGATTTTGAAACTAAACTCCTTGTTTGCTAGGCTTCTTATCTTGGCCACAGAACTTTGTTAGTGCAGCAGCCTTCCTTTCTATTCTATGTTCATCCTGAACACCTTTGCACTGCTGTTCCCTGTTGTGACATCAAGTGTCTTTGTCTTCTTTGTGCAGTGTGAAAAGTAGGAGGAATTCAACTTGGAATGGGGTCAGCATATCAAGGGATGAGCTTCATGACCACCACCAACACTCGCAAGAACCTGTCTCTGTGGTCAGGCACATGTCTCTGTCCCCAGCATGACACTCCAAATTGCTTGCTCAATACAAGAGAGCTGAGCAACACTTACACTTTCCAGAATGAAGGTGTCTCTATCCTTTAGCATCTAAAAGTACATTTGTATGGTGTTTTGTAGGCAGATGTGAGCAAATCTAATTACCTCATGCAAAGTGTCATGATAACTCTGATGCAAAGCCTTAGAGAGAAACTGGTTTGTATACAGCAGTCTTGGAGCATGGCTGGATCAAGATCAGGATTCAAAAGGCTTTATTGCTATTTAGACTCTGCCCCTACTCCATCTATATTACTTCTCCATTTTATCAAGAATTCTGGTCTCATTAAAAATGGTGAGTTTAAAGGCATTTTTATAGGGTATCTAGATTAATCAAATATAAAGAACATAACAGTATGGTTAAATACATTTGTCACACTTAATACTGAAGGATTCCTAAGACACTTTCAGCAGTGATATATATCCCAAAGAAATAATCCTTCTAAGGAAGAAGTGGTCCATTAGGGGAAGATTGAACCTTGGAAACAGGAGGACAGACAGATGTGTCATTATTTGAATAACCTTAGTACCCTAGGAGAGTTAGATACCAACAAAGAAGAGATGAAATAATAAAAAAAAAATACCAACCAAACCCCAAAAATCTAAGAAGGAAAAGTTATTTAAAGCCCGTAAGGAACAAAGCACAAAGTAATATATTTCATCAGAAATATGTAAATGTATTCTGAATATTCTTCTAGAAAAAAAAAAAGGTACACTTTTTTTGAAAGAAAATTCTTCTCCTATAAATTCATCATGAGTTCAGTATCTAAATTAATGTTATGACAAGGGCTTCAGGTGTCACGATTTCCTGCAAAGGAAATTATTTTAACCTCAATCCAGAAATCAGAGGTTATGATGGGAGACTGTGCAGGCTTGATGATTAAAAGAGGATTCAGATAGAACTGTTTCCGAACTTCACTACAAATTTTCTAATGAAATGACAAAGCTATCTTTCCTTTAAAAAGTGTTTCTGACAAAGTTCTGTATTTGAGGTTAATTACATGTCTATCTGGTTGGAGTCTTTGAAAAAAATGAAAAGTTGGCTGAGGACATGATGTGTGAAGAAAGGAAACAAAAAGTAAAATAATTATAAATACTTTTTCCCATGTTGACAGAACTGCTAAATAATAACATTTAAATGAAAGGAACCCTCTGTACATAATTATATCTTGTCCATGCCCAGCACCACTGGAGTCAGTGGAAACCTTACCTCTAATTTCAGAGGACATAGAAAAATCAAGAGAAATTTTATTTTCAATGTAATTATAATGTGGTGCTAGATATGCAATGTAGAGTACTTGAATATAGGAGAGAACCACTCTAGAAACTTCAACCTGCCATTTAGATGGTAAATAGCACGTGTTTCTTCTTACATTTTTTAATACCTTCATGTTGATACCAGAGAGAGAGTTTCTAAGCTTCAGGGAAATTAATCATATCTTCATTACAATATTTTCTGCAAGGAAGTACCGTAATTCCTGTAAGGAAGCAATGTGACAAAGCATGCTTTTAGTGGTCCTTATAAAAATTGCTTCCTATCAGCTGAAAAAGCTGTTGTTATTGGTACCGATGAGTATAACAACTGATGCTGCTTTCATGAAGAGGATTATGAAAAGGAGGGCAGCCTTATGGGACACCACTGTAACCTTTTTTTTCACCCAGTGCTTACTGGGTAGAACAAAATTAGCAAATAACATGTTTAGGAAACTCTTGCCTCTTAATCTGTAAAGGGCTTTCACATAAACAATTGTTTTTAACACTACTTACATCTACAAGAGACTTTTTGAAAATATGTTAAGGAATAGTTAGTATACGAAAAATTTTTCTGGACAGTTTGAGACTGTTTCTCCAAAGACTGTGAGGAACATGGATTTGAACTTAGTGATTTGTTGTGCAGAATTTTGTGGGTTATTCTGCTGTTCTGTTGTTCAAACTGTTAGAGAAAGTATTAACTTTAAACCATTGTTCGGGTATACGAGTGTCAGGCAGTCTGCTAAACGTCAAATCCTATTGACTATAGTTGGTATTTGCATGGAAGTATCCAAGTTACTGGAATAATTTCTTTTTTCCTTGCCTGTCAAAGACTTTTGGAGAGTGGAAATACATAATCTGAAACTGTTTTCATGGCATTTTTATGTCATTCTCTCTAAAATCCTGCAAGAGCCGTGTTCACTTGTGGCTCAGTTTCTCTATTCTCAATGTTTGTCACATTATATCAGCTTCCCTAAAGGTTCTATTGACTCTGCCTGCAAACATTGGCTCATGTATCCCCAAACCATCATGATTTCCATGCTACTCCAACCATTCTTTGCTTATATCTATTTAGTAGCTTCAAACAAAATATCAGTCTCTTCTTTCTCCACTTCTCCAAAAATAGTGAAAAAATATATAAAGAAAACCTTATGATACAATTGTTACCTTGGGTAGAATGAGGTCTGTCTGATATGATAATATGCCCTGTATTCCCAAGTTATTTACAAATATAGCCCATTTTTGGTCATTTTAAGAATATTCTACATTTCACTCTTCCCTTATACATCCAGGTTCTGCCAATTTGTCAGGCTTGCTTTATCTGCAGGTTGTCTGTTATGTCAGCCCACAAAATAACATGAATACAATGCTGGTTTATATATAGTAATGCAGTAATACATTTTAAAAATATACCAGCTATACAATAATTGTATGTGTCCAAGATAGCTTTCAATTCCTACAGAAAATAGAAAATGACAATGGGATCTAAAGTATGCATACAAGTACCATTCTTCTTCTTAAATATTTTCACCAAAAATCAGTTGTTCTTATCTTTTATGAATGAATATATATGGGAAATGTAATCAACCAGAGTGAAATTGCATCACTGTGAAGTTACAGCCTGAGCATCCCTCCAGTTCCTGCCTACTACATATAACAAGAGGGGACATACAAGTTCCTGAGGACTTGATCACAGACACATTTTTTTCAGGAAGCTTCAAATCTTTATAGGAATAATACACTTCTGTTGGTTAGCTTGCAGACATAATGCAACCGAGGGTTGCAAATACATAAAGATTTCCTCAAAGGGCTGCAAGAATTGTTCTGAATGAGAAAACCAGTTTCCATTGTAGTAAATTTAGAAAAATACAGACAAAATGTAAGGACAAATGTTGCATTTCTATTTGTATTCCCAGTGCAGGGAACAATTAAATTGTGTATTTCAAAAATTCAGTTTTATTGCAAATATGTGGTGTTTAGCTAATTATAGATGCCTTGTGTGGTGGTGTTATTTCCCAAAATCAACATCTAATTATACATTTTTACTCATACTAACGACAAGTTCAAGACAGCTGGAAGATTTCTTCAGTAAAAAATGAAGTTGGAGAGTGAGCAAAATCATAGCTGTTTGACACTGGGTAACTAACCTTCAATCCCAGCTGGAGGGAACAGTGAAATAATGCAATTCCAAATACCCTTCTCCTGAGTTTTCTATTCCTTTTTGCTGCCTGTCCTTAGCTGGATGTCTGGTAAAGCAAATTCAGCTATTACTTCCCATACTTGCATCCTTAAAAAAAGGATGTTCAGTGATTAAAAATGTCTGAAGTAGACAGTAGATGAGAGTGAAAAATAATTGAACTAGGGTATTGATTAATGCACACTTTCATATTACTATGGAAAATATCATTTGGTTTTGATCACTCACAGACAAAAGCTTTCGGCTTATCTCCTCTCTCTCTGTTTTTCTTACTGTATCTTAGATGTTCTATTGTTTGTTAAAAATCACATTTTATTTTCATTTCTTTGATGTTAGTATTCATGAGGCAAAGAATGTGTTAATATCATTGTTATCTTTTTTTAGATAAAGATGGATTTAAAACAATTGCTTCTCTGTAAGCAGTATAATAGTCTATGTAGTTGGCTGCTCACAATGCTTCTGAGAAAAAGTTTATTAAGGATATTGAGATTTTATGAAAAAATATTCTGCAATATGGTGTGGTTATATTTTAGGTTTTTATTTATAAGGTTTCCAATTGATATACTTTGTTTTTCATACATTTCTTGTCAAATCCTTTGGAATCTGGATTGCATAGATAAAACTGCAGCTACTCTTCGGAAGAAAAATCTAGACGATGAATTAGCAATCAAACCTGTAGTTAGTCCTATGTCTTTTAAAACTAACAATGATTTCTAAACAGTTTGATAACCTCAAGCTTTGGCAAATGTAATATAAATGACTTTGAATTAGTTTCTCTTGGTATTTATAACCATAAATTTTACACACAGTTTTATCACTTAACCACTTTCAATTATTCATAATTCACAAACCAAATAGGCTTAAAGTGAAAACTTACATTCAGTAAGCACTATGTATGATTATTTTTTCACTGCACACTAGTGAATGTTGGGGCAGATGGGGATCTAGTATGGACAAAACAGAAGATTTTTTTGGGGAAAACAAGAACAATAGTATATAAATATTACAAAAACTGCCAACACAATAGATTGGTATTCATTTCCATGGATGTATCACATAGTCCCTTTAAAAGACCAAATGATAGAGACTGATTACTTAGTTTCTTTCTGTTTCCTTTGCAATCACATAAGCATTGTGACTATAACAATGAAATCTGCAGACAATGGATGCAGAATGTGATACATAGTGAGCAGACGTTCTGGAGGAGACATGAAAGTCTCCTTTAGTGGAGTTACATGTAGCAATTCTGAACTTAGCCAAAGGGGACACTTTTAAAGAATGGTATTTGCTACCTAGTAAGCTAGAGGCTTAGTAATACATGTGGATAAGTATTAGTGTCTTACCATATGCAGTGTGGAATCTGTAATTCATAGGTGTTGACATGGGCCAAGGACCACTTCCAGTGAACAAACTGAGTGGGTTGACACCAGTTTAGAACTAAGAAAGATCAACTTTACTGGGACAAGCTATGCTGTGCCACCTGTCTGCTGTGACAAGGAATGGTCCCTTGAGTGTTTAATATATGGGCATAAATGTAACTTCAGGGTACAGCCCCTTATGATTCTTATGGGATCATGTCATCTGACAGAACTGAAAGAAAAAAAAAATCCTATCATTAACCAGAGGTAATAAAACTAAATGGCAAATAGAGGAACCACCAAAGGGCTTACCTTGACTTAGGATTTTTTCTGTGTGCAGTGAATTAACTTGTACGAGCAAATTTTAAAAGTGTGGTGAACAAGAAAAATAGACCGAGTTAATACGCACAATTTTTCAGAAGGGCTTTAATAGCGTGTAATCAGTATAACACTAACCACAACTATGCAGTTTCCAGCTTAAAGCTGGCCTTCATTCAATTGTGCTGGTGTGCAGGCAGTTCTCTCTCACATCTGCTTGCAAAATATAGCCTGCTGACGTATACATATAATAGCGTTTACAATAGCAGTTGAAAGCAAAGCTTTGAATAGTTAAGGACATCATCCATCTTATGCTGTCTACAAATAAAAATATTATTCTTACCAAGTAAAAAGAAGTTCAAACTTCATCACAAGAATATAAATGAAATAGATTTTTCATGAGTGAAGAAGGTCTTTTAATGCACATTAAACTCCTCAACTGTTTGTTCCAAGATCTTTTAAGAGATGAGGTTGTGAATCTGTTGGGTTTTGTTTTTTCTCAATAAAATTTTAGGTATGTATCAATAATCCATCACTTTGAAGCATGATTCTGAAAGGTTTTACTTTTTGTTTCAGTTTGTAACAATGAATCCTGCTGCTAAGTGCAAAAATGTTGTAATTTCTAGACTAAGTAGTGCCACGGTCCGAGGGGAAAGGGAATGGGATGCGGCACTGCAATAAGGGTTCAGGCACAGATGAAGGGTGTGGAAGCAATGCCACTTTATTGAGGGAGAGCAGGGGCTTAAATAGGGTAGGTCTGAGGGGAGGATTTCGAACCAGGGAGGAGCTTGAGACTGACAACTCAGGGAGAGTTAAGATTGGGAGATAGGGGAAAGGTGGGTGTAACTTTTGGGTATCTGGGGGAAAGGACCAATGGTAGCTCTCTGCACTGCGGCAAACACCAGCCAATCAGTGACAGAGGAGCGGGAAAGCAGGGGAGAACAAGGGGATAAACAACTTTTGGCGGGAAAGTCTGAGGGAGAAAGGGGACTAATATGGAGATATATATTAAACTTCATGTAAAACCAACAGCAAACAGGGGTACAACAGTAGAAATACATAAAACACAGTAAAACTGGGGAACAAGTAGTCAATCCAGTAGAGTGTCCATCCGGTAAATTAATAGTCCATTTAGTTCCTGTATAATTCTCTCCAGGCTTTATATCGCTCCCAGTCCGATTTCTGTTCCTCCACATCTCCCCCTTCTTTGTTTAAAGAGGCGACGTTGGCATTGATGCTTCTCAGGAACAACTGGCGAAGACAAATAAGCAGACAGGGCAGACAAGTACAAAAAGTAATGAGGACACACACGGAGATCAAAGTCATGATTAGTATTTTCTTGAGCCAATTGGGAAGTGAGGGGAATTTAAGCCAATCAAAAAGTCCATCTAATCCCTCACTATGGGATTGTCGAATATCTTGAACTAAATTTTTTAATTGGTTAATGCTTTGATGGATGGACTGTGAGTGATCTGAAAAATTCATGCAACACATGCCTTCGAACTCCTGGCACCCTTGTCCATGTGCCAGGAGTAGGAAGTCAATGGTCGCACGATTTTGCAAACTCACTTCTTTTAATTTTTGGGTATCTGCCAGTAAGCCTTCTATCGCTGTGGTAGTCGCGTTAGCTTCTTTGGTAAGCCAACATCCAAGGTGGGTGAGTAGGGACAAAGCATGGGCTGTTCCTATCCCCGGGGCCGGGAAGGAAGCCCAAAAATTTTTCATCCGGGACCAAATATATATATGGGAGTCACAGTCTTCAGGGAAAGGTAGAGTTGGTGGAGCAGTCCACGAAAGGACAGGAGGAGAAGGAGCTGATTTTGGTGTTGGGGCAGCAAGGGGTGAAGGAGGATCTATTACTTTAGGTTTAGGGGCAGGCGTTTTAGGTTTTAGTTTGGGAAGTGGGAGTGGTGCACCTATAGCAAAAGATAGCGATCTTTTAGCATGATTTTTAAAGGTTGATCAGGTAACTTAAATTTAGCCGGATTGAAAAGTGTGAGTTTTCCTACTGTGCAGGGACCTCCCTCCGGGTAAGCAGGAACACCCTGCCAGGCTCCATCCCCGCACAGAAGGAAAAATCCTTTTGGGAGTCTCATATTTCTCGGAACGTGTTCAGTTGCTACTATAGTAGCGATCGAATTGTTGCACCACTGTGAGGGGGTTCCTTGGTAAGAAGATTTGCTGGCAGATACATTAAATGGGGTAAATAATATAGGCTCTGTGTAACGATGAAATAGGATACAATTACTGGTGGGGAGGGAACCAAGGAGATCAATTTCCTGGAGAGGGTCTGCAGTGAACTTCCGACGAGAAACAACTTGTGCCAGTGTAGCAGAATTTAACAGCAGGGATCCTAGACTCCAGGTTTGTGCTACAAATGCATCCCAGTCCTCACCCGGAGTCACAGGAATACCAACTAGACATGTCTGGAAGGGGTTGCCAGCACCAGACTGGGCCAGACATAAAGTGTCTGTCCCAGTGGCCTTGGCCAACGTTACCCACAAGTTGTCCGTGGGCTGATTCATCCATTCTTTCAAAGGAAATGAAGTAGAGATGTCGATTGATCTTAGGATGTTGATTAGGATGACGTAGGCATAGAGGGTCCACATCCTGTGTCACGGTCCTGGTGTATCTTGACTCGTCTTGCTGGGACCCACCTAGACCCGGTGTCACCTGCAATACAGGCGTACCCTTTCCCCCAGGTGATCAGGGTTAAAGGGCCCGTCCATAATTCCGTTATAGGATCTTTATACATGATTTTTGCTTTTTGTTCACATGGGGACAATTCTGATTTAAAGTGTCTGTCAATGGGACTTCTGTTTGTGTGAGTTTCATGTTCCTCCAGCAAATTTAAAAAATTTAAAACATACATTACTTTTTCCAATTTCTCTTGGGGGGTCAGGCCAATACTCCCCCTTTTTTGTTTTTTAAGTAAATTTTTTATATTTTGGTGGGCTCGCTCTACTATGCCCTGCCCCGTGGGATTGTGAGGGACCCCAGTGGTATGGTGCACCCCCCATTCATTAAAGAATTTCTCTGTGTCTGCAGATACATAGGAGGGTCCATTGCCAGTTTTTATTTGCTTGGGGACTCCCATCCTAGCAAATGCGGACAAAAAATGTTTTTTCACATCCCTGCTTTTTTCACCAGAATGTGTGGTGGCTACAATCATTTTTGAAAACGTGTCAATAGACACATGTACATATTTTAGTTTTCCAAATTCTTGCACATGAGTGACATCTGACTGCCAAATCTCCAATGCAGTTAGCCCTCTGGGATTTGTCCCTTCTGGAACCAGTGGGGCAAACATTTGGCAGTCAGGGCACGCTTTTAAAATTTCTTTTGCTTGTGTCAATTTAAGGCCGAATTGCTTTTGTAGCGATCGCGCATTTTGGTGGAAAAATTCATGGGATATTTTTGCTTGTTGGTACAAATTGGGGGTAACAACCATACCTGCTAGATGATCGACGATCTGGTTTCCCTCAGCCACAGGACCTGGCAGAGTAGTGTGAGACCTCGTGTGGGCAATGTAGTAATCGAATTTTCTGTTTTCTATTAAAAATAATAAATTTCTCAACAGATTAAAAAGTTTTTCATTAGACACTTCTTTCAAATATGAATTCTCAATTCTTTTTACAATGCCCACAACATAAGCCGAATCTGAAACAATATTAATTGGTTCGGTGTCAAAAATTTGGAAGGCGCCAACAACTGCTGACAATTCTACGATTTGTGGAGAACCTTGAACCTTGTGAATATCTTGAAGCCAATTACCATTTTCTTTCCAAACAATGACCGCATTTCCGGTTCTCCCAGATCCATCGGTAAAAAGTGTTTTTGCATTTTTTATTGGGAGGTCTGATTGCATAATTTTTAATTTCAATGGAAATGGAATTAATCTTTGTAGAAATGGGCACGCCGGGAGGTGAAATTTAATTTCTCACGGGTAACCCCCGATGGCAATCTGGAAATCTATGGAATTCTGCAGCAGTTGTTCCAGATGTTCAGAAGTCAATGGGAGGTAAATGTAATCTGGTTCCTCTCCACTGAGTTCTAAACATCTGGTGCGACCTTTGAAGATTAATTTGCCAATCATTTCCGCAATCGTCACAATTGTTTTTGAAAATTGATGAGGGAGGAATATCCACTCCCACAAACAGAAGTCTTTTTTATCATTTGTAAATTGACCCATAAGAGCTAGTGGTTGATTTTGTTCTCGGATTATAACCAGTGAGGATGGCAGTCCCTCCATCCTACGAAATGATTGTCTCTCTGATATCTTCTTTTCGACAGTGGTAAGGGCTGATTTCGCATCTGATGTTAAAAATCTGGGGGAGGACAGGTCTGCATCTCCTTTCAGCAATTCGAATACGGGGTGCAAATCACCGGTTGTGATCCCCAGCACAGGTCTGATCCAATTGATCGCTCCCAGTAACTTCTGGAGGTCATTTAAAGTTCGGACCCTTTTATTAATTAAAACTGATTGAGGTTTGATATTTTTGGAAGTAATTTGGAGTCCGAGATACCTCCAGGGTGCTTCCTTTTTTATCTTTTCAGGGGATACTTCCAATCCTTTAGAATTTAGGGCTGAAATTGTGGAATTTAAAGTTTGTTCAATTGCCAATGCTGTTTCTGCACAGATCAACACATCATCCATATAATGGAAGATGAGTGATTGTTGGAGTTTTTTCCGAATTGGTTCCAACACTCTTGCCACAAACATCTGGGATAGTGTTGGGGAGCTTTTCATCCCCTGAGGAAGCACCTTCCACTGGAACCTGCGATGGGGTTCATAGGCATTGATGGCCGGGACAGAGAACGCGAATTTTGTCGAATCAGCCGGATTTAAAATAAATATGGAAGAAACAGTCCTTGATATCAATGGCCACTAGGGGCCATCCAGCAGGGAGCATAGATGGAGAAGGCATTCCCTGCTGGAGGGCTCCCATTGGTTCCAGGACTTCATTAACTTTGCGCAGGTCCTGAAGAAATCTCCAGGAACCTGAGGATTTTTGGATCACGAACACTGGAGTGTTCCAAGGACTGGTGGAAGGCTCCAAGTGTCCCTTAGCCAATTCTTGATTAACGAGATCATTTAAAATTTGCAGCTTTTTGGTAGGTAGGGGCCACTGATCTACCCAAACTGGCGTCTTGGTTTTCCAGCTCAGTTTGGGCAGCTGCACATGTTCAGTGACCCCTCCTAAAAATTTTCTTCTGTCCCCAATGTTAATTGCCACTGCTCCATGGCGTCTCTTCCCCAAAGTGTGATTGGAATATTTAGTATGAACGGTTGGAGAGATGCAGGTCTACCCTCCGGCCCATATACGGTTAGTACCTCCTGACTCCTGACAGGGTACTGTGAACCTCCCACACCGCTGACTTTAGTATCCGTTGTTTGGGCTGGCCAGCCGTACGGCCAGTCCCTGGAGGCAATGATAGTGACATCCGCTCCCGTATCGAGTAGTCCCTCTACCTTCACTTTCTGCGGGTGTCTAGATAAGGGGAAATAAATAAGACATGTTAAGAGAGGTCGTGAGGTCCTCACTGAGGTTGCCCAATGAACTTCCTTCAGTGAATCATTCCTCAGCTCCTCATCTTGGTACACCACGCAGAGAAGGTCATCCGTAGAGATCATTTTTGCGACCGGGAAGCGGTCCTCCAGCTGTACGGGTGGAAGATGCACAGTTAGACAAATTGCTATATTGGTATTTGTCAGTCCTGTCAGGAGAGTGGGAACAACAATGATGCCTTTTGGCACTGCCGAAAAGTGAGAGATCATTAAATATGTCACGTCCGGATTAACATTTGCAGATGGCCTAACTCTGACCAACTGTTTGCATGAGCTTAAATGTGTAGAGGGGTGTACTACTGAGAGGATTATCCATTTTAGCGGGGTACATTGGTCTTTGATAGGGACGGGGTCTGCCGGAGGTTCCCTGGTTATGGGGTAACTGGGCGCGGTGTCGGGCGCAGGATGGAACGAAGCGGAGGGGTCATTTCTGTCATCGCGCCCCCCTGAGCGCTCTGCTCCCCGTTTCCCGAGTGCTCGCAGAAGCACGGACGAAGATCGGGTAGGGAGTTAAAAGTTACCCTTTTCTTCATCCCAGGGGACCTTCTGGGGGGAAGGGGCTCGCCATTGATGTTAGTTAAAGATCTACAGGTTGAGGACCAGTGGTGGCCCTTCCCACACCTCCGGCAGAGGGATTTAGGTAAATTGGGTTCTGATGTAAATTTAGGACAATGTTTCTTAAAATGTCCCTTTTGTCTGCCATTGAAACAGGATTGGGGCCCGGTAAAAGCGGCAGCCAATAGACGTACTTTATGGGAATTCGAACCAATATTTTTACATGCATCAATCATTTCGAGCAGAGAGGGATCTTTCAATATTTTTAATGCCTTCTGGCAATCTTCATTTGCTTTTTCTATTACCAATTTATTAAATAAAATTTCTTGGCTTTCCTTTTGGTTTACTTGTCTGCTAATTGCTTCTTTTAATCTTGTAATAAAATCGACAAATGGTTCTTGGGGGCCCTGATTAATTAGCGTGAAAGAGGGTGTCTGGACATAAGCGTCCACCACCCTCTTTACTGCCTCTAGTGCCAATTCTTTTGTTACATCTAAGAATTTAGGTTCAATTCTGGACTGATCCCCTCTGGTTGAGTAATTCCCTTCCCCATAAAGCATATCTATTGCCTGCCTCACCGGGATTCCCCTTCTCTCCATCTTTTCATTAACATAGGCTGTGATTAATTTTTCCATTCTGCCTCAAATACAGAAGACTGAACTGTAGCAAAAAGTCCATTGATTACAACCCTGATGTCATAGGGGATTAATAGGTACGCTAGGAAAAAGGACTCCAAGAGACCAATGGTATAGGGAGCTCCTAATCCATATTCTACAATGGCCTTCTTAATGTCTTTAAGCAGTGGATAGGAGATTGGTCTCCACTCAGGAGCCTTGCCTTCCTCTAAATAAATAGGGAAAGATTTTAAAAATTCAGTGTCTTTTGCGTGTGCAGCTTCCTCCCTGAAGGGCTTCCAGATGTTAGGCATTTCGGACTGTGGAGCACTGAGTGTAATCTGTGTCAGTGTCAGGGTAGCGGCAGGCGGGGTAGACCTTGGTGGTACAGGCCCTATGGGCGCGGCCATGTTTCTGGAAGCCGGCCTTGACCTTTGCCCTGACCCCGCCCCTCACCCCCCTTTCACCCCCAGAGGATGACCTCTCCGGGGAAGAGGCGGAACTGGAGGGAGAGGACGTGCATGTGGGCGAGTTGGGGGAGGGGTCCCTGACACGCGCAGGTGGAGGTGGAGGCAGTCTGGAGGGTGGTGCTGAGGGGGCCCGCCCCCTCTTTTCCTGCGCTGACGACTCCCGCGGCGCCCCTTCCCGCCTTCGCTCCGCGCATCTCCTGCTTCCCTCCTCCTCGACGCCATTTCGTGCACGCTGTGATGTGATGTCTCTCTCCCTCCCGCCATCTTGTGTGTGCCGGGTCTTGTGTGACGCAGTTGATTTCATTTTGGTGGTAGACAATTCATGGAGGCTGTCATTCTTGTTCATCATTTGGTGCTGTAGCACCATCAGAACAAGCCTCCAGGCTATAAGTGCCTCCTTAGCCATTCGGTCCCCCCTATCATTATCACGCCATAAGCTGTAGCCAATTACTTGCCATTCTTCCACGGTGGTGTCGTCTGTAAGCTTGTGATTTTTACAGTCCAGCCATTTGGCAAGTGCCTTGGCAGATTTTTTATCAAGGGGGTGACCGTGCTCAATTATGAAGTCCTTGAGGCGTCTATAAACGAATTTCTGGGAGGTGGACAGCGCGAGTCCCATCTTGATGTTACTTGGATCTCTGCGTTAGTCCTTGATGTTATAAATCCTCCCTTTATTATTTTTTGTGTGGGGTTTTTGGGTATTGCGGTGGGATGTGGAGTGTCCCCAGCTGCTCACCTCTCCGGTGCGTTGACCCGTGCAGCTCCAAGGGCCCACAGTCGTCCGTTCAGCTGAGGGGGACTGGCGGGATGATCACCTCTCCTGGTGATGTCTGAGTGCAGGTGAGGACACAGGAGTTCTCTCAATGTGAGAGCCCTTCAACTGTGCACAGGAACTAAATGGACTATTAATTTACCGGATGGACACTCTACTGGATTGACTACTTGTTCCCCAGTTTTACTGTGTTTTATGTATTTCTACTGTTGTACCCCTGTTTGCTGTTGGTTTTACATGAAGTTTAATATATATCTCCATATTAGTCCCCTTTCTCCCTCAGACTTTCCCGCCAAAAGTTGTTTACCCCCTTGTTCTCCCCTGCTTTCCCGCTCCTCTGCCACTGATTGGCTGGTGTTTGCCGCAGTGCAGAGAGAGCTACCATTGGTCCTTTCCCCCAGATACCCAAAAGTTACACCCACCTTTCCCCTATCTCCCAATCTTAACTCTCCCTGAGTTGTCAGTCTCAAGCTCCTCCCTGGTTCGAAATCCTCCCCTCAGACCTACCCTATTTAAGCCCCTGCTCTCCCTCAATAAAGTGGCATTGCTTCCACACCCTTCATCTGTGCCTGAACCCTTATTGCAGTGCCGCATCCCATTCCCTTTCCCCTCGGACCGTGGCAAAGTAGCAAGTCTCAGGACCCTTAAACTGAGTTCAAAATATGATGACTGTAAGATCCTGCCTGCATGCCTGCCTTGCCTTGCCTTGCCTTGTTTTGCCTTGACTTTCAGGTAGAGTTGGAAAATCGATCAGTGGAAGTAAAAACATTTGCTTTGTTTGGTTTTACAAGAAATAAATACTTTGTTTGTCAATACAGATTAAAAAACCAAACCAAACCAAACCATAACAAAAGAAAGAATAAAGCAGGGGAAATCAAAATAGTTAATGACAAAACCTTCTACTTGAAGAAATCCTTCTTTCTGATATTTCTATTCTACCAGGTTAAAATATCAGAATACTTTGGGTAAAACTTAGCAAGTCCCTAAAGTACTGGTGCTTAAACTGCATAGATTCTAGCATGCTTATTAAAGACAATTTCTTTAATAATTTATCTTAAAAGAGGATCTCAGTCTTCAGATTACCTAATAGTTCAAACAGAGTAGGCCCTAGGCTGTTTGCTCCTGTAGATTCACATTTTCACATCACTAATCTGTGTTACTGTGTGTATCACCACAGACTTTTTAATTTTCTCTCTTTTTATTGACTACATGGAATAGTTTAAACAGTGTATTTCACATTTGCAGAATTCTGTCTCTGCTGGACACACACCACCATACTCTGTTTTCCCACTTTTATAGACTTTCTGGAGATTATTCTCTGTAATTAAAAACAAATTTTTTCCCTGCATGCCCATTTAGGTTTTAATTATAAGTACACACATTTGCACACTTATATTGCTACTAGAGTCTTTAGTAAATGTCCTGATTCGATGAAGAAAACTGATAGAAAATGTATTGTGAATGTTTTTACCACTATGGAAGATTTTAGGGGTTTTCCAAAAACCTATTAAATTTCCGTCCTCTACAGCAAACAAATAAACAAGCAAGAACAACTGTGAACTTTTGGTTCAATAATGTTGCATACTGGCCATTGGGATTTTCAGCTTATTGAATAACTTCATGTAATAGATGTCTCTCTTGTCTTCAGCAGCTGTAGAAAGATATAGTCTCTCATTAAAATTCCATTGCAACTTTCCCTCAGTTAAACATCAGAACTTTTCAGGCTTTTGGACTGGATTGTTTTTGTTGTTAGATGGAGCTCAAAGACATTGGCTCATGTTTATTTGACAGACTACCACTTAGAGTGCAATGAAAGAAGGCATCTTTCTGTCAGCATAATCTACCCGTGGTTCTTCACTTTCATCTTCTGCTGCATGCTGACTGTCACTATGGTGTTGTCTTAACCAAGGAGTGAACTGTAGGGCTGAATGGAGAAAAAAAGAAAGCTTGCTATGTCTGTACTCATATCCCTCTGTTTTATTACCAGTGTGTTGTAAATCACCAAGCAGCTGATGACAGTCAGGAACAGCAATCAATAAAATCAGAGGTCTTAGAATACCTCTGCCACCTTTACCTGCTCAGCTTGTTCTGCCCTGTTCACAACATGCAACAAACCTGAGCTTGGAGTGTAGCACAAAGTAATTTTTTCCCCTCACTCAATTATAAATGCTTGGTTACTGAATCTTTAATGCCATGATTAACACTGTGATCATCCATGTCACATTTTTATTTGTCCCTTTCATCTGAAGGATCCCAAAATGCTTTCCATATCTCTGGTTACACAAAGACTATTGAAAGGTTTCTTAATCCAACAGGAGAAGAAAAAAAGACTGCTTTACCAGCATAGCACATCTCATTGTTATTAATCATAGTAATCATTCCTGGCATTGGCTGTAAGTTTCACTCTTTTTTATGCGGCTTTCAGAAAGCAATTTATAATCAGGTATTGGAAGACTTCACACACAGCAGTTTTGCAATACAGATAAGCTTATAACTTGTATCTGCAGTAAAGTGAAGGCACACACATTAACCATGTTACCCCAGTCAACAAGGTAGTTATAACTGGAGATCTGAGGAGCTTTCAAAGAGTTCATATATTCTCACCTCAGTGTCCTAATTTAACTGTTATGACATATTTCTGAACTAAATGTCAAGACAAGATATGAAAGAATCTAAGGAAGAAAATCCAGTGCTGTCCTAGTTGGATAATTAGCTTTTTTCTAGAAAAAAAAGCTCTGGCTTGGTTCTGAGATATGAATACTAAAGAAAAATAAAGAGGAACTGAGGTACAGTAAGAAATTTTCAGGAATTCTGGAAGGATGGCAGATTATTTACAGGCTTACAGAGCAGACAATTGCTATGTTTGTAGTAAACCAGTTTAGCCATTAGGACAAATCTTGTGCATGTGCCACATACCAGAGTCCTCACAGGATGAAAACATCAACCCAGGTATAGTGAGAAGCTTAGTTGCCTGAGATGTGGACTTGGGAGCCACTAGATGACAATCTCTGTGTGGAGTTAGAAATAACCATATAGCAGCTAATATCAGACTATTTGTTGATGACATAGAAAGTGAGTTTTCACTTCTGTGTAGTGTGCAAAGATTCATATCTACCTCCTTTGTCCTCTACCCCATCAGCTCTGTAATCCCTAGACTGCAGACTACAAGCTGGTTATGATGTCCAAGAACGGGAATCACAGTGAAGAGACAAATTTCATTCCATGTCCTCTTCCTGTCAGGCCACCAAAAGGCAAAAAATACATGAGTCTTGGGACTGGCGAGATAAGAACCTTGGGGAGCCTGATGTTACAGCCTGAGTGAATCAGGGAAAAGAAATACCAGGACCTGTCCCTGGGTGCTTCTCTTTGAGTGTACTTTCATGCCCAGCAACTTTCTTTCCTCCAGATAATTACGCTGCATTTTTCCAGTCCTCATTGTAATCTTGTAATTCTTGAATCCTTGGCTTCATAGTGGTTGAGTTTCTGCCAGAAAGTTAGTTCTCCAGGGAGGGTGCGTAACGTCACAGATGTCAGCTCTTACACGTGCTTCAGTTTGCATGTTGGGCATATACTGCTCACTGTTTTGTCTCCTGCTCTAGGATCCTCAGATTAGCTGTCACCGTGTGGGGTATCAAGATCTGTCTCTGACAGAAGAAATATTATAACTTAGGGGACCATGTCTTCATATGTTTTAAATCATCCAGATCCATTTGTCTCTCCCTCTATGTGGATATTTAAAATATATCTCTTCCTCCTTCTCTTATCCCTCCCCCCTTTTTTGATAACCTTTGCAATTATGTAGTTTCAAATGCAAGAAATATTCTCTGTGAGAACTGGGATTAGGAAAGAGAAATAGATGCGTCTGGCAACCAGCTATCTTCTTATCTACCATACATCATAATCGTTCCAAAGAAGATATTAATCGCACAAGAATTTAGTTATAAATTTGCTTTAGTTGTTTCTGCAGATAGATGTTTTTTCACTCCACTGCAGAATCTTTATACAGCTGCATTCATTTATCCGTCAATTCTGAAGACAAAAAGTCCTGAAAGTTTTTTGAAGAACCAGAGTTTGTATATTTTAAAACAAACATTGTGAATATTTTCATGTAACTTGTTTTTAATATTTATCCTAATTTTAGAAGCTACCAATCTATGTGGATTCTGTCAGATTTTATCATAAGTTCTAGACACATGGAGCCTATGAGTCTGACAGCAGTAAAGATATTCTTAATTTCTTTAGTATTCTTCCTATTCTGCAGATTGGGATCAGACGAAGAATGTGAGCTTTTCTGAAACAGGCATAAAGTAAACAGCTTGTTAAATAGATCATCTTTATTTAATATTTATTAATGCTATATCACTCATGGTTTTTTAACTTAATTGTATTTATTTATAGAAATTTCCCTCTACAAGGCAGTTTGGCTGCAGCATAGTTCCTATAAAAGAAGTCTATTTAAATATTTGCATACTTAACACATGAAAGTTATATGAAAAAAATGTTGGAGACAGTTTTTATGTAACTCTTCATAATTTGAAAACAACAAAGTCCTTACCTTCTGTTCCCTTGTTGTTAAGAAAAAATAAAGTCACCATAAACGTTAAGCATTGGGACTGACCCTTATGACATGTAAATGCAGGTTGAGTGTAATAATTGTTAGTGCATTTATTTAGTTGTGCTGGGGCTCTGAGAGATTTTCAGTGAAGTTGTGTTCTCTGCAGCTTGCCATGAAGAGACACCTTAGACACCTATCTTTGTGAGAGACTGTCGTGTACCAGAGAACCCTACAGCATCAAAAATCCTTCACTGTTAGCAACTGACTTCAGAACACATAAGAAAATTAAAAGTTTTAAAAATAAATTTGGATTTGAGTACAAAAACATTATAGTTCCTTACCTGTTAAATTGTTTTCTATCAAACACAAACTTGCAACTGTATTTTATACATCATCAAAAGGATTGAGGCATCACATGGGAATAGACTAGCCTTTTCTTTTTGTTGTGTCAATGGACTAATAATTAATTCATTATATCCCATGAATACATTAACAAATCTTTAAGAACTGCCCAAATCTTTTGTAATGATGTGTTCAAGCCAGCCAGATATAAAAATCCATTACAGCTAGATATCTCCTAGGGAAAGGTCACAGGTCATCCCAAGGGTGCTGCCTGCTCTTATTAATGCATTAGTAACTATAAGTTTTACTGCTACCCTGATACCCTGCCATGAATTTTATTATGAATATTTAGTAAGTATAGTACAATCCGATTGTGAAAAGAGGAAAGAAAGAGAAAATATGAAGATTAATCAACAGTTATGATTTTCAAGAATGTAAAACTCTGTGGGCTTGATCATCACTTAAATCCTGCCTTCTTAACACTGGGTCTATAGGACAAAAAGTGGAATGCAGACTTGGTTGATTCTTCACACATCCTGCCTCTGACATCTGAGTTGAAATGTTGCCTCACTATTCAGAGACTGACTAGAATATGAGGGCTTAAAGTGTCTAGTTAAAAATATTTCTTCTGAAAACCACAGAAGAATAATCAAGTCTGACGTATAGGAATAGCAGCAAAAGATGTGTCTAGATGCTGCTTAGCGCTTTCCTTAAAGCTTTTTATAGCAAGACTAGAACAGTTCACATGTCTGACTACACTTTTTTTTATATCTGAAGGTTAGTAAGAAAAAACCAAAACCTTACACTTTGGTTGTTTGTTTTTTGTTTTTTTTTTTGTTTTTTTTTTTCCTTATTTAACAATAATTTACTTCTTTTGTGAAAAGAAATACTTATAAAAATTGGGTGCGTTTTTTTAATGTGAGTAAAAACACACACCTTTTTGAAAAGTCAACATTAGGATACAGTGATGTTCTTTGCAAGCTACAGTGTTAGACATTAATAAGTAATATTGGTTTGCCTAGGTACATCCACAGGAGCAGTCCATTATAGCAGAGGAAGAGTGAGGTCTTTATTTGCACAGTCATTTGTAGATTGGTAAAGAAGAAACAGATTTGTGGGGTGGGAGAAGGAAAGAGTGAGGAGAGAATATTTATTATAAGAAATGGAGAAGATGCTTGAGAAGACTCTAAATGAGCAATACCTGTGCATATTGAGGCTGGCATGCTTGCCTATGTACTTGCTGTGTTGTGCTGTCATAACCACATATGCATGTACTGCCTTTCTTATAAGTGGGCTTACTGCCTGTGTTGAATTTAGTCACATAGGGGAAAGAAGAGTCAATGCCTAGATTTGGTCTAGAAGAATGTGATCTCTGATCTTGTTCATAGTCTGAGAAACATAATAAAGCACACAGTTCCGAATGCAGATATCTTAATGAGCCCTGGGAGTTCACCATCTTGAGTGAGCTTAAGCCTTTAAACTGTTTTTGTATGAAGACCCTCCAAGAAATTAGAGCCAAACTGAGAAGTCAGTGACACTCTGTATCATCTAGGCAGGAATATAAAACACCTATATGTGGCATATATTATAATGCAGATCAGACTCTACTTGTCACTGATATTCCTATTCAGTAGTGGTTTGGGCCAAGTGTAAAAAAAATTATTCTTTTTGCAGCCAGTCTCAGCCTCCAAGAAGTGACATACTAATCCTAGAAGTGTGCATTTATACTCCTGTAACAGATCTCCCTATGCATATTATCCCAGGTTCCTGTGAAAAATGTTTTATAAGGATATCATATAATCATATGGACAGCCTTTTGGCTCACAGAAGAATCTGTTAAGATGATGTGTATGTAGACTCTCTCAATGCCTCTGATTCCTTCTATTTGCAGACAGAGTATATAGTTAAGGATTAATCAATCACTTCTCCCATTAGTGTTTTGATCAGCCAACACTGTAGTTCATAGTCTGCAAACAACAGTTCACTTGCAGGCAGGATGATGTGGCTCCAGAAGCAGTGCCAATCTCATAAATAGTGGAATGATAAAGTTATGTGCTCCTGTTGAAGATCCAAGACAATTACTGGTACAGACAATTGGTATTATCTTCCTTAACTGAAATTTCTATACATTTTTATAATGCTATTAGAGAAAACTTAAGAGGGTGAGCATTCTTCTCTGCAAGATGGTTATGCACACAATTTATGTGACCCAGGGCAAAGACCTGCAGCATGGATTTACCTGACTCACAGTTTGGTTTGAGGAAATCCAACCCAACCTCAAGCAAGAGCAATAAGAGCATAACCATAGCTGTATAAACTGGTTTCAGCTTTAGCTTTGTGCAGTTCTGTGAGATAATGTTAAAATGCATTTACATGTTGTATTGGGTTTGTGTGGCCAGGTTTTTGTAGCAGAGGGGGATACAGGGGTGGCTTCTGTGCGAATCTGCTGAGAGTTCCCCCTGTCTGGCATAGCCAATGCCAGCTGGCTTCAGGATGGACCTGCTGCTGGCCAAGGTCGAGCCAATCAGGAATGATAGTAACACCTCTGTGATACCTTATTTAAGGAGAAAAAAAGTTATTGTGTAGATGAAAATTGCAGCCAGAGAAGAGCAGAATGAGAACATGTGAACAACCACGCAGACACCAAGGTCAGTGCAGAAGGGGGGGCAGGAGGTGCTCCAGGTGCCGGAGGTGAGATACCCCTGCAGCCCATGGTGCAGACCATGGTGGAGCAGCTGTGCCTCTGCAGCCCATGAAGGACCATTGGGGTGCAGAGTTCCACCTGCAGCCCATGGAAGAGACCTATGCTGGAGCAGGTGGATACCCAAAGACAGCTGTGACCCCGTAGGATGCCCATGCTGGAGCAGGGTCCTAGCAGGGACCTGCTGAACCATGGAGAGAGGAGCCCATTCTGGAGCATTTCTGGTAGGACTTGTGGCCCTGTGAGTACCCCACACTGGCGCAGCCTGTGCCTGAAGGACTGCACCCCATGGAAAAGTGACCCATGTTGCATCAGTTTATGGAGAACTGTTGCCCATGGGATGGACTCGCGCTGCAGAAGTTCATGAAGGACTGTCTCCCATGGGAGGAACCCCACACTGGAGCAGAGGAAGGACTCCTCTCCATGAGCATTGGCAGAAACAACCCGTGATGAACGGACTATAACCCCCATTCCCCATCTCCTTGTGCTGCTGGTGGGGGAGGTGATAGAATGGGAACGGGGGAGGGGTGGGGGAAAGATGTTTTTAAGATTTATTTTACTTCTCATTCTCCTGCTCTGATTCTGTTAATAATATATTTAATTAATATCCCCACTTCAAGTCTGTTTTTCCCATGACAGTGATCGGTGAATGATCTCTCCTGGTCCTTATTTCAACTCATGAACCCTTTTTTATGTTTTCTCTCCTCTGTCTGGTTGCAGAGGGGAGTGGGAAAGCGGCTTTAGTGGGTACCTGGCATCCAGCCAGGGTCAACCCACTACACATATGTCTTTTGGGTATGTGATTAATCTGCTGTAGGTGTGTGATAAACTGCTATAGAAGACTTTGCTTGAGCATGGGGATTGGATCAGGTGTCCTCCAGAGGTTCCTTCCAACCTCAGTCATGTTGAGATTCTGTGTTTAACACGCACTAACAGCAAGTCATATTACATTAACTATCTATGGCACTAGAACAAAAATGTAACATGCAAGGAGCACAGAAAGGTGATGGTAGTAGAGGACTTGACAGAGGTACCCAAGGCCTAGAGTCTTTAAACAAACTCACTAGTGGTCAGTTACTAGGGCTTAAAGGCATGCAACCTTGGGAGTTGGATAAAATTAAATTATGGAAAACCAAAGAGAGTGAAGAAGGGAGGATTGGATATACTGTTTGGTCAGGATGACTGGAAAGGAAAGAAATGGTCTGGGTCAGCCCATGGAGTGATTCTTGAAATCTGGGTTATAAAACCTACAACTTTTTAAATTTCAAAGCAGTGAGGGTACTCACTGCTGAAACCGCTTGCTAACAAGTGTTACTATTATTACCTGTATATATACTATACTGCTTCTGCTACTTTGAGTAAGTTATTAGTTAAGAGTAAGGCACTAAATGTACATTTACAAATGTGTGTGTGTATGTGTTATTATTTTGAATTTTTTGTGAATAAATGAATAAAAAAATCAATAATTTGTGAAAGGCATTGTACATATGGTGTCCTATCCTTCCCCTCCATTTTTTCCCAACCAGTTGTTTTGGCAACAATAATCAGTGAATATATAAAACATCCAAGGGGAAAAAAAACCAAACCAATAATAAAAAAGACTGAAGCTGACTGGGATTAAATCATGACAAACTGCTTAGTTGAATTCCCTGAAGATCTTTCTCTGAGAGAAGACCTTTCTCTGAGAGAAGACCTAGCAGAAATGAAAGATGTTTTTACTTTTGTGCTTGTGGAAAAAAAAACATTGCTTTCTTTTATATTACTTTCCAAGCCATCCAGTTTTGGTTGGGACCATGGAAATAACCCTAACTGACAGATGTTCCTGTTGAAGTTGTAGTAAATCCTTAGAAAACATGACTAAGACAGCAGCATCAACATTCTGTGTCCTTTGATGTATTTGTTAGACATTCCCATAAAAATTTAATTTGAATACAGGCTCTACCACCAAACCAGTAAGTTGTGAAAAAAACTTTAATTCTTTCCCAGAACCAGAAGCAATTATCCACAGCTCAAAGCATTTCAGAAGGCATAATGAGGGTATGATATTAACCAGTCAATTGGACTAATCTGAATGACTGTCAGTACTCCCAGCAAAAGAGGTCTTATTATAGTTACAGCTATTACACTTCTGCAGTTACAAGGTTACTTAG
The DNA here is from genome assembly GCF_003984885.1 of Neopelma chrysocephalum. Classification (NCBI taxonomy): domain Eukaryota; kingdom Metazoa; phylum Chordata; class Aves; order Passeriformes; family Pipridae; genus Neopelma; species Neopelma chrysocephalum. The sequence continues at coordinate 38,300,598 of NW_020897691.1, forward strand.
AAAGCTGAACTCAATCTATCAGCATATTAGAGACTGAAATGCCAAATCATCAAACTGGAAGCCTTAATATACCATTTAGAAATGGTGGAGTGAGGAAGAGGCCTTTGCGAAAATTTAGAGAGCATAGGGTATCCTTGACATAATTCTTCTCCATATTCTGAACCAGTCATTCATGAATGACTGGTGAATACACCAGAGTGAATTATGGGAAGTTCCCACGGTTTTTCATCTTTCAGGAAGTTTTCTTCAGCTTGCAACTTACAAGAGACATCTCTTGCATTGTAGGTTCTCATTTAAATGAATTCACTAAAGAGGATACATTTAATTATTATGGATAATTTTTTTTTATATGACTAATAAGAAAAGTGAACGAGCTAGCATTAGTGTTGATACTGCATTACAGGATCTGGAACCGTAATAATCAGAGAATACAACAGGTTATTTTATGACTGGTGAAGATGATCAGACTTTTTCTCTCAAGAGATACCAGAGAGTGTGTTTTTCATGTAGGGAGAAGATTCAACTGTGCTTTATAACAAGGCCATAATAGGACAACACTATTGCATGCATACAGTATACATCTGGAAGTTAGAACTGAGGGGGACCAGGACCATAAAAGTTTTCTTTTTAAAATGAGCTCAATGCTCATTGTAATTTAGCTGTTCTATAGTGTGGTGTTTCTTACTAGAATGTTTACAGCTGGTGCACAGATAAATCATAAACAGGAATACTAATTCTTTGCTAGTTATTCATATGACTTCCATTACTGCCAGAATGCAGGCAGTGATGCACTTCAAGGATTGTGCTGATGCTGATGTTATAAAACAGAACAAAGTTTAAATGGTCTGTAAATGTCAGTAGAATCTTGATAGTAATTTATGACCTTGCTATTGACTCCTGAGTACCTTTAGTTACATTTTACGCATTTCACACAACGAAAGCAAAATGCTCTTCAGATGACATAAACAAAAGAGTAGCACAACTGCCCAGACTCATGAACCAGAAGAGAACATCAGATAGCTATCAGGAGTTCCGTGAAGTTATTTACAGAAGTTAAAGTTATCTTTAGGAAAACAATATTATCCAGTGAGTAGTGTTGCAAGAAATACTAGCATCTGTATTCTCATAGTAATTAATTTTCTTATGAGTGTGTGTGTGTTGGAGTTCAATATATAGAAGTCTGAGATTCGGCACATTGAACTATCTTATTCTTAAGTGTAAAATTGAAATTCTTGGCTTGCTTGTAATTTATATATTGAAACTTTGTAGCTCTGAGGAGATACATTAATGTCCACTGCAATGTCTGTCAGTGGCACATTTCATGAATGAGGTTCCAAGGCAAACTGAATTCAATAATCATGAGTTGATTACGAATAACAGAATCACAAGTTTGTGCCTGACATATAAATGACCTTGTAATCCTCTCCTTAGAATTCTTGCCAGCATTCTTCCCTCCCGCCACTCTCCTTTATTGTGTTTTAAAATTAGGTTAGAAGGACTTTGGGGCAGAGAGCACGCTGTCTCTTACATTCCAAGGAAGAGCTTATTTTTTACTGCACTGAAAATGTATCTAATGTGCAGATCATTTTTTGAATTCCTATTTTGAAATGTTAAAATTTCATATCATCCTTTCCTAATCCTAAGTGGGATTCAAGGAAGTTGTATATTGCTCATTTCATTTCACACCAATTAAAATGCATTCCACTGGCTTCTTTCTTTTCCCAGCATTGCCCAAAAATGCTTGCCTTAGCTTTTTCTTTCATACCATTTTACTTTCTGTTCTAAATGTGGGTGTAATATCAGCAATATTAATATTTTCTTTTGGTGTGCCTAACCAGTCCCAAAATTCATTTGTTCTTACAAAAAGACCACTGTTGTACAAGTGTGCCCAGTAAGACAATGCTGGATTGTATCAGGTTTGGGATAAACATCTTCATATCCTGCTACTCTTTTGTTGGGAATACAAAGGCCATTCCTCTTAAAAAAGTTAGTCTTTTGGGAGAAGAGTACAGCTACAAAGTAAAGGAAAGCTGTTTGAAAGTGGAACCAGTGAAGTCTGTATGCAGCCAGGATAGGATTGAAGCTTTGGAATTCCTATTAGAAGCTTAAAGCTTTTTGAGTTTCTCCTTGGCAAATGTCGATACCACAGAACAGGAGTTCTTCTTTAAAGTTTCTTAAAAATAGAACAATAACCCACCTTTATTGTCCTTATCAGAAATAGCTACTATCTTTTACTGCTAAAAATGACTTCTGATGAGTACACAGTGCTGTATTGCAGATACATTGAGTGATATTTTAGAGACCATAAGAATTTTGTACATTAGAAATAAATAGCTCCTTCTAATATCAGGGAAATCCAAGTGATGCCTAAATTTCTTATGTATACTGCATCAGAAGCCAGCTAGGAAAAAATAATAAATCAGTATTTATTGAACCACTCAGGAAGTGTTCACTCTCAAAGTGTTGAGAATTTGACACATATGGTCAATAAAAGGGGCAGGTCCCATTTGACCATGCAAAACAATCACAGTCCTTGAAATATTCTCTAAAAATTTTATCAGATTTTTAAAAAATGTCTTTACAAAAGTGTTTTCAGACACTGATTAGCTGTTGGCTTTCATCACCAATATCCAGTATAATGATGCTGACCTACTTTGACTACAAAAAGTAGTCTACTTAGACTACAAAAAGTTGGCCTGCTAATGAAGCAAGGTGGAAGCAGAGAACCAGGCAATTCTTCTCAAGGGGTCTTTTATACTCACTGTTCAGGCATCATGTAGATGAGAAAAAGGATTATATCATCTGAATGGGGAGACAAGATGTTAGTCGGAGTCTTCTGCTCATGTTTAGGAAACTGGTTCGTCAGATGTGCTGCTATTTATATCCAACTGCACTGTTCAGTCCTCTCATGGTACATCAGAGATCTCTCAAGCTGGGAGCCCATGGCCTATGCCTACATCCTCACTACATCTACATCTTTTCGCAGTTCCTGGTCCAATGCTGTGTTCGTCTTCCAAACCATGAAAAGTCATTATCCTTTATGTATTTAAGTACCCACTGAGGACTCACTTTTATTGAGCTGTTTATCAGAGATTGATCACTATAAATATAAATATAAAGATTAACAAGCATTATGCCATATAGATATAATTCTCAAAATATTTTTGTATGGTTTTTATGCTCCTACATCAGAGGTAACACTTATTTAACTATAGATTCTACTAGTAGCACCAGATAAATACCTATTGGGACTGCAAACCATTGTTGTTCAAATAAACATAAGAAAATGTGAATTGATGATATTAGTGAACTCTGATATTAAATAGCTCAGGAACACAAGCATGTTAGCACAGACCGTCCCCTCTAGCTGCATCCATCTCCAGGATTCTGCATAAAAATACTCAGACAACTGCACTTGAGCTTTCACACTGATTTGCAGGGGAATGCTTAGAGACAAGTAATATGTCTGAGCTCAAGATGCTGCACACACAGTTTGCTGTAAGAGAAGACAATTATCCTTTGCTTTATCTCCAATGAAGGGGAAAGACATAAAATATTCATAGAATAATTTAAGTTGAAAGGGATCTCTGAAGGTCATCTAGTCCAATCCCAGGCTGAAAACGGGTCTAATCAGATCAGGTTGCTCAGGGCCATGGCCAGTCAAGTCTTGACCAGCTCTAAGGACCACATGCCACAATGGCTATGGCTATTTTTTTTCCCTTATATCCAGTATAAGCTTCACATATTCCAATTGTATTCCCCCAATTTAGATACTTTTATACCAGATTGTATACTAACTTCTGTAAAAAGACGAGTTTTCATATGACCAAGAGATTTATAGCCTTTGAATATAAACCAAAGTTTACATCAAAACTTTTAATCTAAATCTATAAAATCAAAGCTTATATCCCTTTAATAGGTCTTGTACATGCTTGGATTCAGTCCATGTTCTATCAAGCATGAATTTTCTGACTGAAGAAAACTCTGATATTTCCCTGCAATTTTTGAAAATGCACTATATCCAAATGAAATAGAAAAACAACTCCCAGCAACTGAAACTTGGTTGTTAGAGTAACCCAGAGTGCATTTTGTACTGATATTTCTACCTAAAATGGAAGAAAAACATTATCTGCCCTGGCTACCTCAGTGCATGTTCTGTTAGACAGTTTAATGGCTTTGATGCTGACAAGTCAATCAAAGAAAAATTCTTTTGTTTTGTTTTTTTTTAATTGTTATTTTATTTTATTTATGTTCACTGATGAAATAGAAAAGAACTGCAAAATCTATATGCCCTTGGGCCACAAAAGGACTCTTGTTAAGAGGTAATATCTTTGGAATAGTGTACTGAATATAAGTAAGTCTGGACTATGCTGAAATATTTCGCCACACTGGTCAGAAAGAAGATTAAAACCTCCTATGTGCTATACAGTTGACTAGTGGCAAGTCCTCATGCAGGGAAATGCATGTGCAGGAGACAGTAGGACTCTTTTGTAAGTCACAGCAGATAAGAACAGTGAAGTGATTCTGTGAGATGTGAACCGGCAGATGGAAAAACTGAAATGGTAAAACATTCTTGCTTGTTATTAAGGACAAGAGGATTATTTTTTTTTTAGGTTTTCTAATCACTGCATCAAGTTTAACAACCTCTAATGAGTAGCTATATGTAGTAGCTGCCACAATAAAGAGGAACTTGATTGTCTGCCTTCTGGCATAAGGATCCAAAGCGTGTTGTTCTGTAATTCCCAAGACATCAGCACCACAGTGAATTTTTGTTATGCAATCGGACTCAACTAACCCTTTACTGACTTTTTTTCCCATTCTACCAATCAGAATGCAAATAGTAAAAAGTAGCACTTACAAGACCTGAATGACATTTTGGTAGTACACTTATATCCTTAGCTGCAAGCCATTACTGGAAACTACTTTGTCCAATTTAGAATCATTTTGATATCCACGGTTATCTGCTCTGCAACACCAAAGCTAAGGGAACAAGATACTTTTTGACTACAAACTCTTCAGCCTGTGAAGTGAACCTCTGTGCAGTGAATTTACACTTGCTGAAAATAGCTTATTTAGGTTCGGTTCTTGAGGCTTAAAATCAACTCATGGATCATGTTTCCCCTGAATTTGCAAGGTAAAAATTGAAAAACCATTAATCTACAAATAGTTCCCTTCCTTTCCTTTCCTTTCCTTTCCTTTCCTTTCCTTTCCTTTCCTTTCCTTTCCTTTCCTTTCCTTTCCTTTCCTTTCCTTTCCTTTCCTTTCCTTTCCTTTCCTTTCCTTTCCTTTCCTTTCCTGCCCTGCCCTGCCCTGCCCTGCCCTGCCCTGCCCTGCCCTGTCCTGCCTTTCTTCAGTCAAATTAATAGGATTTGTTTTCAGTCATCAAAGGCCATTTTTCCTTGAATTAGTTTGTATATTGGCTTACATAAAAAACATAATTTCAGTTTTCTTTTCAAGTTATTATAAATCTCCTTATTTCTCATTAACACTGTAAAAGTATAGAGTGTTTTGCCAGTGTGCCTTTAGATAAAATTCTATCTTGTAATGAAAGCTCCAGTTTAAATCGATGGTGGTGGCTACAAATATGATATCCTAGCCAACTTTTTGCTAAAAGTATTCATTCCTCTCTTATTCTCAGCAGTAGTTCTGGCATTCATGGTCTACTTAACATTTGATGCCAGTTCCATTAAAAAGGAATCCAATTACAATGCAAAAAGTTCAGTTTCAGTCCTTAGTGCCCTGAATTTTTGGTCAAATGTGACTACTATTTCTCTTGCATGTTATCAATTTTCAAATAAAATATTTGGGTCTGAAAAATTGTCTAAAGCTTGCAAAAGGGATGGTGTGAAAGCACCAGGGGGTTTTAGGATGTTTCTGTTCCTGCTGATCTCCCTTTTCTACCCACAGGCTGAGTATGGAAATTCTCCTTTTGAAGCACAACAGAATATTTTGTTAGGCCACAATAGAAAAGCTTGCAATCCTCAATTTTTATTGCATGCAAGACAAGTAATACTCTTATTGTAGGCACCTCCAGACATCGTATTTGATGTTCTTGAAAATAATTTTCTTCTCTTGTCAGACTGCACGGATCCTTTTTTAAGAGAAAATTTACACAGGTGAGCAGATAAAATATAAAGCACAGCCCAAAAGGCAAAAAAGTATGAAGAAATTGCAAGCCTTAGAGATATACAGTGGGAATTGGAGTAAAAAAGCTATTAAAAAAGCCAGGGTAAAAATAAGAACAGACAAGCTATACCAGAATAAGATTATGAGAATCAAAGGGCAAACATGAGTCTCGAATAGAAAGATGAACACATGCATAGATTAAAATATTTGGTTGCCTAACTGTTACGACAGCAAAATTATTTCACAAGGACTAGATAACAGAGAAAAAGGTTACAGGATGACTAGAAAGAAACATGTTCCCGCAATCTAAGGGATAATGATTATGATGTGCGCTTGGAATTTAGATGTTGAGCTTCAAAATACCTTCTGTGATTTTAGAAGGAATCTGATCCTGAGGCCGGTAACAGTTCTCCAGCTGATGTCTACCAAACAAAAATCAAGATAGAATCTGTACACCATTCATATTCAGCACAGAGAAGATAGAACATGATGATTCCACTAAATTGCATTTCAAAACTTCTGTTTTTCCTGTGGTTATTTTTATATTATTGTATGTTTCTGAGACTAAATTTCCATTATGTGGAAATGAAATGTTCTCTTAGATATTCTCTAAAATTTTTGTCAAAAAAGCGAAGATAGGATGTGGAATTTTTTTTATTTTCCAAATACCAACTTATTCTGAACAAAGCGTTTTTAAGAGTCGTGTTCTCTCTTGGATATGTGCTTTATAGTTAAACATCCTGGAATAAAAACTCCTGACCATGATCCTCTCCCTTTCCCTCCCCTCTTCTCCTCTCCTCTCTCCTCTCCCTCTCCTTTTTTTCATTAAAAATCAGCCAGCTTCCTGGAATAGAGATTTAGGTGATACATTTGTGAATTTGTCTGTTAGTGTCCTGATTATGGTACCCTAACATTTGAAAAAAAAAAAAAAAAAAACAACCAAAACCCACTTTCTCTTTAGTGTATTATACACTTATGCAAGGCACATAGAAACTGCAGTTGCAACCCAAGTTTCAAAATCCTACTTTTGGCATTGACTCTATTACATATCAAAACTTTCTTCTAAGAATTGGGCAATCTGCTTTAGTGAACAGCGATCCTACTGTCCTGCTATCATTTTTTCAAAACCAGGACTGGAGTGTTTACAGTTCAGAAGCAATTATTGAACTACGAGGTTGTCTGGACTCCAGTGTGCAGGGGAGCAGAATAAGAATTTCAGTTGAGCCAACAAAAATTAAAAGAAATCAAGATGGCTGCTAAAAGTGCAGCTTTGAGGCAACTGTCCCTATAAACTCTGCTGTCCTACTTCTTGAGGCTAATGAGACTTCTTAGTTTTCTTAATCTGTGATAACATCTTCCTGCAACTGTCTCTCACTCAATTCTTTCTTGTATAGTAGAACAGTCAGAGCAAAATTAAAAAGTCTAGAAACTCCCAGCTTATGGTAAAAGGTACAGCTGCTGAAGTTATGCAAATACCTGATTAGAACCTTTCATTTAATACATATAATTGTGCTTCTTGCCTCCTTGTTTGATAAAAATCAGGAAAATTTTTGAAAATACCATAGCTTAATGACAGCTGCACTTTGTGCATTACTTGCTCCCAATACTTGATCCCAAATTTTGTAAGGAGCAAGTGAACACAGAAACCTAAAATTCTATGGAAAACTGGAACTAAACACCTTCTTGGGCACTTTTGAATAATTTGCTCCACCCTACAAACAATTCTAACCTGATGTATATGTAAATGTATTGGACAACGTACCAGGTTGGTTTGTTCAGTTCTTATTCCTTACCCTCCTCTTCTGCATGAAAGTTGTTCCCCTACAGAGTACCAGATGAATATCTTAATGTGTTCTGAAAAATCCTGGTGGGAGTCCCCATTTGGCATATGGTGTTTGGCAAAGTCACTTTCTGGCATTTTTCCAGCTGAACTATGAGGAAAATTAGATCAACTGTGTGATACAGATCTCGGCAACATAGACCCCTAAGCAATACTGGAACAAGCAGCGCTATTTGGGATTTTCATGGTGTTTAATGTTGCATGGGGGAAAAAAATTCCACCTTTAATATTTGATTTATTTTTAAATACAAATGTCTTAAAAAGGGGCATAGTTAATCTGAAATTTTCTTCTGAGCCTTCAAATTATGTTAAAGGCAATTTAGACAGTGTGTTCAAAGAAGTTAATATAGACAAACAGTTAGGACCTACCTACTTAAAAGTCTGACTGCAGTATAAGATAATCACAGTTCCCAAGTGCAAAATGTTTATCATGTCTACTGCTAATTCAAGTGGGATTTTTTACTTTCATCTGTGTATTGTTTTATTTTACACAGAGACCTTCTTGGCTTACAATAGCTCCCCATTTTTCTTTCAAAAATATTTCTTTCATTATGCAGTGTATTTTCTATTTTCATTTGAATCATAGTCTTGTTTAGAAGTCTTTCTACAAATTACATGCCTCAGATAAAAATGACTAGTATATTTTTTGTCTTTAGAGGATTTGATCATAATCATTCTTATACAAAACAGAACCTCCTGTATTTGCAAATACCTCTAAGTGCTGAAAAATTGATTGTTAACAATTATTGAAAAATGAGCAAAAATCTTTAACGCAAAGCTGATTTTTTTCTTTAACACAGTTTTGGCCCAGAAACAATATAACAGACAGACAAAACGCATTTATTTGTTTATAAGAGTTGATAAGTTTTGTTTCTGGACATTCTAGTAGAAAAGCAAACTAGATTTACACTTAGAGAAGCAATTATTTGTGCTTGCACAAATAAGTTATGTAGTACCATATTTCAATCTGGGAAACTTAAGAAACTATTTCTTAAGTCTTAAGCACATTTCATTTTCACTTTTATAATCATTAGTGTGGCATATAGTTTATTTCTCCTGGCTGATGAAATATTCTTTGGAAAGGGTGTAAAATATAGAAAGAATAAAAATCACGAAAGTATGGAAATAGGTAAATTGGTAATCATTTAAGAAGAGAAAGAATATACATATAAATTTCATAAGTTTGAAATCTACTTTTAAAAAATGGGAAGTTTATGGGAATGAGGCTATTAAATGTAAAATTAATGAAAAACCTGGAAAATGCAGAGAATTTAAGTGGGCTATTATGGATCACCTTGATTCTGACTTTCATGTTTTACACTCAGGGGAGATGCCCTGTCATATTTTGTGGTGCCATTTACTTGATTTTTGAAGCAGCTATCATGCTTTTGCTTTACACATTCTATATTTGTGAGTGTCTATGGTGCACCTTTAATGACTTATCATACCATTTTAACCTTTTTGGCATTTTAGATAATGAAGTTATCTTTAATATATTTCTGGTTTTTCAAATCCTGCTGTAGAAAATCTTTCTTGTTTATAAATATAATGGATCTTTTAACTCTTTTTAATAAATGATCTATCATGGTAGGGTGTCTGATAACATATAATTTGGATCCATAATTTTTTTAGCTGTGATTTTCAGGATTGTTTGGAGACTTATCCTTAAAAAAAATAAAGAAAAAGACTTTTCTGCAACCATGTAATTAAGTTAATCTTATTCACTGTGATAAATTAAAGTATCAATTCCTAACTGGTATAAACTAGAATTAATGTTGAGAAAAATATAAGAAATTTAAACCCATTTACTTCTAACTTGGATGTGTGATAGATGATAAACCTGGATTCAAGTTAACTCTTAGAATTTGTATGAAGAAATACACCTGCTAATGAGATCAACAAGAACAAAAGGTACTTGTAGCTGGGAATGCTAATTTTACAGTAAGAGTTCAAAGTGGGCTAGGAAACAGGCATTGTGTGCAAAGACTCATTAAATTAAGTTGGTTAGTTATTTATACATCGCCATGGCATTTAGGGAACAGAACAGAATACAATGGAATGGAGCAGGACAGGAGACAAGGTAATAAATGGTAATCGAAGAGGACACTTTAGAGCTGCCACAGTTAAAACCAATTAAGAACCACAGGTGAAAGGACCTGGGATAATAAACAACAGGAACTTTTGAAGGCCCTCAATCATCCATCACTGCAAATGTCTCTGTATAAGATCTAACAAACTGAAAATTATGGATGAGAGAGACACAGTAAAAGATAATTAAATTTTGACCCTCTAAAATTGTTTCTACCAAAAGAATCAAAGGGGGCGGGGACAAACAAAAAAGGAAGCAAACAAATAAGACCAGCAACCTAAACCACAGTCTATTTACTTTAATGCAAAAGAGAAAAAAAATTCTTTGCTATATTAAACAAGCTCCCTGTCAACCCTTGCAAGACAATGACTGTAACAGTGAATCTCCCTGTAATACTCTTCCTGATAGCAGTCTTTAACAGAAAGTTCAAATAAAGGTGGAAATAAATTGTTAAGTAGGTAGTCTGCTGGAGGTAGAACTTAGGATACATCACAGAATTTTTTTTTCTTGCACTCACTTCATCTTCAGTGTGAAGCATTTTGAACAGGATAATTTTTCTGTCCCATTTCTCTGCAGTCTCAAACACAGCAGGGGCCTTGTCTGTGATTCTCATTGTGATAGTTATGAATCAGTAGCAATAATCTTGACTAGTATCTGCCTTGCTTAGGACTAGGTATGGTGTAAATGCTGTTTCCATGATCTGTTTTCAGAATGTGATAAACATTTTTTCATTCTGCTCCTTCTAATCTACTTGCACTTCCCTTTTTATTTAGGCTGTTCTTTCATAATTCCCAATTTCCAGAATAGTGACAACAAAAGGAGTGAAATAAAAAGACATGCTGGAGTCTACAGGCATGGAGCAAAATACCTTTTGCAAGTCTTTACAAGTCATGCCTATAAAGCAAACAATAAGTAAGAAATGTGTAACAAGAAATGTCTGATTACCACAAATCAGAACCAGATATACAGCTGGTGAATGAAAGACAGCATATCTTAATAGCATTAATATGCTTTGTACAGTCTCAGATGGAGCAAAATAAAAGTTCTTTTACATTTAAAAGTTTTTCAGTTGAGGGAACTAGTGCTTAGTGAAGGTTCATGGTTCTCTGAATTTTCAGATAGTGGGCTGTCTCCACTTTTTTAGTTTTGTATGTTTTGTTTTGTGGGACTTCTTTTCAATAGAAGAAAGAATATTGCAAAGTAAAGCATAGGCAGTGTGAAGACACACAGGCATGCTTCTTTGCGTCTTACTCATTCACATAAAAAAGCAAACTCAGCAATCTAGAATGATCATCTCTTAGAATCCCTAATAATTAAACCAATGTAATTACTGTTTAAGAGCTGATTGTGGCAATTGCATATCATTTCCATTGCAGATCATGTCATCAACCATAAACTCTAATATGGAGGTAAGTGCAAAAGAAACTCATTTAGAGTAGGCAGTTGCTCTGTATATTCTATGAGCACAATCAATTTCCTGTGTCCTCAGGTCCTACAGATAACATCTGTAATTGCAATTCAGTTGATAATTCATTAATTAAACTATTCCCAATGAGAATTCATGGACTCCCATCAGTCCTTTTATTCATTTGAAATCTAGACTCCATTTGATCCACCTTATCTGATCTTGAGATATATTGAGATGTCCCCAATTTTCATTTCCCAGTTAGTAAGATTTTGCATAATAACTTCACTTTAAAAAGTAATCCCCTGCAACAGACACCCATCAAAACATAGCAGACATTTTTGGTTTAGGGGAGATGTGTTTCTTTCTCTGTATATCCTGTTCAGATAAACCATGAAGTTACATGGATGTTGGTATGCATCTGTCTATATGATTAACCTTTCCATAAGAAATGGCATTAGTAGGGGGTCACAGTGGGGTAATCCATTATAATACATGATAATTCATTTAGTGAATCACAGAATTGTAGAATTTACTATACAGGAATAGACTACTCTTTATAGATTATACAGACAGGACCTTGTTTTAATCAATCGAAAGACCTAAAAGTTGAAAGATCATTCTGGATTATTTAATTTATTTCTCGAGTGGGTATTAATAAAAAAAAACAAGGTGCTCATCCAAAAGGAAAATTAATATTTTTCGTGAATCAGAAGAAATCAGTGTGATTTTGTGCATTGTAAAAACAGAATTAACATCTGTTAATTTTGAAAGAAGAACGGGAAGAATATGATGGAAAGAGTTGCCATCTTGGTCCTTTCTTGGCTTTCATAAATGATGTCTCTAAGTAAAGTTAAGTTTAAGCCCCCAAATTTTTATTTGTTCCTTTCTAAAGTCTAAAAGAATAAGATTAAATCCTTAGAGTTTTACCTTCTACAATTCATTGCCAAAAATAAATCTCTTATGAGCTTTCCTAGTGCCCACTTTTCCCCCAGGCTGTTTAGTTATTTGTGAAGGCCCATAAATGCTGTCCAGAAGCTTTACATGTCCATGCATGGGCCAGATTGCAGAAACAGGACCAGACTGGAAACCTGGTCAGATAAGTCAAAGGAAACTTCAGGGATAGAAAGTGTTTTGTTACCATTCTCACTTCTTTGCTGGAGAGGAAGCAGTGTTTAGTAAACATCTTTTTTCTGGGTTAGATGGCAGTGTATAATACTTTCTTCACAAGCACTAATTAGATGAAGGTGTAATAAATGTTCTCTCAAGTTAAACATCTTTTTGAACTACATGAATACTTCAGTTCTGTACCATATTTTTAAAAATATTGAGAAGTTTTCCACGTCACTGGTATAAGTAACCAATGACATTTCTAATGGTGAGATTTATCGAAGAAAATAATACTTTATACTGGTATTTTAGGAGTCTAAACAGAATGAACTGGGCAGTTCTTTATCTTTTAATCTGATTTTAGAGACCATGAAAGGACTCAATTTTAGCATTTTGTTAGTGAGTAATTGTGGGCAACAGTAACAATAACTGATGTCTTTCCAAAGTGGTGTGATGGATAATGATTGTTACCAAATTATTCTAACTGAAATAAACCCTCCTAGGACTGCTTCCCACAATCTTGACACAAGATTTTCCTAATGTGAACAACTGCTTGCTTGCATTTTCCTGTGTAAAAATACTTGTAATCTTAAATAAAAAAATTCTAAGAGAATCTTAACCACACAAATGTAAATATATCTAAACTTCAAAGTATGAATCCTCACTCAGCAATTCACAGTCTGTTTTCTTTCTCACTTTTTTTCTCTTTCTTTTAAAACAATTTGATAATAACTTAAAGAGGTGTATTCAGTGTTGCTTTCTTATGAAAAATTATAAAGCAGAGAAAAAAAGCCACAACAGTTCACTGAGCATTTGTTTCTTTGAAATGACTGTATAATAAATACAAAAAAATAATTGCTACTTAAAATATGTAATGGGAATAAGGTTGCTTTTTGCCAGAGAAAATCAGAAGCATATACGTCTGCAAAAAAAAAATGGATATGCATCTAATATAGTCTCCTAAAGAGAATATATTGTGGTGGGAAGCACTGTATTTGACAGTGGATTTTCATGTATCTGAAGATTATCATTTGGGAGATAAAGCTTGATAAACTGTAACGGGATATAAGAGAACCATTTTTAACATATAAGTTCAAATAGAGAATATATTTAAGACACTACAATTTGCATTTTCTAAAAATTTTCTACTTGCTAATGATTAATTTCATTCTGTATTCATTCTTAAGGTGCTTTTCCTCTTAATTTATGAAAAACAAAAACTGAAAATGGGAGCTGTTCCTTGTTCCACTCTAACTCACCAGTTTCAAGGCAAAATGGTGAAGATTCTGTCAGCCATCCCACAGCCTAGTGCAGCAACTGGGCCATGCAGATGCTGGGCAGAAGACATTTACCCAGTCTCTGCCTTGGTTTCCTTGGAAATTCTTGCTGCTGGAAGCTTTGCTTCCACTGAAACAATTTTGCCTGATGAGTATTTTTTTATTGAAGGTATTTGATTGCTGGAGTAGTTAGTGCCTAAAACAGCTTCATATTGTAACTGTGAGACTGACTTCCTCTCCCCAGAAATCATATCTGCCAAAGTGTGGCTGTGCAAAAAAGCAGGGAAATTACTTTCAACCTTTTTCTGTAACTGACACACTGTTAATCAGAGAAGTCTTAGTACAGCTTTGTTAATTTCAATTTTTCAAACTATAGTTCTCCTGAACTTCCTTGAGAAAAGTCAAAGCAAAAGAAGTATAGGAAACTGTTCTGAGAAAAGAGGATGGTCAAGGAACAGAATATAAATACCGGTGTGTTGGGGGGAACCTTTTTTGGTGGAAAAGTAGCTTCTGTGGTGGAGTGTGAGTGAAAATTTAATAGGCTGTAATGTCTTGACTCCTACAAATTAGTATCTCTGGGATAAATCCGAGGCCAACCAACAACTCAGAAGTGAAAACAAAGTGGCAACCCAGGGGAAGGTTGGACTTGACAAGCTCCATTATCTACTGTTTTTTCAGTGCCTGCAGCTGAAGAATGAATTCAGGAAAGGCTAAAGTATACTGAATAGACTATATGTTATTTTATAGTCATAGTGGAAATTTTCCAGGATTTGAAAAATTTGTTGAATTTAAGTTACTAAAAAAAAAAATCCCAAAGGTAGGTAGCTGATACAAGGAGCTTCTTTAAGAACATAATATGTTCCAAGACTACCCAATCTTCTGATTTACCACTTCTTCTATACCCACCAATATCTAAAACATTGTTTTGCTGTTTCTTTACCTTTCTTTATTTCACTTTAAATACATTTATTTGTCACCTAGTTGGGACAAATAGTGTTTCAGATGATCATTACTTCCCCTTGAATTTTAATCACTTGACAAAGCTATTGGAGCTTAATTTTCTTCTGTCAAGACAATTTACACTACTGTGTGCTGGATGAAAAATATAATGAAAAATCTGTATTTTTCATATTTTATACTGCGAAAACTGGGGGATGCTGTCACTTATTTTCAATATTTAAAATAAAATAAATTTTTATTTTTTCTGATTAAAATAACAGACCCATGTACAACTCAAGTTGTTGATGAGTAAGATAAATTGTCAACAAGATAGAAATCTCTTCATTTTGCTGGCTATATTAGTGGAATTGTTCCCTTGATTGTTTTTCCATGCAAAACAAAAATGTTCATTACATATCTATTATGAAGAGAAAATTCCTCCAACAAAATTTTCTCCTGTTTTACTTGCTTTGCTGTGTTTGTGACAGACAAACATAATTTGTTTTCTGTCTTGTTTGCCAAATGTGACAGGCTTTTAGAAAAACTCATACATCAAGCAAAGGGCTGGATTAAAGCTTTCCCAAATTTGAACATGGTAATTTCAAAGAGGAGTGGGAAGAGTACTTTGATCAACTTACAGCAGCATGAATCAGTTTTTGATACCCAGATTGCTGCAGTCTGAAAAGTGCAGAACCCGAGTAGGCTCCTCTAAATCATCCCAGTTACAAAAGTTGAACTGGTCATCATCTTCTTTTCTCTACTACAATTGTCTTTCTTCAGGGAAAAAAAAAAAAGAAGGAATAAGAGCTGAAACCATCTCACTGACTGTAATTTTGTTTGGATGATTGCATCTGACAATGCAATCATGATACATATAATAGCTGGCTATTAGCAGGGATTGTAAAGAAGCAGCAGCATGAATGGCCCATCTATAAGTTAAAAAGGATCATAGGATCATAGAATGGCCAGGGTTGGAAGGGACCTTAAAGATGATCTAGTTGCAGCCCCCCCTGCCATGGGCAGGGACAACTTCCACTCAACCACGTTGCTCAGAGCCCCAGACAGCTTGGCCTTGAACACATCCAGGGATGGGGCATCCACAACTTCTCTCAGCAACCTGTTCCAGTGCTTCACCACTCTCACAGCAAAGAATTTCTTCCTAACATCTAATCATAGCCTGCCCTCTTTCAGTTTGAAGCCATTGCCCCTTGTCCTGTCACTATATGGTCTTGTAAATACCCTCATTCCATCTTTCTTGTAGGCTCCCTTCAGGTACAGAAAGTATAGAATGGGAAGGGTGCAACTCAGTTGCTGAAACATAGGCATGATTTTAGATACCAATTTAGATTCTGTCTGTCTTCGGGTGCTAGCTGGAAAGAGTATGAGCCTCCCAAAAGTACAATAAATTCCCGTGGTTAGAAGTAAGCAAGCAAGTATGAGAAGAACATGACAGTATTTAAAAAAAGGTAGGAACTGATGACAGATTTGAAGCATGATATTTGCATCAGTTATCTCAATGGATGTATCATCACAGGTTTAGGTTGGGCAGAGGGATGCAATGCTCAATAGGATAAGAGATTAAAAAAAACGTGCTTTTGGAATAAATGAAGCAAAAATTTATGCATCGTGGATATGTGGTCATAGGATCCCGGGGAGAGATTTGAGAAAAGGGATTGTATTGTCTCAAGGTATTGTGTGATGGGGCAGTAATGAGGTGACAGTCATGGTGTTCATGTTGTGAGGTTTGTGGAGGGAAAATAGTCCAGGTTGATGGCCTGACATTCCACATGAGATGTCAGGCAATAAGACAGAAAGAGACAGAGTTGAAGGAAAGAGAAAGAAGGAGATTCACAGAATCATCAGAGTGACTTTACCATAAAGATGATGGGTGAGTTTGTGCTTATAGCTGGGGTTATCAAAGTTAGAAAGCAGTCTTACAAGAGATCTACAGACACGCTGTAAAAAGGATGGGGATCAGCTGGAGGAGAAGCTGATGGATCTTTTAGAACTAGAGGGCAGACAGGATAAAATGGAATTACAGAAGACAAAGGAAGACAAGATTAAAGAAAACACATAGTTCAAAACCAAAACCAGACAGTTCAAGAAAATTGGGGACAGTGTGCTGGTTCTAACTTTTGATAGAAACGAGCTTATCAATAAAAGTATTTTGCAAAGAGTGCAAAGGAAAGAACTTAGATTGAAAATGGAAAGCAAACTTCACCTTTAGACATGTTTAAATATTTAATTATCTAAATCTAAGCTAATTTTTTGAGATTTATCTTTGAATCAGTGAACAGGAAGAGCCAGCTGCAGAAGACAGTTTGATTTCATTATCTTATACAAAGGTTTTAAGATTCAATCCCCTTCTCATTAATCAAATAGATGACCAGCTAAGGCTTAAATAATAGTCAGCTGTGTGTCTGATGTGTAATATCAAGGAAAAACTCAAATGGAAGGTGGTCCAGGCAAGTGAGAATAATTTATTTCTTGTGTTTTCACAAAAAAAAAAAAAAAACCAAACACGCATGGTACAGAAGTTTGAGTCACAAAGAGAATGAGCTGTCTCAAGAAAGTACATTCTGTAAAAGAATGGGTTTCTTTTAGAGTAAGACTTCTCCGGACCTGGAGGGCAACTTTACACCCAATATGTGCTACTGTGAGACTGAATAGCAGCTGAGAGTCTCACTTAGAAAAACAATTCTTATCTGGTGACACTCAGCTTACAGAAAGCTGAATAAAATTGTTGCAATGTTTATACTCTCACTGAAACAGAAACACATAATGTCAATCTTTCAATATTTTTTCACATAGCTGCAAGTTTATTCTGGTATGAATATTCAAGACGGAAAAGTTTCATCTGACACTAGATGAGTACTAAAAAAAGACTCAAAGCGTGTTCAACATAAGCTTCTCTTTTTTGTTTGTTTGGTTGTTTTTTTAATAGCTGACAGCAGTCATAAAAACTTTGCAGATTATCCAGGGTTATTATCCTCTTAAAATACTTGTTACCAATTTAATATTTGATAGACATTGCAAATAGTGCTGTTTCAAATAACTGACATTGTGAATATAAAAGAAGCTCTTCCACAAAGCATATAGAAATGCATTCTTTTTTTCCAACACCTTTTACATGCTTTAGTTTGTCTGTTTGTATGCTGGTCTTCGTACAATTGATAAATCAATTCCTCCAGGCTTTGGAATTCTTTAGGCACACTTTCAGGTATAGCTTGCATTCAATTTATAGCAACCTGCCACTCCTCATCTAGAAACAGTGCAATCAACATTCTATTTAACGGACTCATTTAACTTGGATTCTCTCCCCTTCTACTACTTGTTTTCTTTTTACAGAGAGGAAGCCATCCTTGACAAAAATAAAAAGGGATGAACAGTTTGCACTTGCGAAGTGTGAACAGCACTTTTCAATGATTAGTTTAATCACTCACTTAATAAAAACAATATGGCTAGTGTTGTCCTAGGTCTGAAGGTGACCTTTCCAATATTTTAAACAGTAGAGAAATGATTTATGGCGATGTATCTCATGCTATTACACTTTGACATATATAAATGATGTGCCAAAATTCTATAATACATTAATTTGCCCATGTTATCCGCAGACACTTTTACAGAACAAGAGACCATACTTATATACTTCCCTAATATTTAGAAACCAACTTAATTAAAAGTAACACAAACAGTAAATAATGTCCAAATGATTTTTTAAATAAACTAAATAAACTAAAAATAACATAAATATGTATAAATAAATATTATACATCTGATCTGAAGGTATTATTTTAGTGAAGTATTTAATTGTGATGGAATTTTGATAATTACATTAAAATGTTGGATCTTAAATTACTCACAGGTATTTACAAATAGCAGAAACAGAAGTATATTGTGAAGTGAATTCTCTTTCTTTCCTTTCTTCCTTTCTTCCTCCATTTTCTGAATTATGAAATAAAACATCTGTGGCAGACTCACAGAAACACAGCATGGCTGAGATTGGAAGGGACCTCTGGAGGTCATATTTTCCAACCCTCCTACCCAAGTAGGGCCACCTAGGGCTGGCTGTCCAGGACTCTATCCAGAGTCTGGACAGACCTCCACAAATTCAAAGCTTGATTTTAATCTTTTTACTAACATTTGTTTATGGTATTAGACTAATATTACAATGTAACCTCTATTTCCATATAGATGGTGGAGCAGTTATGTGTTATGCCCTGCTAGAATCTCACTGACATTGTGTGCCATCCAACTTTTTGTTGCTAGTTTAAATCTGTAGTATCCTGACTGTGTTGCTACAGCATAATGTCATGGCAGTTGTCAAATTACACATTGAGAGTGAGACTCGTGAAATTATCTACAGTCGTAGCTCATCAAAAGTTTCACCCCACTACTCCTGGTGGCTGCCTTTATCATGTGTTTCAGGAATTCACTGAAGCTTCTAGGAACATTCTGTAATGTTTGTGTAATGCCATGTTGATCTTTCAGGAGAAGTTGAAGCTTTCAGTAAGGCCTATAAGTGAAAGTCTTCACTAGTTATTTGGGTTAAGCATCATGTACTGTCTCCTCTTGGCCGCCTGATCTCTAACAGGTCTCCCAAAATATCCCTGGCATTTTGTTCCTCTGTGATGTTTGACCTTAACCCCAATATTCTCACCAAGTATTTCACTAATGTTGTAGCTCTGGACAGTCAAAAAGCAACTTACTGTAGGGCTCTTCCTACCCTTCTTCCCCATAGAGACTCTTACACAGCCTATAACAGCCTGTGTCCATGACCAATTCTTCATGCCATCCCATCTACTGCCATTTCATAGGCCCATGACTGTGTAAACTTCACATTCTCTTTGTTTATTGACTCAGTTATGCACATTAGTATTCAGTCACCTGAGAAAAGCCTTTGGATACCCTCTCTTCTAAGAATGTGAAAGCCCCCAGTGGCTTCTTCTCTACATACCTCCTCTGTTTGCAGGTCTCCATCTCTTACCTTTGAACTTTGTTCTCCGTGAGCCAGTGAAATTAGTTTTCACCATGTTAGGAAGTCTGATCAAAAACATGTTGTCTTTTTTTTCTTTTTGTCATGCAGATCACATCTCATTCCCAGAGTTCTTTATCCTCAGAATAAAGACCATGACGAAGGTAGCTGTTGCTAGCAATACCGTCTGTAAAGCCAGGCACTGATCTACCAGAAGCTTCTGCTTAGTGTCTCCTTTTCCAACTGGAAGAACTGAAGAAAGCATCACGACAGTCTTCTCTGTCCCTGGAGCTTTATGATTAATATTTGAGAGGCTGAAGATTTTACCTTCCCAGGGAGTCCATATTGATCAGTAGCAGGGGCTAATAGCCAGAAGATCGGATGATCCATGACAGTCTCTGTGAAACATCAAATAATTAGCATCTGAAAGAATAGGAAGGTACTTGGAACCAATAGATCTATCAGCAGAGGAATCCTTTTGTCCCTTATGAGCAGGAGTTGCCAATCACTAACACTTATAACTTCCTCTTGATAGTTATGTTCTCAATGAAGATGTGAGTTGTCCTGCCCAAAACCTCCGTGGGAACTTAGTCTTCCACCTCTGTTGCTCTGGACTGCCTTTATAGGGGAAGGATTTCTTGTGAAGATGTAACTTTTGTCCTGTGGCCAGAAGTCACAATCTTTCAAAGTTCTAACCTGTCCTAAGTCTTGTGAGTTTATGTTGTCTTGCTGTTCCTGTGGTGCCTTGGCCATAGCACAGTTCTCATCCTGAAGGAGTTAAAAGATCTTGCTCATGAAGAGTCTCTGCAGAGAGCCTGCTTCTCTTTTGATCCTTTTGCCTGATACAGAGAAACTTGCTTGATGCTTCTTGCAAATTGTGACCTGACAACGGGTTGACACTATTAGAGCACATCCTCGCACATGGGCAGGGACAGTCACATTAAAGAGAGCATGGGAGATATGCAAGCAAGAAGGGTGCCTTTGTGTTGTCCCAAACAAGGCTTCTACCCTATGTTCAAGAAGCTGATCCATACACAGATTTAGGTATTAGTTTATTTCATGTCTCAGTAGATTTGGGTGCCAAGTGACAGATCCACAAAGCTAGCACAACCTCAATATGCCAGCTACCTGCTTTCACTTCAAACAGTGAAAGATCAACATTTTCTGCATATGCAGTAATCTAAAGTTACATTCATTGGCTATCCACTTTCTTCTCTTCATTTAAAGGCATAGTATCCATTTATTTTACCATGCATGCTGTATGGGGAACGGGCCTATGTGAGTAAGGGGCTACTACAACCGGTAGGCATGTATTTTACTACCACTAATGACTAAACGTTAGCACAAAAGTTCGAGGAAAAATTCTCGTTTGCCCTCATCAACAGTTTTTCCCCGTGTTATCACCTTGTTTGGTAGATTTATGGTGTCATCTAGTTCTCATTTCTCCTTTCTGGGGCCTTGATTCTTGGTTCCTGCTGACTATCTTGCAAAGATAAGGTATATTGCACATACAGCATTCATGTGGATTTTAGGGGGATCTACTAATGAGCAAATATGTGTCTTTGAGTAAGTAGGAAGACCCAGACTAGAGCCAGCTGGCCACTACTCAGGCTTTGGAGAAATTATGGAGCATGTCCTCCTAAAAGCTAATTCCAGTTACTGGAATGGTAAAAAGCTAATTAGATTGCGCATGAGACCATCATGATGGTTTTCTGTGACGAAATTACTGTCTAATTGGGTGAGGAGTATTTGGTGGACATAATGTACCTTAACTTTAGTGAGGCTTTTGGTGGTATGTCCTACGCAATACATTTTGGAGGCTAAGAAATGTGGACTGAAAGAACAGACTTATAAGTAGGCTGAAAGTTGCCTGGACTTCCAGGCTTGAAGGGTAGATAGCAAAGTCACAATTTTCACCATCTGCAACAGCAACCTGGATGGTGACCCACAGGGCACTATTAACAGAGGGACTGTGAGATCCTTGCAGGCTGGTCAACAGAAACCCTGTGAAGTTACACAGAAAGGCCCTGCCTGTAGACTATTGATTAGACAAAGCTGTGTCTCCAATACTGATCAAATGCAACTGCAGTGTAATATTGATCTAGATGACCACAGCCTCTTCAAAACTATAGTCTTCCCTATTTGCTGTCATGAAAAACTCCTCTCATTATAGGCATTCTAAGTCTTTATGCGGCATCTTTAAGGTGACTTGGTATGTTATCTGCTTGTTTGAGAAATTATGAGTTGTCCTTATGTTAAAAAAGTGCCCCAAAAATATTAACCTACTTTTTGGCTTGTCTTTAATTAATAGACTGCTGTATTGTCTCATCACTTTTCCAAACAACATGATATGCAGCAGTTAGGAGAGTGGGCACTGTTAAACAAAAGAACTTTTCATTCAGCTTTATGTGTTAATTAATAACCTTTGATGAATGAGGGTCCAATAATGCCTAAATTTTCACTTTCTTTTGCCTTAATGATAGTGTATTCAGTAAAGCATGTAATAATTATGAGTGTTTTAGAATACTAAACTCTGAAAATAGACAAGTCTATTCTTCTTATGTTGTTCCAATAATTTTTAAGCTGTTGTTTTCCAAGGTGAATTGTAGTTTACTGTAAAGCATGCATGAAGTATTGACATGCAAAATAAAATGTACTGCATAATAAGATGCAAAAATCCTCAATAGATTCTTGGTTATAGTGCTATTAAATCAAGAAAGAAAAATACATTTAAATAATTTGCATCTCATATTAATTTAATCTCTTTAAAAACATCCATACTTGAAAGTTAGCCCATAGATAACTCTTATCTTCATAAAATCTGAACCTTCAAAACAACATCAGAGACAGGAGAATGGAAATTAAAAATTTGAAGTAGTATGGAAATTAACCTGGGCAGTTTATAAAAAGACTGAAAGAGTAAATTTCTTTTTATGTATTTGTTCGCACATTTAAACTACACTGTTGCTGAATCACAGTTTTCTCATTAAAAAAAAACAAAAAAAAACCAAAACACTTCTCGTTTTTTTTTTTTAACAGACAATGTGAGGGTTATAGATGTACAGATACTAAATACATTGTCAGGAGAAATTTACATGGAGCAACATAGTTGGAGTTCATCCAGGATTTTTTTTTAAATCTGCTTATAAAAAGCTTTCATACGTCCTTTGACAGAAAGAATGCCCCTGTTCTTTTTTCAAAGTTGTGCATTTTCTGTGGCTTACAAAATTAAGCTGCAGTTTTGCTGTGAAAAAAATCACTGAACATGACCACCTTCCTCCTCTTGTTTTCTGCAGTCTGTGCATGTGTTTGTTAGCTGAATAGCCCTGGTGTTACCTTGTGGTGTTGGAATTTATGACGCTGTGGGCTGTCTGCCTTTCTGCTTCTTTGGTGAGTAAAGGGGGTGACAAGATTGCCTGGGATGATTTCAGTAGGCTCAGAACAGTTGCAACTGTAGGGAGACAGTGATTAAGATTACAAAGGTCTTCAGTCACTTGGTTCAGAGAAAAGGGAAGACTTTTTTCCTGACTGAAAATTGGGGTTTTTTTTGTTATTTTCTTTCTCCTGTTGTTATTGCTCTATGGTTATATGTGGGTTCTGAAAAGTGTTTCTCCCACTTTAGTGTGACGGGGACCTGCACACATTTTGCCTTCTTTGCCACATGGGGTATGGGTTGCCTGCTAGGATCATCTAGGCATAACTCAATTCATTAGTCCCCTGCTAATGTAACTAATGTTGTATTTCAAGTGGCAGTTTGTGCTGAAAGTCTTCAAACACAGTTTGAAGAAATCTTTTCTACCTTATCAATTAACAATTAACTTATATACTATAGAACTTCTTAATTTTCATGCACATATGACTTCTGTAGTTTTTATCCATTCTCATATAACAGTTCAACCCCCCCCGCAAAATTTCAATATCTTGAAGAAAGAGTTCTACGTAATAGTGATATATTTTTAAAGTGTATTTACATGTATGATGGGGTGTTTTTTGCCATCAGAGATATTGTTTTCTCTTTGAAATACTGAATTATAGAATCATAGAATCATAGAATCAGCTGGGTTGGAAGGGACCTCCGAGATCATCAAGTCCAACCCTTGATCCACTACTGCCATGGTTGCTAGACCATGGCACTAAGTGCCACATCCAGTCTCTTTTTAAAAATCTCCAGGGACGGAGAGTCCACCGCTTCCCTGGGCAGCCCATTCCAATGTCTGATCACCCTCTCTGTAAAGAAATTCTTCCTAATATCTAACCTAAACCTCCCTTGGCACAACTTGAGACCATGCCCTCTTGTCTTGCTGATAGTTGCCTGGGAGAAGAGACCAACCCCCACCTGGCTACAACCTCCTTTCAGGTAGTTGTAGAGAGTGATGAGATCTCCCCTGAGCCTCCTCTTCTCCAGGTTGAACAGCCCCAGCTCCCTCAGCCTCTCCTCATAGGACTTGGGCTTGAGTCCCTTTACCAGCCTAGTTGCCCTCCTCTGGACCTGCTCCAGGACCTCAATATCCTTTCTGAATTCAGGGGCAATTAGGGAATTAGTTGCATTACATTGACTGTTACTCTACTTGAGTTTCATTTCTGTTTCTCAGAAGAACGGAGATTTTAAAGGGTTGTTTCAGAATCTGTCTGACAATTGCACAAGAGTCTGTATACACAGCTTTGCCAGTACAGTCATTTGTTGTAAATGTGTAAGAAAGCCATTCATACAAATATTCCAGTATACATCTTCACATCACTGTAGTTTTAAATTGCATTTAGCAATGGAGTTGCCACAGATTGAACAGGGATTCCTGACGTGTTTTCTTCTTTATAAAGACACTCCATCCCACATCACTCTTGAATAAAACGCAACAAACCAAACCCCAAACCCCTGTGAATCTGTTTTATCTGTAAAAGAAGAATGTATTTTGGATAAAATCCCTCTCTGATGATGTTCGAGAAACTAGTTCATCAGCGTTGTGAGCAACAAAATGAGTTACTGCTTTTTCTTCAAAATGGTTATACATACATTGCTGATCTCCAATGCTTTCCTTTCCTTTGTTATGTGAAAGACTTTACAGACTGACGCATTGTGTTTAATGTGACTTGAAATGGGACTAAGGGAAATTTCATTCCAGTTTTATCATTACCCTAATAAGCAACCTTAGTTAGCTATCTTCATTTCTCTGCACTTCAGTTTGTCTCTGTATAATTAAAATCATGAGAGTTCTTTTGTTTATAGTGTGCTTCAAGATTTCTGCAAATCAAAAACTTGACGAGAGAAGAATAAATACTTTGCCATTTACTATGTTCTGGGTTGTGCCCCTTCATCAAAGATAAATCATTTGCATTCCTTCATGTGGCAGTCAGTGCATATTGAATAGTAAGTTCCATTCGCTCTTTTGCTTATCTGTTGTAGTGCATCCTCCACTATTCATCTTTCCTTTGAATTGCAAGTATTATAGAAAAAGCATTGCTATTGTATACAGAACTGTGACCGCAGTATTTTTGTGGTATACTTTGAGGTGTGCACAGATTAAGACAATTTTATCTGTCAGACCTGGCTATGAAGATTAATTTATTTTACTGAACTTTAAGTGTCTACAGCCAAGATATCTACATTGAGTTATATTCCTAAATGCCTTTTTCTCAGTCAGGAGAAGTAAAGAATTTAAAGGCATGAATCATTTGAGCTGTTCCAGATGTCACTTTGAGGATGAGAAGAATGGTGCTCTGGAAATGCCCATTGTTTCCATGGGTGAAAAAGGGACTGACTAGTCGTAACATCTGTGCTAAATCAGATGAATCCCTCTTTTTGTGAAGAGCAACAAAGCTGGTAAAGGGTCTAGAGAGTAAGTCCTATTGGGAGTGGCTGGGGCAAGTGGGGGCGTTTAGCCTGGAGAACAGGACGCTCAGAGGTGACCTTATCTCTCTCTACATCTACCTCAGAGGTAGGAGGTCAGGTGGGAGTCAGCCTCTTCTCCCAGGCAACTAGCAACAGGACAATAGAAAATGTCCTCAAGCTGCTGCAAGGGAGGTTCAGGTTGGCAATCAGGAAGAATTTCTTCATAGAAAGGGTAGTTAAGCACTGGAAAGGACTACCCAGGGTGGTTGTGGAGTCACCATCCCTGGAATTGTTCAGGAAATGACTGGAAATTTAGTGCTATGGTGTAGCTGACAAGGTGGTAATCAGTCAAAGATTGGATTTAATGATCCTAAAGATCTTTTCCAACCTAAATGTTTCTATGATTCTGTGAAGCACACGTCATCACTCATCTGTAAAGAGCAATATCCAGAGGAAGCTCAGCCACACATTTACTCTGAGTCAAAATCTCAATGAATTATTAAGATATTGTTATGCAATTTAAACTGTCAATAAACAAAATAAAATCAATGAAATTAAATTAATAAAATTAATAAATAGTTAAAATTAATCAGTTATATATATTAATTTAATCAGCTGTATCTGGCTTCAAATGTTTCTCTTTTACAGCAAAATATTTGTACTACTCTGCCAAAGTATGATAGTGAAGAAACACATAGAAAACAACAGCCAGAGATTCACCTTTGGTTTTGGGACATTTGCATACCAGCTAAAATAAAAATTAGAACATGGAAAAAAAAGGAAAATATTAGTATTCAGCTTACTATTCTTCTGTAGCTGAGCAGTTCTTCCATTGCTTATTGATTCTGCTCGTTTGAAGGGAAGATCAAGCTGAGGAAGCTGTAATTGGAAATGCCTCCAGTTACATCTAGAATCTGTCAGAAATTCATCTGCTAAGCATGGTGGTTATGGCTGCAGCCTGCCTGTCTATAGCCTTCTCTCTTGGGAGCTCACTGCCTTTGTAGTCTGTAGGTTGTGGTGGTTTACAGGCAATTTCCTGATTCAGTTCAAAGAATGAGTTTTGGTATAGACAAGTCTGAAATGGCACAAATATATTTACTTCAGAGATTAGCTGAAAATATCTGCAGGTGTTCCTCTTGTCATATTTCCACTGAAATGACCGACAGTCAGCCAAGTTCTACAACAAAACATAAACAAGAAGAAGGGCTTTTTTCACTGACTACTGGAGAATCAGTAGAAATTATTTATTCTGCAAGTTTAGCAAAAGCTTTCTTCCCTTATTTCCAGTTAACACTCAAGACAACATAAAATTCAGATCTCAAGTTTCTTCCCTGTACACACCAGTCATATCAAAATCCCAGACAAATTGTCCCTCTTTATGCATATGAAAAAGCCTTGTGTGGGGACTTACAGGCTCTCAGCTTTCTATTTCATTTAAAACAGGGATATATAGCTTGTTTTCGTAGAAGTAGATATCAGATGACAGGAAATAATACCTAGGGAAGGAAGCAAGACAGAATTTCTCTATCAGTTTTTAAAGTCAGAAAAAAAATGGAAAACTTATTGTTGACAAATTAATGGAATTTTGTCTATGATAAAAATATTTATGGCTTAATTGCATTGTCTGTTTACTGTACTTGAGATAGATAGAGAGAGAGAGAGAGGGAGAGAGAGAGATACACACATGGAAATCCATATGTACGGTGCTGCAATCTATTCTTTGTCACATGGGTCATAGGCCGTATAAGGCCAAGTTTAATCTTTCCTCTTCCCTTCTCTATATAAATCAAGCTCTCATTTCCTATAGTGTCTTCTATTTTCTTTCTAAAGGGTTAGATTTTTTTTTATTAAGAAGCCTGAAATTCAAGTTTTACCAGTTTTGCTTGTGTATCATTAAGTACATGGATGTCTATATTTTTGTGAGCATATTTATGAAGTGTTGATTTTGATGTTTATTTCATTAATTAGTGATTTGTTGATCCTCATCTAAACAAACATACTCCTTGTCTGAAAAAGCAAATTTTCTGTGTTCCTTCCAACAACAACAATAACAGAAAAAAGAGTCACTCCCAGAAGACTATTGTTTATGTTTTCAAAACTAATCTGAAATACAGAAAGCTTTCAACACAGTGATTAGGAAAAGAGGTTATTCTTTAAGGAAAAAAAAATAAGTCACTGAAACTGATTACTCCATGCAGAGCATCCTTTAGAAACACAAATAGAATCTGAGCCAGTACCAGCAGAAAGAGAGGATTCTAAACTGAAGATTACACTGTTATCATATTGTGCACTTGAGAGTCCTCTGGTAGAAAACTTTGGGAACAATTACTCACTGATTTATAGAGAGGATATTAATATCTTTCAGAAGATGCAACAAAAGTGTTATTGAGTCTCAAGAATCTAATTTTCAATTAAAAATTAAGGAGCTTCTAGTTATCCTCATTTGAATGGAGAAGATTTATAGGTAGCAAAATGAAAAACTTCAGCACCATGACTTGGGATGATAAAATGAATAGCAAAAGGTTTTCTTAGTTCTGTGAAGCTAAATTCCCCAAAAACTAGAAGATGTAATCTAGAAAATAGGAAATTTAAGGTCAATAGGTGGTTCTGGGAAAAGTAGTTAATGCAAAAGATAGTAAATGCATTTTGGATAGTAGTGAATAACAATAGATACTGAATTTCTGCCAAAAGGATGGAACTAAGAGTTTTCTGAGGAAAAGTACTACATTGCATATGTTTTCCAGATGCCATCATTAACATCTAAAAAACCCCAAATATATAACCTACAACACTCCCCTGCCAAACATACAACAGCAGAAGGAAAAAATATAGCACTTCTAGGCAGGTATTTTATTCACAACTGTGTTTAAGTTGTATTTTTTTCTAAGGATTTCCATGCCCACACAAGTAATTCTCAGGTTACATCTTTCTCCCATTGTGGGAATGGTTTCCACACAAAAACATGTAGCAGCAAGTGAAATTTGACCTTTTGTTCCATGTTCCTCTCAGACTCATGACATGTGGGAATTTGTTCCTAACCAAACTTGAAAACATGTCTCTGACTTAAAAATGAAACAAAACAACAGGGAAAAACAACTTCAATTTGCCTTTTTTTTTTTTTACTTAAAAACCCCCCAAACAACTCCCCAACAGATTAATATTAGCAAAGCCTAATGCTACAATTAACATTTCTATAAAGGTTACAAAAAGGAAAAAAAATCAAGATTTGTTTTACATATGTAACTTTCAATAGTGACCTTTAAAACCAGAGCTGACTATGTTGAACATTTTCTTTTGATATAGCTGAGACTGTCCATTGGATGTTTTGCTGTTAAAAGTACAGATACTTCAAATCTCTTCTAAAGTGCAGGATGCTGATTTTGGAAACATGGCAGATATGTTTAAATCATCCCAGAGGTAGATTTTTAGTTAGATTAACATTGGCAATTTCTGATCATGCCTAATGGTGGCTATAGCATGAATTCAGAAATCTAGATGTTAATGAAATGCTTCTTTCCTTTTTGAAGTTATACCATGGGCATACCAAATAAAGTCTGGAGGAACTTTTTTCAGCAATGTAAGCGAATTATTCAGGAAGCTGTTTGATTGCCCTAGGAATCTTTGGCATGTAAGTATTTCATGGAACTAGGATGTTAGTATATCCAAGCAATCCTGTATTTGTTTGGTTTCTGTCTGATTGGTTAGTTGGGTTTATAGCCTTTGGTATCATTTTTGTTCATCATAACTCTCAGGAGTGGGCTCAGCCTACATCATTAATATATTCAAAATAAGCTGTAGTTTGGAATCAGTCATTTTGTGCAGCTAATCAGGACCCTCAGAGGAAGTAAAGGATAAGATTGATTAAGATTGCAGATTGAATTTGAGACATTCTATCTTCATTTCCTCCCTCTGTCACTTCTGGTGTTTCTGTCATAACCTTCTGGCAAAAATCTTGAGTATATGAACTATTACTCAGTCCTCTATTCTTTAAAAGAACTGATACTACTTAATGTAGTTAGACTGCAATTCTTTTGACCAATAATTGCTTCTTCATTCTTTTGCATTTATACTCTAACACATTGGTATCTATGTGTGGTTGGTTTGGTTTGGTTTGGTTGGTTTTTCTTTTGTAAAGTACAATACAATTGTATTCCACACTTGCACATGTATCATTGGTCAAATCTTGACTCAGCAATCTCTGATAGTTCATAGTTTATTTATTTTTCATAGCTGAACTAAATTCTGCACTTGATTTCTCCTCACAGCTGGATATTACTACTGTTCTTCCTGCTGTAAAAAGGATGATATATATTGAAAACTGTCCCATGGGAAAAATGGTACTAGAATAGAAAAAAAATCATAATTCCACCAATTAAACAAACCTTAGGGCATTGCTAAACTCTGCAGACATTGAGGGGTGATGTCAATAACCTTATCCCCATGTCTGAGGAGAGACAAGACACTTTCTCACTTGTTACCAGAGCCAGGAAGGGATGACATGGGAGTGAGAGTAATTAGAGAAATATAAGCTATTAGCTTCAGTATTTGAGGGAAGGCAATTTAATTTTGGAACCATCTCTCCGTTGGAGGTAACTGTTGCTGTAGGGAGCCCAGCTGCAGGAAAGAGGTTTGATACTGGATTGTGGCATACCCGCTAAACTGAGCTTTTTTGTTTGCACTGACTGTGGTACAGGGAATGTGGCAGCTACTTCCATAATAGCACGGCTTACTCCTGGCAGATATCAAATAAACTGTGACTTCTGCCAGAGCTTGTGGCTGCAGAATTCAATTTAGACCCCATCATGAGTGTGAGCAGGTGATTTGGCTGACTCTTCCTGTGGAGACTAACTAGTTACATTATACTGACTGGATACTTCCAATGGGATCAATCAGGATATGTTAATTGCGCCAAGATAATTTTAAAGTGGTGTAATGGGAAATTTGTTAACTTGGGAGAAATGCTATATTTTTAACAGTAAGGGGTATTGTTATTATTATTATTTTGAACAGGTGGTCTAACAGCATGGAAGGAACCATGCTGCTGACAACAAGAGAAAAGAGAAGGATGCAGAGAAAAGAACCAGCAGGATGTTCAGAGTTTGTTTGGATAATCTGAAAAACTTATTAGTGGATGGCTCATCTGCACCAAGAAATACAGTATGCTCAAAATGTAGGGACTGCAGCGGGACTTTATATTGCTTTCTCAATTGCCTTTTTTTTTTTTTCAGCAGAAAGCTCTAACAGAGCGGAAAACCCTGGATGGCTATCTTTTAGACAATATTAAAAGTTGTAAGAACTGTTCATTTGGGAGAAAAAAAGTTAGTGAAGACAACCTGGAACTTCTGGTGTAGCTCTTGTTAAGTCTGATCCTGTCTTAAAACTGAGAACTTGCTAAAGAAAACACAATTTCAAAGGTAATTTGGTCATCTGATTCTGATGCTGATCATTATGAGTAATTAGTTACCAAGAGAAAGGCAACCTTCACCCAGGGCCAATGTAGCAACTGCCACTGCTAGATGAAGGCAAAACCTGATTCAGGAAGAACGGGACCTTGTGGAATGGAGCCTCTTATAGTAGGTGCAAACTGCTTATGGTGAGCAGTGGAGGAGAATAGATGAGAAAAGGAGTTAAGGGAGCAGAGAATCATAGGCTTCAGTATATGAAATAGAGAGGAATTGGACAATTAACTCAGTATTGGAAAATATTAGATACACCACAATAAACTGGGGCTTAGCAGTGTGTTTGATTCTGTGGTGGAAGAAGCTATGGGTTAAACCTGGAGGGAATTGCAATTCCTCCCAGGGACAGTCAGAAGTGAATTTGTACTAGGGCTAGCTTCTGGGCTAGTGTTACAACTGCTAGGGGAAGGGCAACAGATAATCTCTCCCCATCTCAGGCCCTTCTTTTCCTTGTTATATCATGAAGGTTGTTCCCTCCTTGCTATCCTGTGCCAGCTGCTTTCACTCAGCCTCGAATGAAGGGCTCCTGCCACAGATTAGGAAAGACCTTAAGAGAGACCTAAAGCTCTCTCCATTACAATTTATTATTAGCCAGCTCAGACAGCCCTTTTCCCAGCAGGCTCACCATTGCAAATCTGGATGTTGAAGTAATCATCTCTCTCTATTTGTGGTATACTGATCTTGAGTACCTGTTCCAAGATCATGGATTCCACTTTGGAAGGAATGCATCTAGCAGTTAGCTGACACAAGACAGAGTAATGTGGTGTCAAGCACCTGCAGAAGCTTTCCTACAAGAAAGTTATATACCTGGAGTGTTGGAGCTGGAGAGGGGAAACTAGTAGTTCTGAGACATGAAAAGAGTTGGATTTATGTTGCTGTTCAGAGCCCTGCTTCATGACACAGTCGTGGACACAGACGACTGCTCTGTGACACATCTTTCTGCTTGTTTGGCCACTGAGCAAGAAATAAAGCAGAAAAACATGTGACATGGCAACAGACAGTCAAGTGTATGGTTCACATAAAAAAATAAATAGCACAAAATTCAGAATAAATGTGGTAAACTCAGAAAGTAAATAACAGAAAAAAATGATTACTCTCTGACCTAATCTATTCATTTTTCTCACAATCAAAGTAAATGGTAATTGCACAGTAGAGACTATCAACACAAGTAATAATTTTACATAATCCTTAAGCCCATGCTAGATCATAAGCAGTTCTAGAGACTTGTTACGAATGCAAAATAATAGATACAATTTAAAAACTAGTTTATTTACATTTTTATCATTGCTTATAGTCTAGGTTGGCTATTTTACTTGCAGGCATGCAAGAGAATATAATGCAGAAATGTGACTATGGAAAGTGATGGGAAAGATTAAGGATGTTTTTTCTTCACATATGCTATCTGCCTTTAGAGAGACAAGTGCATAGTCAAGGAGGAGATACAGAGTGGGCTGGGGCAGCGCAAGTGACAAATACGTCCTGCAGTGTGAATGCAGTCTGAACAGCAGAGCTGGTCATTAATCACTGGAAATAGCAAGGCACATTTCTAACAGAGGATTTTTATTTGTCATGTTTATTCAACTTTTAGAATATTTATCTTACCAGGAGGTAGCCACCATTGACTAGTAAGTCTCATTTATAAAAATGTATGGTGAAATGGTTATTGACAAGATTATAGAACTGGCTTATAAAGCATCATTTAATAATAAAAAATTATTAGAAGAGATTATTACAACAACCTTAAAAACATGCAGTGATTAAATGGGGTCATAAACAAAGTGAAAACAGATAAAAGTTTATGAATAAATCAATGGCCTCATCTGTGCTGTTGTCTTTATTTATTGGTGTTAATATATGTTTGGGATGTCTGCTGTAACAGTATATTTTGTACTTTGTGGAGATCTATGAAAGCTATTCCTCTCCTTTACCATTTTGCAACTTATTCTGAAGAACTATCAGTTTAAAGATAAGTCAGACTCAGTCCATATTAGAATGAAGGTTCTGTTTTTGAAATGATCTGATGCCCACTGAGATATTTTTTGGGCATTTTGAATTACATTAGTGATTTTCCCTCTAGGGACCTGGGCCCTACCTCTATGGTAAATCCCAACACTGACCTCACTCAACTGAAGTCTTCTTTCAGTATTGTGTGGCAGCACTTTTCAAGCTGGGGAACTCTGCTTCCCCTATATTTTATTAGAGATAACTTAATAATATTAAACATTGTGTCATAACCTTAAGCATGAAGTAAAATTAAAATTTTGAACGATATGGAAAATTTAACTGTGACAATGGCTCTATCTCCTTGGTAGCCCATGAAATATTACTAAGAGGTAAATTTCTTATGTAAGGTTGTTGATATTTCAAAAAAATAAGCTTTATGATTGTAAACAATAATAATATTTTCTTTTCTTTATCAAAAATATAATGAAGAAATGACCAGGTGACCTACCTAGTGGATGAAGGAAAGGCTATGGATGTTGTCTACCTGGACTTCAATAAAGTCTTTGATACCATCTCTCACACCTTTCTCCTGGAAAAGCTGGTAGCACATGGCTTAGACAAGTGCACTCTTGGCTTAAAAACTGACTGGATGGCTGGGCCCAGAGACTGCTGGTGAATGGTGCTACATCCAGTTAGCCAGTCAACAGTGGTGTTCCCCAAGGCTCAATATTGGGGCCAATACTGTTTAAAATCCTTATTGGTGATCTGGACAAGGGAATTGAGAACATCCTCAGTCATTTTGCAGATGACACAAAGTTGGGCAGGAGTGTTGATCTACTGGAGGATAGGAAGGCTCTGCAGAGGGATCTGGACATGTGGAATCTATGGGCCAAGGCCAATGGTATGAAATTCAATAAGGTGAAGTGCTGGGTCCTGCACTTGGATCACAATAACCCCATGCAACACTACAGTCTGGGGACAGAGTGGCTGGAAATCTACCTGTCAGAAAAGGATCTTGGGGTGCTGATTGACAGCAGCTGAACATGAGCCAATTGTGTACCCAGGTGGCCAAAAAGGCCAATGGCATCCTGGCCTCTGTATTTTGGCCAGCAAAACCAGGGAAGTCATTGTTCCCCTGTACTTGGCACTGGTGTTATGGTACATAACAACAAAGAAATTCCTATCTAGAAGGGCACAGCAGAGAATGACCTTATCAAATGTGTGGAAATCGACCTTATCAAACATGTGGAAATTGACCTTATCAAACATGTTAAGCATTCTGTATTTATGCTAGGAGGCTCTTCTCCGTTAGCTGTTATAGTCATCTAAAATTTCATTTTGCTATGATATTGTAGTTGTTACTGTCATGACTTGTGAGGGTTCCCTGACTGTCAGGTGTGCAAAGATGGTGACTGTGGCTTTCTCAGGGTTCTTTGACACACAAGATCACAGAAGTCTGAGTTTCTGAGAATGTCTTTATTACAAGTTACTACAAGGCTACTGTTGTTAAACCCAAATATATTGTATATATGTACAAGTCACTGCAAAATTACCACTAGAAGAGCAAGTATATTTTTATATGTATGTGTATATATATTACTACAGTAAAGCAATTACTGAATTCCAACTACCGAAGCAAATATATGCTTATGAACATTTGCCTGTGTTTGTGCCCCATAAATGTATTATACAAGATGTTAGTGTTACAACACTCACCAAGTTGCTCCAATCAAAAAAGGAAAAGTTCTCACTTCAGTGATTATCCATGTTGTGGTGTCATGTAGTGTGGAGTCAGTCATTCCCAGGAAGACTCTGGTGCAGAGAAGTTCTCTCTGAGTAGACAGAAATTTACTTTTCGTACCTTTTTACTGTAGATACATAAGTGGGCATGTAGCATTAGTTACAAGAATAGTTATTACTGATTCCTGTTTTCCTGGAAGGTCAGTTCATTATCACTGTTTCTTTGCATGAACCCATCAAGGTTTCTTTGTCCTGCCAGCTACTCACCATCACAGAGGTTTTGGGTGATCTTATCAGAGATGTCTTGGGACTTCAGCTAAGGATATATCCTTTATCAGTATGTTTACCAGGTGACCTTTTCGGTGTCTCCTATCAGATGTAATTATTTTAATTATCAATCATCAATTTTTTTTTAGTTTATTGAGAAATTTAATTAGTTGTAATTTTCAACAAATGTGAAAGTAGTGGAGTCCCTGGCACCTCAGAATTAAACTGTGTACTCAGTTTTATGACATTTGCTTTTCTGTGCTTGCTGCATTAAGCTGCAAAAGACCTCTGTGTGTAGAAAATGAGAGCAAATAAGCAGAATATTTCTGGGTAAAAGCCCCAATTTTTATTTTGTTTTGTTTTGTATAGAAGGACATAAAACATGCAGTAAATTTTTAGTCTGAATTACAAAAATACTTAATATATTTTTCAGTTTGGCAGAATTAATTCTAACTACTATCATACCCTTTTCAGAGACTGGAAGTCAGAAGGATGTTAAGTGAGTGTCCGAGGGCACTGAAATTACCCTACAAGCTGTTATTTTCTGGGCTTTGGGTCATCATCCTCTTTTAATTCTCCCCTCCTCCCCCAACCTGATGTGTAATGCAATATTCATGACACTCCGAAAACACTGGAAAAAATGTCATGATTTTTTATGTTTTTAAAAAATTTTTTAGCTCACTGTTCAGTGAAAAGTGTATTAGTATACTTACCAGGTGTACCACAGGGGCCAATAAAGTACCATAACATTTTCTAAAAAATAGGACCAGACGGTGAATTAGAAAAAAATTATTAAAAACCAAATTTTTGAGCATTTTGATGAACCGACTACACATGTGTATTTGTAGTTTCATTTTTTTTGGTGCTGTACTTACTTTCCCTTCCATCCTGCAGGGACATTCTTTTTCACTCTTGTTGTAGTCCAGCTAGCTATCCATTAAATACTCTGAAGACCAAGGTTGGGGAAAGCTCTCCTTTAGTGCTGAGTAATCTATCTGTGTGCAGTTATGAAGGAACTATTGTGAGACAGCAGGGAAATCAGAGTGGGTAACATAAAGATTTGTCCAGTGACAGTGCAACTGATTACCATCTAGTTCTTCATAATTTTTTGTGTTTGTGGTCCTATTCTGTTTGAAGGGGGATATTATGTGGGGGATTGTTTATTATTCAGAAAATATACTTATCTCCTTAAAACTAAGTGAAATACTGGACTGGGAAAAGGGAGTGGAGACATCTTTGTTTCGGTGCATGTTAGGAAAACCCACCAATACAACAAAAGAATAGAATGTTAAGTATATATATATATAGTTTCCCAAGTGGAGAGGAGATTTCAGCAAGGAGACAAAAGGAACTCAGTAACAGGCATTAATCACATTTACTCCCCCTGTATTTAGTCTCTTTTGCCTTTCTAATCCACACTGCCTAGTACGCTGCATCTGCTCCCTGCCTTTTTTGTCAGTGCCTGCAAACCAAGACAGGAAGTGCTAGTGCTCTGACACTGTTGAGAGTTTGGCTCCGTAAGAGCACAGTTCCAATATTACTGCCTAATGCTTCAGTCACCTGAGGAATAAAAAGAAGGAGGAGATACTGAGTTTTCTCTGGTACTGAAATGACAGGGTCTAAGCCTTTCTTCAGCTTTTCATGGTGACATTGTGAGGTTGAACCTCAGTCAACCAAAAGATACAAATATTACTGGAAATAACAAGGCATGAATGTCAATTAACATGACAAAATCACGTTGGGGATGCTTTTTGCTGTATCATGTACATTTTGTTTCTTTTTTCCTGCTAAGAACAAGACATATTGTAACCACAAGACAATTTTATCTTTGTCTCCAGAATGTCCTGATCAATATCCTTTTGTTGGTGCATATGTAGCAATCAGTATCATCCCTAATATAGAAAAGGAAAAAAACCACAGCAGCAAATTTTCTACAATGTAAAAGTAAAAGGTATTGATTGAAGCTACTTGGATTTTTGCCCCAAAGTGTAGCTACAAACTATCAAATTACCATTTTTCTTGTGCTTTTCTCATCCCTGCTACACCTGCCTGCATGCATCCAAACATCCACAAATAGAAAATATAATAGAGCAGAAAAGCTTTCCAGATAGAGCAATAGGAAAAGTGAGAAAGGTCAGCTCTTTTCCGGTTTACATTATTTAGCAATTAAGTTGTAACCTCCCTTCTCTTTTCTTTTTAAGGAGAGTTAAATATTTCAGTAGGCTTTGGATTACTGAAAAAAAAAACTATCAACCAACCAACAACAGAAAAACCCCAAACCGAACCCACCTCAAAACTAAATGGAAAACAATTTAATTGCTGAATGGAAGTACTGAATAGATCAAAAACCCCTCTCTTCACCTTGTCCTGCCAATTATAGGCCTCAGATGTGGGGGTACTGTATCGACATTTTCAGATTTTTAACTTTTCAAATGAGGAGTATTAGGGACTGCATGTAGGAACGGACTAGTAAAAAAAGCTTCAAACCTATGGATTTATTTGGAAAAAAACCCTTACCAAACTCAAGTTCACAAATGTCTGTTTTATAAGTCCGGTTATATTTGTGTTATAACAACTAGTATTAGGATGATACATGAATTACTAATCATCAGCTGAAGTGACTGCAAGTGCTGTAATGCTCCATTCATATGGGATTCTAAAGAAATACTAGCAGTATCTGAAGGAAAGATTCACACTGCAGATTTATAGAGTGCTTGCACTGGGCTGTGTGTCTTTGTAAAACAATGTGGCGCAATTAGCTAGATTGCAAAGCGAAGTCAGACACACCATGGCTTGCTACAGAAACCAAGATGTCTCAATTCTTAAAGGTTTTGTGTCTGACCATTTTTATTAATATATACTTCCTACATTTTCCTTCTGTTATCTTACAGGTCAGAGTTCTTGTAATGCTGTGAACGTTAAGAAAGCATGAAAACTACAAATGGGAGAAACACAACTATAGGGAATAAATTTATATCAATAAACTCATAGAGAAACCAGAAAATACCCTATAAATTATGTAAAAAAATTTCTGAATCTCTGAAATATCATTTAAATTTTTAAATATTGCTTAAAAATGTGAAAGGATTTGGGAGTAAATTCTAGGTAAGTATATCTCTCTAAATGTCTGTAAAATCTCTTGATTTTAAGTAACAGTCACATCATCACTCTGGAGCGGATGAACATCTGATCAACATGGAGGACAAATCAAAACTTTCGTGAAACCCCATTTTCATCTGCATACAAGACTTTGCAGTACAAAAGGGCGTTACAATAATGCCCTTCTGTATACCAGTAATGGACAGTGCCCTGAGAGATTTCTATAACCAGCAATTTCCAGAGAAAACAAACAAGAAAATTCTGGTTTCTAAAACACTTAATCACTTTGTCTGTTTTTTTTTGGTGCATGAACAATTTAATGGAATTTAGGCTTCAAAATTACACCAGTGAGAAACCACTTTAGAGTCAGGGGAAAGTGGCATTGTCACTATGTCAGCAAAACAGATATATTTTTAAAATCCTGTGCTTCATTTCAAAGTAACTATTTGGTGTGCATGCAGGATAATTTATCAAAGCTGTAAGGAAAATTCTGTGCAGTCAAGTTCTTTGACTCATTTATGTCACTCCACTATCAGAAGTTTTCAGAATCTAGGCAAATAAATTTAAAATATCCTTACTATAGGCATTTATATAATCTCATTTCATTCTACTGATGGTAATTGACTCTTATTCCATGTAAAGTTTGGTACACAATATTGATCTCATCTGTCCAAGTTAAAATCCAATAAAAATTTGTATAATGGCTGTAGTTTTTATATTGTTCTAAAAGATTTCTATAAGGGTAATGAGAATGAGACACACAATCCTTTTGAATTTCTTCGACATGACAGGCATTTGAAGGTGTTGAAAATTTTGCTCTGAATGGTCCTACTTCTTCAAATTCCTGTGCATATAATTTTCTGTCCTGTATTTCTGTGTTTTGTTCTATAAAAAAAACCCCAACAAAATAAACAACAAAAAGAACCCTGATTGTTTTGTTGCATACTTTCCTAAATAATCAAAATCTGGATTCTTTTTTTCACTTATTCTACTTCGTCTTTCAATTTTGCAAATAAAGTATGTGTGCTCATATCTTAGTACTTTTTATTTCTTACTATTTGTTTTTAAGATTAAATCTTACTTGTGTCCTAAGAAATTACCTTTGTAAACACCAGCAAATGAATGAATATTGTATGATAACTTTTCTGTAAAAACTTTGCTGGCACTGGTATGGTCTTCCATTATATTCTGTAGGGTTTTTTTGTCAGTCATTTAGTGAATCAAATGTCTACAATGCCCTTTCATTCAATAGCACTTTTCTATAAAGGTACTTTGGCAACTTTGACTGTGAACCATTTTACACCTGCTTTGCAAAGAGGTTGTCTCTGAATTCTTTAAACTGATCAGAAACTTGGCTTGCAAAATTTCATTAGTAGTGCAGGAAGCTACTATAATTCATCTAAATGCAGTAAATTCAGTAGGAGTCAATTACATAATTATACTTAAAGATGCTCTTAAGTGCTGTCCTGAATTGACAATTTAAATCTTCCCTTATTTTTCAAGTTTTAAGCCCATTTTCTGGGTCAAGAGTTGAATGGAAATATGTCACAGCTAGACCCATATGGAAAAACCGGAAATCACATGAGCAATTTTGATTGTGGATCAACAATTGTGGATCAATCTTAACTCTAGGTAAAAGAAAGACCTTTTCAGAATTATCAATGTCATATTTTTCAAAACCACTAAATGCACAATAAAGAGATGACATGCTAGTGGCATGTGATACCTCCAGCTGTGAGAAAAAAAATCACGGTGCGATGTGGTGAGTTACACTGTTGAATTACCCTTTTTTCATTAATACTTATTTTAGAAATTACTGCAAGTAAGTGTGCAGTCTGGCTATTTGTGAATGGTTTCATTTGGTAAAAAATCATAACATACGAACAATGGCTGAACAAGTTGTTGATCATCAAATTATTATAATGGAATCTATTTTTAAAAGTAATTTTAATGTATTCTTGTGTGCTCTTTGCTTATGTTGCCTCTTTTATTCTCAGAGAGAGCACGTATTTATAATCATATTTTGTCAGTTGATTCAAGGTTAAAGGCAATGTTGATTACTATAGAATGCTTGATTTTACAAATAGAATGTGTATTATGTGTATTGCTCTCTTTAAACATCTTTCTACAGTAATTGGTGCAGGATGAGCTCATTAGCCTTCTGGCAGTCATCCTAGGAGAAGGACAACTCTCATCCCAAACCCGGGCAGATGGAGCTCGCTTAGCCCCGTAAGGCCATCCATCTAAGAGAAGGTCACTCTAATCAAACCTACGTCCTGAGGACCTCGCTGCCACCGTCCAAGCTTGCTCGGCCCTGGCAGATGAACCTTAGGATTAAAGGGTGGGTTCAGTTCCGCGCATACTGCTTCTCACCTAAAAAATCCATCGCGCAGGCTTGAAGGCTTTACCCACATGCAAAAAGTCCTGCAGCGACGGGCGAGGGTCGAAACGGCAGGTGAAAGGTGCACTGGGAGCTGCAGACTCAACCCTGCATGCAGGCGGTTCAGGATATTGGTCATTTGAGACTGACGGAGATGAGAGTCTCTTGGGGCAGCACCCTGAACGACCAAGCAGCCTTTTCAAGGATAGCACTGTTTGCTCCACTCGGAGAGGGGCCTAGAAAAGGTGGCCTAAACAAAGCTCATCTCCACCTTCACCCGGTTGACCACAGACCAACGGGCATCTTCCTCCAATGCGGTCGCACAAAGAGCAAAAGACAAAGGCACGCACCTGCCTCCAAAGGTGTACCTAAATTAACTCAAGCATGTTGGAACATCAGAACCATGCTCGACTCTGCGAATAGCGGATGTCCTGAGCGACGTTCTGCCCTAATTGCCCACGAACTGGCTCATCTCAACATCGACATTGCTGCTCTCAGCGAAGTCCGCCTTCACGAGGAAGGCAGCCTCAGAGAACATGGTGCCGGTTACACACTCTTTTGGTCAGGTAAGTCCAGAACCAAAAAACATCTCTCAGGTGTCGGCTTCATGATCAAAAACTCTATTGTCCCTAAACTCGAAAATCTGCCGGCAGGCCATTCTGACCGCATTATCTCCCTACGCCTTCCACTAAACAACAAGCAGCACGTTGTCATCTTTAGTATATATGCCCCAACTCTCCAAGCTGACCCTGCTGAAAAAGATAAATTTTACACTGACCTGCGCTGCCTTACCCAAAAGGTACCAGCAGATGATAAGATCATTATCCTTGGTGATTTCAACGCCAGAGTAGGTAAAAATTTTGAAGCATGGAAAGGAATATTAGGCAAGCATGGTGTTGGAAACTTCAACGATAATGGTCGACTTCTGCTAGAATTCTGTGCAGAGCAACAGTTTACCATCACCAATACTATCTTTCAGCAGAAAAATAGTCTGAAGACAACCTGGATGCACCCCAGGTCTAAGCATTGGCACCTCATTGATTATGTCCTGGTGCGACGGAGAGATGTCCACGATGTCCTCCATACCTGCATGATGCCCAGCGCAGAATGCCAAACAGACCATCGGCTTGTGCGCTGTAAACTCAATTTCAATCTCAAATTCAAACCCAAGAGGGGCAGTATCCCAAGGAGAAGACTCCAAGTTAACGATCTCCAATCAGCCACAGTAAGAGAAAGATTCCAGGCAAACCTTCAAACTAGGCTCGAAAACCATTCCACAGATTCTATAGATTCCTCTCCTGAAACAATTTGGCAGCATATTAAAAGCAGCATCCTGCAATGCTCTCAAGAATCCTTAGGGTTCTCCCTCAAGAAGAACAAGGACTGGTTTGATGAAAACAATCAAGAAATCCAGGAATTGTTGAGGAAGAAGAGAACTGCCCACCAAGCACACCTTGCACTGCCATCCTGTCACACAAGAAAAATAGCCTTTCGTCTTGCATGCAGCAAGCTCCAACAGAAACTCCGTGACATCCAGAACAAGTGGTGGACCGATCTAGCTGCAAAAACCCAACTATGTGCAGATACAGGGGATCACAAAGGATTCTATGAGGCCCTGAAAACATCATACGAGCCTACATACCGAGTCCAAAGCCCACTACTCAGTGCAGATGGTCAAACGCTTCTGACAGATAAAACCTCCATTCTGAATAGATGGTCTGAACACTTTCAGACTCTTTTCAGTACCAACTGTGTAGCCCAAGACTCAGCAATTCAGTCCATCACACAACAACTGGTGAAATACGAATTGGATACTGCCCCCACTTTAGGAGAAACCCTCAAGGCAGTACAGCAGGTGAAAATTGGCAAGGCAGCTGGGGTTGATGGAATTCCACCTGAAGTCTGGAAACATGGGTGCCTTGCACTCCATGCTAAATTTCATGAGCTTGTGGTGCGCTGTTGGGAACTAGGCGAACTACCTTCAGACCTTCGTGATGCAGTCATCATCACCTTGTATAAGAAGAAAGGAGATAAATCAGACTGCTCAAATTACCGTGGCATTACTCTGCTCTCCATTGCTGGTAAAATCTTAGCAAGAATACTCCTGAACAAATACCCGCTATAGCAGAAGAAATTCTACCTGAAAGTCAATGTGGCTTCAGAGCCAACAGGAGCACCACAGACATGGTATTTGTTCTCAGACAACTGCAAGAGAAGTGTAGGGAACAGAACAAAGGTCTCTATGTAACCTTTGTCGACCTCACCAAGGCTTTCGATACCGTGAGCAGAAAAGGTCTGTGGCAGATTTTGGATCGTTTAGGTTGTCCCCCCAAGTTCCTTAAAATGATCATCTCACTTCATGAGGATCAGCAAGGCCAAGTCAGATATGGCAACACACTTTCTGAGCCCTTTCTAATAAAGAATGGTGTGAAACAAGGCTGCGTTCTCGCTCCTACCTTATTCACAGTCTTTTTCAGCATGATGCTCCAAAGGGCCACGGCAGACCTCGATGATCAGGACGATATCTACATTCGATATCGTACTGATGGAAGCCTATTCAACCTAATGCAACTGAAGGCCCACACTAAGACCCTAAACCATCTTGTCCGGGAGCTGCTTTACGCTGATGACGCCGCCCTTGTCGCCCACACAGAAGCAGCCCTGCAG
This sequence comes from Neopelma chrysocephalum, assembly GCF_003984885.1. Taxonomy (NCBI): domain Eukaryota; kingdom Metazoa; phylum Chordata; class Aves; order Passeriformes; family Pipridae; genus Neopelma; species Neopelma chrysocephalum. The sequence continues at coordinate 38,343,742 of NW_020897691.1, forward strand.
CGTTTAACATCCTGCTTTGCAGATGCTGCTGAGCTCTTTGGGCTGGAAGTCAGCTTAAAGAAGATGGAAGTTCTCCATCAACCTGCACCTCAGGAAGTCCTCCATCATCCCCACATCACCATCGGCCAGTCAGAACTCAAATCAGTCCAACAGTTTAATTACCTAGGCAGCCTCATCTCCTCAGATGGTAGGATTGACGGGGAGATAGACAATAGGTTAGCGAAGGCATATAGTTCTTTTGGAAAACTCCATAAAAGAGTATGGTGTAATAAACACTTGAAGAAAAGTACCAAGATCAGTGTTTACAGAGCCATAATGCTGCCTACTCTTTTATATGGTTCCGAATCATGGGTCATCTACCGCCACCACCTGCGTCTCCTAGAACGCTTCCATCAACGCTGCCTCCGTACAATCCTAAACATCCACTGGTCAGATTATGTGACCAATACATCTGTTCTTGAACAGGCAGCAATCACAAGTATTGAGGTCATGCTACTGAGAACGCAACTGCGATGGGCAGGGCACGTCTCCAGGATGAAGGACCACCGCCTCCCTAAGATCCTGCTTTATGGTGAACTTGCCACCGGCTGCCGCAAGAGAGGAGCTCCGAAGAAAAGATACAAGGACTCCCTGAAGCAACAACTCAGCCTCGGGCATATTGATCACCATAACTGGTCTACTCAGGCCTCTAATCGGGAGGCCTGGAGTCACACCATTTATAACGCTGCTGATGCTTTTGAGAAAGCACGCAGGATCACCCTTGAGGAGAAAAGACAACGCAGAAAGAATCGAGCCTTGTAGAATATACCATCTAAGGAGTCCTTCTGCTGTGTCTTTTGCAACCGGACTTGCCTTTCTCGTATTGGCCTTTTTAGCCACCAGCGCGCTTGCAAGAAAAGTGGGTAGAGCCCTTCCCAAATCTTCGTTCGCGAAGCCTAGCCATGATGATGACAGTAATTGGTGATAAACAGTGATCAGCATTACTATTTGTGACAAATCAGGATGTTTCTATCTCCTTTGAAATATTCAATAGTCCAGTTGTTGCTTTTTTTTTTGGTGAAATACCAGATGTCTTTGAAAACCTTTTGGAATGACTCACTAATCTACTAAAGCTCCATTGTTAGAATTTTTTAATGAACTTTCAATACAAACCATGGAGAATTAAATAAAGATCTCCAACCACGGTTAATAGGAATTTTACATGGAATTTTCTTCTCCCATTTTAAAACTTTCCATTTTGCTACCCTGAGTTCCTTGAATGTTAAAATCCATGGAGTGAATCAAATAACATCTAAAACAAGCATAAAAGAGAGTTTGAAGAGCAAGACGTATGCAAATGTTATTGACATTAGGCTATAGTACTTCACAGGAAATGGGCAACGTCAATCCTCATAAATCTGAATATATTTTGCCTCCTTAATATCTAGTTTTTTTCTAAAGCTAGAGGGAAAATATGGCTTTTATAAAGTGACATCAAATGGAGTTTTATAATGCATAGTATAACAACCATTTTTTGTTACACTTGATGGTATACCCTTCTGTGGAGCTTTTTCTATTTCCTTTGTAATCCATCAGCCACACTTTTTCCATAACCTTTTGAAGTAAAACACCGAACATTAGCTAAAGAAATTAAATTATATAAAAAGATACTATCAGATGGAAGAACCCTGTTTTTAATTTACTTTGTGTTGACACAGATTTCTATCTGCTATCACTTTTCCTTACCAGGCTGACGAAATAGAATTTGTGCAGTGGATATATAGAAAACTTACTGAATAGCTATCTGTCATAGTCAGAAAAGGTGCTATCTGTCATCAGTGGAGACCTTATTTACTTTTAAAAATATTTGCCCATACACAGAATATCAGCTACAGTGTCCTTGCCCTTTACTCTGAACAGTGTGGTTATTAGAAGGAACTAGTACTAAATAACATAACCTGTCTTTCTGCTCACAGATATTCTTTCAAATATCCAATCCGTACACTAAACTAAACCTCAAAAGCAGAAACAGTGCCAGAAAATATGAAGAAGTTTATTCAACACAACAATAAGGTAATTATCTAATTTTAAGCATGGTTTTGACATTTTTCAGCTTGTATCATTTGCAAAGTAAAAAGGGACTATGTGCTTCAGGAACTTTACCCATTGTGGTTAAGTATTTTAATCTCAGTATCCTAACCCTTCTGACAAGTTAGATGTAGAACTTCACATAATTTTTATTTAAATGTGAGTTTTTCTAGACTTAAATTAAGGTTAAAAACCAGTTACCAAATAGTTTTTCTTCTCACAAAGAAATGCTTAAGAAGTCCTGGGCTGAAATGAAAGAGTCAGAATGCCTAAATACAATTTCTTGTCACTGGCTTATCATTGCGTTCCATTTGAAAGAATGGAGCAGTAGAAGTAATATGTACTACAGTAAAAATTTTTCACAGTATAGTGAGGCACTGGATTCCTTAAAGTCAGGGCCTGTAAAGAAATATTTTTTTTAAATATATTTCTTGAGCCTATTTTGAGATGGTACTTGCAGTCCAAAACACAATGAACATTTTTCTTTTATTTTTTTCCCTGTGACACATTTAAACACTGATCAAAGTCCCGTACAAACGAAAATGTAGTCAGTCATATGAAGAAATATAGTCCAAATGAAAAGACTTCTATTTCAGATGTTCTCTGGCTGTATATTTCCCTTATATTTCTAGATAATAATAATTTCTCAGATAAGTTATTGGTGGTTTTTTGTTTGTTTGGTTCCTCCCCCCCCAAAAAAAATCTACTCCAAAATTAAAGCCATTTAAAACTGATCTAGTCTTAATATAATCATCAGTCCAAGAGAAAATTTTATTTTAGATTTTGAAAAGTATTAGTTTCATCTTCAATTCCAGAGCAGAAGTGATGTGTTATTTTAATTATTGAGAATATCCTAAGCATGAGCAGTGATATTAAAAAGTAAGCACAGCAAGACACAGAAATTAAAGATTAACTTCATAATATCTTACATTTAAAACTGTCCAATGATGTTATTTTAGAGAGGCTATTAACATGCGACAGTAAACTTTGATGAAGAAGTCACTGATCTAAGAATACAGAAGAGAAACACTAATTAAATGAAGGAGAAAAATTAACCTCTCTACCTCAAATTGTGTAACAACACAAACATTTAATTCCAAAATGTGCAGCAGAATTTTAAATTGGCTAATATTTTAAGTGATCATATGTAACACGAGATTGAGTAAGGGCAAGAGACAAACATAAAAAAAAAGGTGAAAAGCATGCTTACTCCCCTATATGTGCTACACAGTAATCACTGGGCTGTTGGGAGCACAAGCTGTCCCAAACCAATGTCTAAATGACATGGGTACTTTCTTGATAATCGATGTTTCTAGTTCCTGGAAGAATCCTTTGTATCCTTGAGGGAGTTGCTGTTCTTTGGGGCATGTGGTTCCCTAACACTCAAGTAGTTACTGCATTAGTGACTGCAGTGGCAGTTCTCTGCAGTGAGAACAGTTCTGCATGGGACCTTTGTTAGGACTGAAGGCAATTCCCTTGGTTACATGAAGGAGCATAAGTGGCAGCTGCTTTTAAAAGGAAAAACTGCTGTATATAAATTAAGATCCATTCTTTGCCTCAACAAGGGCAAATCTGGAGGGTAGATTGCAAATACCCAAAGGACGATTATGGACTATTGGAGTTATGCTGTTGGCTTCATTCTGCGAAGGTAAGGGCTAAGATTTCATTCTGCATGTGCACTGCAAAAAAATACGCACAAATCTCTTGGATTAATTTTGTTGTGAAGTAAAGTTATGTATGAGCCCAAAGTGATACAGACACATAATGTTAAAGTCCCCTATATCCTGGAGTCTCTTGCACAGTGAGGGAAGGATCATTCTTTAGAGATATGAGCTCCATAATATTTTTATTTGTTTATCAGCATTTCAACAAAGTTCCCCCCCCAAAAGTAGCTGAACAGAGGGCAGTACAAAAACAGTAAGGAAATATGATGCACTGAATTTAAAAAAAAAACAAACTCCTATCTCAGTTAGCCCAATTAAAGGGAATATAATTAGAAGCAACATCAACATCACTGTCAAATAATTGCAGTGATCAATTGCTTGATCCGTTAGCTTGGCATGATAGTACTAAATCTTTTCTTTTTCCTAAGGAGAGAGAGAATTAATTGCAAAACAAAATCCAGAAAAGAAGAGTACCACAGTGCTCTAAAATTGTTTTCTTTGGAAAAGGTTTTAAATCAAGAAAATTTCAAATTAAGCATAAATGGATGCTGTGATTCCAACTTCCAACAAAAATCTAAAGGACTTAAGAAACTCTAAGGGCAGATTCTTAAAAAGTTTATAAACTAAAACATCAAGAGGTGCTGTACTGGCCTGAAAAAGTTAGAAAAGTGATCTTGAGATTTTTCTAATGTTCCAATTATTATTTTTCTAATGTATGAATAATAAAAATAGTGGTACTCTGAAGAAATTGGCTCATCTGAGTTGTAGTTGTTTGTTTGTTTGTTTGTTTTCCTGGCCACTGTCCATGTAGCACCATGGCATTCCAGAAGTGTTGTGCTCTGGATTTGGAAAAGCTACAAGGACAACACAATTATGTTGGTATTCACCTGGCTGTTTGGGAGACATCTGTGTCTGAGCTAGTCCCCCAAACCTCCTTTTCTGAATTGAACTACAACAAAGTGAGTGACTTTTAGAGAGCAGATTAACCTGGCTTTTTCAATGAATATAAAGAGATCCTAAAAAGACTACCTCAGCTACAGATGTTGACAATGTAAAGTTAGGTGAAATGACTCTTTCCCTTACAACTTTGATATTATCTGTTCAGTTGCTTCCATTTGTGTGTCTCTCCTTTCTTCTTGCAAGAGGTGCTAATTTGGTGCTATCTTGTCAAATACTAAACATTTGCTTTTGATACTCGAACTGTTTATCCAGGAAGGAAGGTTTTGCACTTATTTGCATGAAAAAAGTGGAGGAAAAATGAGAAAAGATAAGAGTAGACAGCGGAAGACAACAAAGAAAAGGGAGCTAGTATTACTTTTGTGCTCCCAACTACCTCTTCCTTTCTCTTCCCAAATAATTTCCAGGTAACAAATACTACAAGTAGTGTGATAATTGAAAAAAGACAAGCTATACAGCCATCATGGATGCTTTGTTTGATGTCATACCACTCATTTCTGATCATGCAACTCTCAGCTATACAGCTAGTCTTTGCTCAGGGAAGTAGTATGATTTATCTGTTTCTATAACTTTTATAGCTTTATAAGTATTTGAGTATTCCTGTAGTGTTTCATAGAATCTTAGAATCATAGAATGTGCTGAGTTGGAAGGGACCCACCAAGATTATCAAGTCCAACTCCTGGCACTGCACAGAACACCTCAAAAGTCACACCATGTGCCTGTGAGCATTGTCCAAATGCTTCTTGAACTCTGTCAGGCTTGATGGTGTGATCACTTCCCTGGGGAGCCTCTTCCAGTGCTCAGCCATCCTCTAGGTGAAAACCTTTTCCCTGATATCTAACCTAAACCTCCCCCAACTCAGCTCCATGCCATTTCCTGGAGTCTTGTCACTGGTCATGAGAGTGAAGAGATCAGTGCCTGCCTATCTGTTTCCCCTCACTAGGAAGTTGTAGACTGCAATGAGGTCTCTGCTCAGTCTCCTCCAGTCTAAACACAAACCAAGTAACCTCAGCTGCTCCTTATAAGGCTTCCCCTCCACACCCTTCACTATCCTTGTGGCTCTTCTTTGGACACTGTCTAATAGCTTAATGTCTTTTTTATATTGTGGTGCCCAAAACTGCACACAATATTCAAAGTGAGGCCACTCCCATGCAGAGCAGAGTGGGACAATCCCCTCCCTCGACCAGCTGGTGATGCTTTGCCTGATGCACCCCAGGACACAGTTGGCTCTCCTGGCTGCCAGGGCACACTGCTGACTCATATTTGCCAATGATCAGGACCTGCTGCTCTCCAGCCTCTCATTCCCTAGTCTATACACACTACCAAAGTTGCCCCATTCCACGTACAGAATCCGACACTCACCCTTGTTAAACTTCATATGGTTGGTGACTGCCCATCTCTCTAATTTGTCAAGGTCTCTCTACAGGGCCTCTCTGCCCTCAAGCGAGTTGACAGCTCCTCCCAATTTAGTGCCATTTGAATTCCAAAACCACAATAACAGGATTGTTTTAGGTGGGTCATGTTTGGGCTGTATGTTTTTGCAGCAGACCTCCTCTGTAAGTAGTTGCAGTTCAATGACCATGAACATTTCTGTACATACTTAATTTACTAGTGCTATGAGTCACTAATATAACAATCATATCTGAAGGACATGCTTGATCTTCAGGAAAAGAGAATGCTTGACCTTCAGGAAGAGGAGAAATCCCTTTAGAAAATTCTTTCCTGTTCTATAACTGGGCTTGTATTCCAGTCAGACAGATATCAAAAATAAATTTGAAGTCATGGTGAAGGTAAGGAAATGTGCAAGTGACCCCATTGGTTAAACAAGGGGTGTTAATTGACATCTTTCTACTAGCACAACTGCAGCAAATCTGGGACTGATCAGTATTCACAGTTTGTGTGATTTTGAGGTAAGAGAACTGATGCTGGTTGGTTATTGCCATTAGTGAAAGGGGGGTTGCGTGGAGAGTTTGATGTTTTAAAGGATTATCTCCTAGTATAATTTAGTTCATTTCCAAAACTGTGAAAATACAAGCCTGTCCTTTATAAAAATATAGGATGTTGGAGTGCTTTTGTCCCTATGCCAAATGAAAAATAGTCATGTGTCAGGTAAAGTGGTTGGGTTCAATTCTTGACTCTCTATATTGAGTGAATTGAATCTACTTCTCCTGCTGACAAGATGTATGTACCTGTCACCAAACTGGAGTCTTTACTAGAGAGGAAATGAGATACCCTTTTCTCCTCCAATGAACATTTATGCTAAAAAAAATGAGAGATCCACTAGAAAGTGCTAATTAAAATAAAGGGTTTATTGGTGGATGTCCATGTAATGGGTTAGAGATCTTCACTCTGTTTGTAAGAAATTTACCAGTAAAGGATACATAAGAATCAAGAGAATTAATAACTTTTAAGAGTGGTTTATTTCTGATTAAAAGAAATAGACTGTATGTATGAATCAATGTTTAATTTTATGAAGTGGTTCCCTTGGTTATAGTTTTTTCCTAACGGACATGCATTAGACCCAATTCACTTTGGTACCCATGGGGTAACACTGGCATAAAACTCATACAAAAGTGAATAATCATGCCCTTTAAATCCTCTAATTTTAACTTGTTAATTCTGTTCCCTGGTGTCTTTTGAACTTTGTATTTGCTTATTGACCCGTGGTACAGTGAATTTTGTTTCACAACAGAAAGATGTGTCTGAAAATTAAATCACACCCATATGCCACTGAAGTAAAGCCTTATTAAGCAGAGAAATAGAACAATAATCCATAACCTTTAAGTGTTCTAGCTGATTCTATAACAGCATTTTCTATGGCTGTTAGAATTAAGGCTTCTCTACTGTCTCAGAACATTTTTATAGTATTGATTTTATTATTATTATGCTCAATAAACTTTTAGTATTTTTTTAACAGGTACATGTGATTTTCCTGAGCAATAGATAGTCTCACAGGAAAAGGATGCTTTAAGCATCTCTGAATGTCTGGGCATACCAGTGAGATATAGAGAGTCTATTATGTAGCTACTTCATTTCAGTGCGCATTAGGCAGAGATAGGAGCATTTTGTTTGATTAATTCCATGCAAAATCTTCTATCAAATTATTAATATCCTTTTAATAGGCATATCCACTTAGTAAATGAGATATCATCAACTTTCTCTATTGCAAACATTGCAGTATTTATCTGTTTCTCTGGTAATAGTGGTTGTAACCCTATGACCCTAAAGAAATAAAACATGCATTCGACAGGACAAGGGTCAAGGTTTGCACTGGATATATCCACAAAGATTTTTCTTGCATTTATTGTCTTGGCTACTTAGCAGGACTAAACTTGCAAAAATTACACAAAACCCAACAATAACTACAGACAAGCTATAAACTGTCCTCTGAAAGTCAACCTAAAGAGAAAAAATGTACACCCTTCTAAAATCTCTACAGAAATGCTATTAATGTAATCCTGTGCATTGAGAACAGAATCTAATAATAAAAACATAATTACTCCTAAATTTACAATCCATGTTTCTGCAGAACTCCCATGATAACCTTATTGCTTCAAATGATATATGCACGTAGAAGCTGGTATTTGATTGAATATAATTAAAATTCAAGGCAGAGGGTGTTATGATTGTTCAGATCACATGCATCAGATGATTAAACACCAGAGAAAGAGGAGACTGCCTCAGCTAAAAGGATAGCACAGCAATGAAGATCTACCAACTGGCTATTAAATTTTGACTGGAAATGTGAAAGACTATGTGCACCTCAATAACCTGTAGTTGCTCTTCAGAATGCAGAAATGACAATATGGCGTGACATATGCTTGTAACACTGAGACTCTTTCCATGTATTTGGGACATCCAGAACACTTTTTTTTATCCCCTCTTTACTGGGTCTGCAACAGGACAACAAGAATCCAATGATCCAGATCCTTGTATTTGGTTTCATAAAGGTTGACTGTATGCTGATACTTGGTTGCTGATAATGGTTGGTATAGAGCACCTAGAAATGCTGATATTTAACAAACAAAGCATGTGTTCCCTGAGTGCTGTATTTTCTATGTGTGCTCTGAAAGTTCACATACTGACAGTGTCTGACAAAACAAAAGCAGAGCAATTTCATTTAAAATAGCAATCCTTCAGGATTACATTCTGGTACCAAGATACTAGATTCAGTTCCCAGGATAGCCCACGAGGATTCAAAATTACATTCTCTGTTTCCCATTTACAAGGGAAAGACCTTATCGCACAAGACAGAGAAAATAAATTTCTAGAGCTCACTGGTGGGAACATTCTGCTGCAGATTTGGATTTTGAACCCGTGCTGGTGTGGATATGACTGCCAAATCAGACTATTACATTGGACAATGTATATAATAATGTAAAACCTCAATGGTTGTGCTGTGATATTTCCCCAAAACACTTTCCTAGTTTCCCAGCACTTGTTTAATGGAATCTAAAATCATTCTTCCGTGTTTCACAGGAGTCCTCCTCCATTAGTTTCCTCCATTGAACAAGGATAATCTTACAATTTCTGCAAAACGCAGTGATTATAAACTGGTACAAAGGATATCCTGATTTGTTCATCCGAACTGGCCACCTTCCAGTTTCGCTTAATATCCCTCCGGTTTTGCACTGGAAACCACGGTGAACGTTATTCATTACTATTCATCTTCTCATTGCCTCTCATGATTCTGTAATACTTTATCATATTCCATTTTGGTAACTTTTTGCCAGGCTGATGAGTCCTAGTCTTGTTATGGAAGTTATTCTATCCATTTGATGATACTTTCTAAATAATTTTCAGTATTACCAGTATTGACTCTGTATTCAAAACTGTAGATACATAACACTAGGTACTGATGCTTTGCAGTTTCGTCCTCTCTTTCATTTGTAATAATTTTAAGGTTTTTTTTTTTTTTTGACTGCCACCTACCAGAGAGCTCACATTTTTATAAAGTTATCTTTATAGTGTAAATGTTATATTCTCCCCATTTTTAAGAGGAAATAATGAGTTCCGGAGTCCATCACTATATAGTCAAAATAAGACACAGTACAGGTAAAATCAGAGATTTGTTTTCCCATATCTTTAATTTCATATTAAAATTTTACTGAATTTCATTTTTGTTTTTATTAGCCAATCACTATCACATTTCTTTTTCAGAATTTCCTGAACCTCACATATATTAATCTTGACCACTAGGCTCTGCATTACTTTGAATGTATCTTAATGCAACCTGTTTTTCAGATTACTTACATATGTGTGGGGGAAATGGATTTCAATGCTGTGTCCTCCAGTTTGGGAGTTAAACAATTCTACTTCCTATCTTCTAATTTTGAATTCTATATATTTACTGTGGTGGTTTTTTTAATTACACTTTCACTTGTTACTTGCTTTACTTACGTGCCTTAAATGTAGAGCCTTTTTCTGGGGTATACCCCACTGAACCATAGACATAACTTCCCAAATGTTCATTCTCTCGCTGGTCCTATGAAACTTACAGTCACTACTCCAGGCACTTTAATTTGAAAGAACACATTCACTCATGCTGTTTAGTTCAATCTGTACTCTAATGTAGATCTCAATACTATCTCCAAAAGAAACTTTCAGACTGAGAAAACCGATGTCTGTGTGGTGTTCACTTCAGAGGCTCAATCAGATACACTATTCAGAAAAGTTAGGAGAATTTCTTCTTCAGATTTTTCCATCACTCTCAGCAGCCATGAATCAGCTATGGTGAACTCCACTCCTAGGCCCCATAGCTTTCCCCATGCTTGCACAGAGAACACACATACACTGCTCAAGTGCTTATGAAGTCCACCAGGTGTTGAGGTGCCTAAAGCTGTGTTCAGTAACAACCCAGTTCATTTCTGAATCTGAATCTGACCTTCATGTATGAAAGAAGTATAAACTCACATCTTTTCCATAACAGTTATCTGCTCATACCTTTCAGTAAATGCATGGGAGCTCTTATTTCATAAAAGCTCTGCTGTCACTCAAATTCATTCCTAAGCCAATTTAATGGCTCACCAAGTACCACAACTTAAATAAGCCAAAGACTCAAAGAAAGTTTATGAAAAGGAAAGCTGGAAACAAAACCGCATTTGACACTCAGAAAAATTAACTTGATGTGATTTTTTTTACAGGTAATATTTTAATAATTATTGGTCTCTCTTGAGACTAGAAGACAACATTAATTTAAACTAAGTCAAAATTTCTGATCTTGTCTTTCCTAGGCAGCTGCATAGACAAAACATTCGTTTTAACAAGCACTTTGAACATAAAACAATGACACTTATGAATGAAGCTATTAGAAAAATATACATGGTCATCTGAGAACAACATAACAGTAGTCTAGCTAATGACTTAAGCATTCTCCAGTGGAAGAATGTAGTTTTGGTGTTTGTTACTTATCTTTGTTCTGCCCAACAGACCTTGCCATTCATTACACTCTTTTTCCTTTTATGAAGTACCACTCTTGGCATTTGTTAGAGTTTAACACAACAAAATAGTACCTTGATGTCCTTTGGCAAACCTTCTTCCTGTCCCTCCAGAAGAATTGTTTGGATGAAAAGTGTTCTCAGACTTGCTTAATCTACTCCTTGCTTCTTCTTTGTGATTTCAAAACCAGTTACTTTTGTATATTTTCTCTTCAATCCTTATAGTTTTGTCAGTAAACCAAGTCAGTCAGAGAGCACTCACGAGTAAGTCTCCTTCCCTTCTAGTCTCAGTCATGTAAGTGTTACAGCATGAGCAAGGTAGAACTCTATGAGATGTAAACTGACAGGTTTTATGGTAAATTTCATATGACTTGAGGAGGGATTTGGTCGAAGAACTGATGGAGAAAAATGTTCATTGTGATTTACCTGTTTATCGTTTTACAAGAGAAAAAGGCTTGTATTTTACACCATGTGAATTCCTCTTGGAATTAGGTTCCCTCCTCCTTCAGTGAAAAGGGATTGAATGAGGGTCAAAATCTGAAATGTCATCTGGAAAATATTAAGACAGAGATAATTTACATTCTTTATCCCTTATTCTGGCTAATTACCAATTTACTACGTATTATTATTTTGCAGTAATCTGAAATGCTTAAAATAGCTCTTCCCAGTTCTTCTGATTGTTCAAGTGGTCCTAGACATTATTAATGTAAAGTATGAAAATCACAAAGCCTTAATGTGACAGGTTTCTAATGTGTCCTGAAAAAAGAAGTATTTTTTTCAAGCGGCAGCATACTTTTACTTTCACTGCATTCAAATTCACAAATAGAAATTCCACAGTACTTACATTTTGAAAAACCCTTACAGTAATTTAGTGCAATTTTATAGTACAAAACTAATGTTATGCTAACACTAAATTCAACTCTTTTTTAAAATGCAGCATGGAATAACTCTCCTTTCTCTTAAGTGATCTTTCTTTTATCTAATTTTTAATAAATTATAGAAAACATTAAGTATGCTACTGATGCTTTCACAGAAGTACTTATATGACATTTTCATTCTGTTTTTAGACACATAATCTGAATTAATTATGAATGATGCAAAGATTAGAAATGATTGGGTTGTCTTCCGAAAATGTAAATTGATTGTACATGCTTTTCCTTCTGCATCTTTCCAAAATAGACTTAATGTTCCAAGCTGAAACATCTGCTTTCAATAAAATCCTTGTGTATTTGTCCCATCAAATGCACTTGTAATATGTAATTTCTCTTTTGTTTGCAACTACTTCCATACTTTTTCCTTGTTGTTGTTTCAGACTTATAAAAAAGGAAGTTAAATCCTTTGTCCATCTGAAGCATTTCATCATTTTCCTTGAGATGGTGAAACTCAAAGCTTGGAGTAAAGTGCAATAAACATTTATGACCTGGGACGAGATGTTCACTTGGGATGCATGAAGTCTGAATCAGATCTGCCACTACAGCAGTAGGTCTGTTACTGACAGAAGAGTGTAAACAAGGGGTTACATCCTAATTCCTTTGGCTTCGCCTGGTATGGGGAAACCAGTGTGTCAGTCCGAAGTTTGCCTCTGCAGGCAGTGTTGTGCAATAAGAGGGCATTTGTACAACAGAAAGCAAAGACTTCGGTATAAAGTCTTTGCATGTTGACTTGTTTTCCCATAGCACAGAGAAAAGACACAGATGTTCCTTTCATCTCTTCTCATTTCAGCCAATTTTGCATTTTAGGGAGAAAAATCAAGAACATCAGGTATTTCCACTTCATTAGAAGAGGAAATGGGAGAAGCTTTTTGGTTGCTCCATCTGACCACTTGCACTGACTCAGGAGGGGTTTTGGCAGAGTTAAAAGAGGACTAGAGACATATTTCTGTCCCTTTTGCAAAGAAAAGTCTTCCAAATCTTCTTTGTCCTTATATCCATGCCAAAGCTAATAAATCAGCCAGAGAGTGAGAAAGGGTCAAGCTGAATGTGGTAGTGTGTACACGCAGACTTTTCAAGGGATTCCAGGAAACTTATGTATAAACATGAGACAAAAGCAAAACAAAGCCTGCCAGACAAACAAAAATTCAATTTCAATGCTTTTTTTTTTAATTCTGTACCAACTCAGCTTTCAGTGAAAGTAGCTGTGCAAATAAAGCTCAGAAATAATTTACAGTTGCACCTGAAAGTCCAATGTTTCTTTATTTTTCCTTTTTATTTCTTCATGGCTTCCACCTCGCACCAAATTATTTTAATAACCTAGTTTCAGACTAAGTAGGCAGTTGCCTGGGACTATCACAGCTTTAATACCTACATTTCCTTTGAGAAGATTGCAGATCATTTTGTTGAGAGGAACAAGGAATTATTTAGGGCATTCACTGAGCAGCAGCTGCTAATTCCCCTTCCTTCCCCTTCACAGTCCCAGAAGTATCAGCAAATTCAGTCTTTAAACCATGTCTCCAACTCCTCTTTCCCTCCTCCCTGAACATTATCAATGATTCAACCCCACATAACTCTTCAACCTATCTCCCTAACTTTCCCATAGCACAGAACAATTTTAACGCAACACTCTTGGAGTAGGTAAATTTAACTTTTCTCATGTTTTGGAGAAGCCAAGCCAAGATCCAAATAAATATTCAGATTTCCTGAAGACTTTAAAAATCCTAGAAAGGAAAATAAAAGAGACTTTTTTCTTTTTTGTTTAATTTACCCAGTATAGATTATGTTGTCTGTTGGTCTTTTGGTCTGCACTAAGTTAGATGATTTCATTCTCCAAGGCTACACTCCAGAAACTATAAAAAACTGTAACATTTATTTAAAAATACTTTTAGTATTTCCTGCTAATCAGTCTCAAATTTGCTGGAGTTTACCTATCACTACATATTTATACTGTATAATGTGCTTGTTATGTTGATTTCATCTGTGCTACTCCATACAGCCACAGTCTTCATGGTGAATTACATTTTTGAGACCTTTATCCATAAACATTCCTATAACATGCTGCCATTTGCCAAGTATCTTGAATTTAGTTTTTCTGGTTTTCTTTGCATGTGTATAAACAAAATTGAAGAAATAAGACATAAAAACTGTGAATCAGCTGACAAAGAAAGGGTTAACATGAGTTTTTGGGTTTTTTTTCAATTTTCTGGAAAGAGTCAGAAATTACAGTCCTGACTCTTGTTTGCATTAAAAATTAATCATAATCAACAGAAAAATTAAGGTAGTTTCATTACATCATTTGAATGCTTTCCTAAATCGAAAGTCTAAACATAATTTTTTGTAACAGCCCTGTGTATAATGTGAATGGATTATCTTTACAACTCATTCATACCATGATCACTTGTTCAGTTATCTTGTGTCCCATCTAAATCTCAGGAGTTAGTGTACCCATCACTTCTGGAAGTGACCAAAATGTCACATTCCCATGGCAAATAAGAATATAGTGAGCAAAGCTGGAGGCAGTAGCTTGTCTAGTTGATGCTTTTGATATTTTTGGTAACTTTTTTTTCAATTTTATTTTTCAACAAATTAAAAAGAATGTTTTGCAGTTATACACCACATTTCCTTCCAATGTTGCTCTCTTTTATTGTGATTAGAATTTTACATTGTGTTAATGCTTTTTACTAAGAAGCACATTAATTGTATCATCTAGTTTCAATTAGCTCTAATAGAGTGCATGTATAACTGCAAACTCTATTGTGCATATCCTCACATAGATGGAGAAATGGAGTAAAAGCTATTATTTTGATGTCCTGATAAATTATGTTCCATATTATGTTAGATTAACAAAATGCATGACTAATGTCCCATGTACACATGAGCTGTGACAGCATTTCTGACTGTTAATAAGTCTGAGCACTGGCTGATGTCCAGTTTCTTTTTTTATGGTAAATGCAAATTAAGTCCACATCTTCTCATTATATTTTGTAATTTAGTTCTAAATGCTCAAATCTAGTCATTGTTGCTGACAACTTTTGTACTGTAGCTCTCCAGATTGAATTAAAAGTAATAATAAAAATAAAGTAATGATTATATCTAGATTGGAGCCTGAAGATAGCTGTTCTTCCTGAAAGCACATTGCAAAATTGCACATAAACAAATTAGTGGCTAAAGGCAGCACTTGTTTGAAGCACAGTGGACTTAGAGATACTGAATTTTTTTGCAAACTTCACCAGTATTCAAACCAACAAAGAGATTTTTCTGTGCAATAGAACACGAGTATCAGAAAATTATGTTACCATTTTGTTATACAAAGAAACACCTTGGTTTTTGCAGCTGTGAGGTACTACTGAAACTAATGACATGGAAGCACTGACATCAGAATAAGGATATGGTTGGCTGTGACCCTACAAGACACATCAAATAACAATTGCAAGAATCGTTTAGAGACCCTCGGATAGTGCAAACTGATCCATTCCCTACCGCCAGTACTAGGAGGACTATGATGCTTTTCTTAGACATAAAGCAGCTGAAAACTTTGCTTCTTTTTCTTGTGAATCTGAGATCATAACATCATAGAATCATAGAATGGCCTGGATTGGAAGGGACCTTACAGTTACACCCTGCCTGCCACAGACAGGTGTCCTGGTTAGAATGGCTGGGACCAATTCATCACTGGATGGGTGTAACCCAAAACTGTGTATTCTATAGCCTTCCATGCCATTTCCCAAAAACTGTTGTCAGTAGAGGCCTGCGAGGTGGGAAGATGTTCCTGTCCTCATACTCTTTTATGGAATTCCCCTCTCTGATACCCTTTTATGGAATTCCCCTCTCTGAGGGAGGGACTGAGCACTCCTGCCTGAACTGGAGAATACATAAACTGGGAGTTTCGGAACCTTGGCACCACTCATGGGATCCAGAGGAAGACTGCAGACCACCACTCTCAACCAGACTGCAGCTCACCGCTCTCAATCAGACTGAGACCACCACCCTCAACTGGACTGCAATCACCACTTTTGACTAGACTGCAACAACTCTCTCACCAGCAGGTTTTTTTCCCCTCTCCCTTTACTTTGGACTTGGGGGGGGCAAGGAACACCACTTTTGTTCATGCCCCAGGGTGCTGGGTTATACATTTGGGTTTTGCGGGTTAAAACCACTTGTCTGTCTGTATAATTGTACTTATTGTATTATTTTAATAAATTGTTATTCTGACTTATAATCTCTCTTTTGAGTTGAGTTCATTTCCCCTGCTGGTTAACTTTTAAACCAGCACAACAGGGATACCTTTCATTAGACCAGATTTCTCAGAGCTCCATCCAACTTCAGCTTGAACACTTGAACAGGAATGGGGCATCCACAGTTTCTCTGAGAAACCTGTTCCAGTGCCTCACCACCCTCACAGTAAAAAATTTTTGCTTTCTTCCAAGCCTGGATGGTACTTGATTTGCAGAAGCATTACATAATGCAAGTTCATAAAATAGTTGTTATAGCCTGGGCTGCTCAGGTCAACTCTGGACACAGACATGATGTATGTACAAATATGACTAGTGTAAGGTATGCACCAGACATGGTGTCTGGAATATTTGGTTTCTGTACAGAAAATAGTATTGTCCTTAACATGTGCCATTGAGTTCAGCTTCATGTTTTAATGGCATTCTTTTGTTTTTCTGATGTGACTACAACCTTAGATAGATGTTCTTAAAATATTTACTGATTCCTGGAGTCCCTGTGCAGTAAAGAAGTGGGACCAGAGGACAATCTCATTTGCTTGAGAGGCAGACCAGTTCTTGGATTGGCAGGAGACTGTAGTGAATCTTTGCATGCAGAGAACAAGCATCTAGGTCTTTAACCTGGTGCAAATAAATATATGAAGCAGGGCTTTTTACACAAGTTGAAAACTGTGCTTTGAATCTACAGGTGAAGCCATCCTAAGCACAATGTAGGTGAGAGGCAGATGCAGTGGATACAGTAAGACTGGGAAGCAGTGCACCTATGATTGTGGTATAGGATACAGAAGTTATTCATTTTCCACTGTATTTTGCAATCCAGCATCGTGTGATGCAAAATACTGCTTCCTTTATAGTGCAATAGACATGGTGCTCAGTCTGCTTCAAAGTATATTTATGATCCAAAATTCTAGGTGTGCCACATATGAAAGGCGTAAAAAGTCATAGTGCTTTTCCTTGAGTTTCCTTGATTTGAGCTTTTCCTTGGTTTGGCAATGCTGAAAAAGACTATGTCTAATGGTAAGGCCAGAGCCCTACAAGCCACTCTGGTAAGACTGTTCAACCCATGTCTAAATATTTGACAGCTGGGCCGTAACATACAGTGACTTATTATTTACTATTAGTCTGCACCTATCTGCCATTAGTGAACATTGCAAATAACCCAAAGGATGAGGTCAATTATACACATATCTTCCCAAAAGGCTCATCTTTGAAACATCTTCATAGCTGATTGGTGAATGATGAACAAATTAGCAAATTGAATCTGATAGAGTAATACTTCACTAGCCATTCTTAACCATTTTTGCATGTCAATATGATTTGAAAGAATATAGAACAGTAAGGGGGAAAAAGGATAGGAATACAGTTTATTCTATGGGTAAATATTCCCAGCTACTTAAAGGACAAGCCAAAGATAGAAATAACTGTTTTAATAATAAACAGATACTGCACGTTGTAGAGGTAGCAAATTATTTCAGAGACAACACAATTGCTGGAATTTAACTATTTGACAGAGAACAGAATCTCTGAAGGGCTTCTGTGTGTGTGTTGGTGGAACTATAATTGAAGTAATGAATAGGCCAGAGCTTACTGAGACTAATTAACCACATCACCTGTCCTGCATTATTGTTACTGCTCTTAAGGGTTTTGACTGTGAATGTTTTCCTCAAGAGGAACATATATAGTTTTCCAAGAAGTCTTTTCTTCCCAGTCTGCTTAAGTGTCTAAACATTACCTAAGAGTAGACTCATCACCTTTATCTAGGGAAAAATAAGCCTCTGGAGGGACTGTTTCAACTCCTCCTAAAATATGGATCTAAGATTAACTGGTCCCCAAAAGTGTCATTTCTCATCACTGGCTTTAGGAGAAAACTAGGGTGATTAATGACTTCTATATCTTTTGAGATAAAACTTACCATTTTCATTTAAGATTAGTACACAAACAGTCCCAAATAATAGCAGAAGTAATGGCTCTATTTCTATTCTAGGAAATCATCATTGAGATAAGAATGGACAGATCTGCTCTATTTTCTTTTAGATTGTTCTGTGAAAGAATATTTTCCTGTGATTAAGTTCTAGTCTGTTTCTAAGTAAAAAGACTAACTACTATGTTTTATGACAGATCTATTATGTTTTATGACAGATTCATTCATGAAGAGACTACCTTTTTTTTTTCTTACATTGTAAGGTGTCTTAAATATGTAGGAGAAACTTTAGCATTCTATTAATGAACATTTCTGATTTGAACAGTTGTGATAGAATCTGAGTATATGGACTGGGATTATCTATAAAGGTGAAAAGGAGGGCCATGTTTTCTTTCTCGAAGATTACAGACCCTTTGTTTATGGTGGACAAAGTTTTTGAAAGCAATCACTGTAATTAAATTGAGAAATCATACACGGATTTCATTGTAACACTTTATGCCATGAACCTATTCCAGCTAAACATCCAAAGTTAGTTGTCCCTATTGAAAATCACATCTAAATAGACCAAATCTGAAAACATCTAGCTGAAATACACGTCTCTGGTATCTAGTTCACCTGTAACATATAGGTTATCATATATAACATTTATTATTTTAGAGATGCATCCCCTGCTAAAAACTCAATATTTCCTTCTATCAACTAGCCACAAGACATAGGCTCTGATTAATCGGTGAGTATCTTTGCATGTGAATCCACATGACATTTCTTGAAATAATTTTGAATACTTCTATTTTATTCCCATACTACATTTCTATAAGGTTCCAAATCTATTAATTTTATGAACTTCTCTCCCTCTTTTCAAAAACATTTTTGCTTATTTTATTACAGAACCTACCTTCATAGTTAATCATCAAAGAACTATCACAGCAAATATATAAATGCTTAATAATCATAGTCTGGAGCTATAAATATTAATGAGATCATTAATCTGAATTCAAGCACTGTTTTGTGTTTCTTCCTTTCCTTTTCACTGTAAAATCTTATTGGAGTCAGAACTTCCTAAATCCTAGTCTACAATCCTTTTTTTACTATTTAAAATTACATATTGCACTCTATGTTGCTAATCCTATTTTACAGTCTTATGCTTTTTATAGGAGCAAGTGATTGTGATTTAAAGTGCATTGAAATTCTGATTATGTTAAAAGTTGTGACATATCAAGTAAGGAGATGAAAAGGGAAGTCTTCGGGGCAGAAAGGACAGTCTTATCTGATGTAGGTGAACCAGATACAAAAAAATATTTCATGTTTTTTTAATAGAATGATTTCACAGTCATATAAGAACACTTCCACTGGAAGTCCTTTATTAAAAGCAGTCCTATATGACTCATGTTTCAAAACTCTAGAGTCTGAGAAGTGGTAGCTTCCCACCACAACCAGAAGCAAATTATTTTATTTTATCAAAATAATTAACTTAAATCCTATTTAAATTTATGAAATGGAAATGGAGGACTCCAAGTCAATTGGCAGCATGCTTTGTTTAGCATCAAAACTAGCAAATCAAGGAAAACAGTTACAAATTCTGCATCTGTAATGACATTTTCTTTTATCTGCCTTTTCTGTTTGGGTGCATAGGTCTTCTGAGCAAGAACTGTCTGTGTTTGCATATTGATATGGTACCTAACTCAAAGTATCTTTTAAGTGGTGCTTTTCATAAAAATAGTAAACCATTGTCTGAAAACCTGTTTTGAAGTGAAAGTTTGGATCAGTAATTTTTCCTGATTATACCCGAGAGTAAACTTTGATTTTGGAAATTTCTGGGATAATTTTTTAATAGTTTGAGAAAGGTACAGTTTCTATCTTGCATTTGAGCATACGCAGTTACACAAACTCTTGTGTGGGTCTTAGATTGTTTCTTCTTCTGTTGTCAGAAGAATATTAATGTTCAATATTTTAATTGCCAGCTGAATACTACCTTATTTTAGTTCTACATATGCTCCATGAAAAGAAGCATCCATCCTTTTAAGAATGGGCTCTCCCTGATACACGTTAGAAATACATTAAAATAATATTTTTCCTCAGTTATTGTCCTGAATCACCCCCTATGACTGAAGGCCTATTTCTGATCTTTTTGGAATTCTTCCTGTTTCTATCAGCTCAGGAAACACATCTCACAACTCATTCTTTCAAGATCAGTAACCCAGGCCATTTTACCATTCAGTTGTCTGAGAAGAACTGAAACTGCTAGACACAACTGAGTGGGAGGGATTCTAATGCTGGTGAAGTGTTTTCCCATATTTTGCTAGAGTTAGAAGCTCAGTTTTCTCAGAAAAGCCACAGGCAGCAGTTGGGTTTATATAGATTAATTTCCACTTATCCTTGTAACATATTGTTATTGCCAGCTTTGTCTTTTCTGATACTAAGTAACTTGATATCCTCATGTAAATTTTTTTGAATGGTATAGAGTAGAGGTAATTTTGAGTCTGCTTCTTTTTTAGGTTCCCACAAACAGATGTCCTTTATGCTTTATCAGTTTCTCTCTGGGAACTGTGCTGATGAAATGAATTAGCAGTGTGTTGCATGTTAGCATTGTCATCACATACAAGTTTATTAGTGTGTGATATTCACCATGTGCATTGATCCAGGACACCATGCAGTACCATGCTTGCTTCTTTTTCATTAATTCATACTCTGTAGAAGGGAACATGGCAAAGACTGCAGCAATGTGGAAAGTTTGAAAGGGCTGGCATTAACTAAACAGGGTAATAAAGGAATAACCCTGGCAACCAAGAGGACAGGAAAAAGGCAGGAAAGTAATTTTTGTCCCTGTCTGCAAAATTTTGGAATTTCTGTTCAAAACCAAATGAAATTAAGTTTCTGGAGCATTTTTGTCAATTGCCTTCATAGTGGAAAAAACCTATGTCACCAAAAATTATGCTCCTACAAGGCCAAAACCCGTGATCAAGAAGCTAAGGAGCTGTATGAGGTTATATCCCTGGTCATCTTACCCGATGAAAGGGTTATATGTCATTAACCTACATGTCATATTCATGTCCTGCTTATTTCCTTCATCCTTATTTCAAGAATAAGTCAGAAGTCTCTCCTGAACTCAAGAGACAAGTCAAAAGAGCAAAATTTGATGCTGATCAAGCTTGTGAGTAAAAAGCATTTGGATTCTGAAAAAAATTGTATTTCTGCAATGAAAACATTTTGTTGAAAATTCTCTGCATCTCATAAAGTCATTACTTCAGAGCTATATGTCATTGCTGAATTCTGTATGGAAAGAATGAAACAAATGAAAATATATATTAACACCCTGCTCTAACCAACTGAGCTAATCTCAGGGTCCCATGTACATAGTGTCACATTCACTTTGTGAGAACACAAGCCAAATTCAAAGAAGCTGAATATTCATATTTTATAAGGTAAACAAAATAGAAACTACATTATATCTGAACAGCTTGCATCAAGAGAGTCTGTAAACTATCTCTGTGTTAGCTGGTACTTGAACTGTCTGGTTCTAGTTACTTGCACTTTATAACATTTTACCTTCATGTTTGCAGTAACATTTATTCCTTCAGTATGGAATCATAGAATCATAAAATATCCCGAGTGGGAAGGGACCCACAAAGATCATCCAAGTCCAAGTCCAGGCCCTGCACAGGACAGCTCCCAGAATCACACCATGTGCCTGAGAGCATTGTCCAGGTGCTTCTTGAACTCTGTCAGGCATGGTGCTGTGACCACTTCCCTGGGGAGCCTGTTTCAGTGCCCAAACACTCTGTGGCTGAAGAAGCTTTCCTTAACCTAACCTAAACCTCCTCTGGCACAGCTTCATTCTGTTCCCTCAGGTCCTGTCACTGGTCACCAGAGAAAAGAGATCAGTGTCTGCCCTTCCACTTCCCCTCATGAGGAACCTTTTAGGCTGCTATGAGGTCTCCCCTCAGCCTCCTCTTGTCCAAGTTGAACAAACCAAGTCAGCACAGTGGCTCCTCATATGGCTTCCCCTCAAGGCCCTTCACCATCTTTGTTGCCCTCCTTTGGACACTCTCTAATAGCTTTACATCTTTCTTATGTTGTCGCATCCAAAACTGCACACAGTGCTCAAGGTGACCACTACAGTATCAATTCTGAGTATCAATTGGAGATTTTGTTTAACTTCTTGCGCCTATACATAGTAAGATCCTTACTGTAGTGGATTCATTAATTTGAAAAGAAAGTTATGTTTTATTTTAAAGGTGGATTCAAACAGTTACATTAAAAATAAAGCAATGGCTAATGACAATTAAATGTAAGTGAATCCAATCTCAGAACTTTTACCTTTTGTTATAAAGCCTCACTATGCTTGAGTCCCAGGACGTGACACAACTATGTCTAAGAATTTACTGCTCCTAAACAAGAATTGTGTCAAGGACACCCACAAGTCCGTATTAGCACAGACTGTTCAGTAGCTGATTGATCATTCTTACGCGATAGGTTGATTCTTTGTATGTTCTTGGAGT
The DNA here is from genome assembly GCF_003984885.1 of Neopelma chrysocephalum. Taxonomy (NCBI): domain Eukaryota; kingdom Metazoa; phylum Chordata; class Aves; order Passeriformes; family Pipridae; genus Neopelma; species Neopelma chrysocephalum. The sequence goes on from NW_020897691.1 coordinate 38,366,448, forward strand.
TTTTTGAGTTATATAATGTGTATAACGTATATAATGTGCCATTAGGCAAAATCTGTAAGGTTTATTTAAATGTTGAACTCCTGGGAAACTCTCACATTTCATTATTCTTCTCCAGAAACTACTGGCAATGGAAAACTGAATAACCATTTTGGTCATGTGTAGCCCTGTAAACAATTTAAAGATACTCATTTAAATTGTGGGTATTACAGTTAGTACTTACTGTGAGTGAAAGCAGTCTTATGAAGGGACCAGTTAGACCACACCTTAATACTAAATTTCCTAGTTTTTGTCATCTGACTGCAATCTTAAGAGTTAAAAGAGAAGAATCTGCTTCATGGTTTTGATATTCAAATAATCACAGCCATTTGGAACATGTGCACCTTCTGAACTGTCGCTTCTTATTTAATAAAAAAATTGAAATGTTTTTGTTTGGGTTTTTTGTTTGTTTGTTTTGGTTTGTGTTTTTTTAATATACAAAGAAATGCATTAGCACTAGTACTGAACAGTTTTCTAGGAAATAAAAATGTTTTTATGAATCACTCATAGAACATTTATGGAATTATTTATAATGATATTGCATTTATGAAGGATTTTCTCAAAACATGCACATGTGAATAAAAAAACATGGGGATAGCACATAAACAATTGCAAAATTATATTTGGTGTTCAATTATCAGTGAAAGTGGAATTAATTTCCTAGGATGATCATTACTGAGGTAATACATGACAATCCAATTATAACTTTACATTTATGTCTTCCTTATAGGTTGTCACACTAAAAGTCAAAAGTGTTAGATATTTATATAAATTAATTTAAAGTAAATTCTGTCTTAGAGACTAGAAAAACAGACAGGCTTTGTCTTTCATTGGAAATTTAACAACAAAAGCTGCAACTCACAAGAAAATAGTTATTTCCTTCAAATATTCCTGTACTATCAAAAAGTATTTGAGCCAACAGAAATTAGAGATATTAAACCTAAATCATTGCCTTGGTTTTTGCAATACAAATTCTTCTCTGGGCACATTTAAAACCGTATATTGTATTTCCTCCAAATTGTATTAGATAAAGTCATGGGCTATTACACTGTTGTCATTCAGCTCATTTCAATGAAAAAGCAATTACTTATGGCAGATTAATGCAAAAAGTGCCCATAATCACAGTAGGTTAGGTTGAGAGTTTATTAGAAAAACACAAGCCATTTAAATTAACCCAAATGACCAGCGTGTCAGTTCAAAAGAAACATGTGCTTTAATTTGTTAAACTGTAACCTTTGCTATATTAGAAAAATACTTTGACACAAACACTTTACAAATGTCAGCAGAAAATCCATACTCCATTTCTTCACATCGGTTTTGTGACACAGTGTTTGCTGATATTCGTCAAGGGATAAGTTAGGATTGATTTCCTTCCACCCTTACTCTTTTCTCTTGTGTTATGGGGAATTAAAGGGCAAAAATTACCTGTTTTTTTCACAGACCATTCATATGGATATGCTACAGTAGGTAAACTTAACTGCTGGCTGGAACTTAAAGGTCAACAAAATCTCTCAAAAAAGGTTTCAGTCAGAGAAGACCAGAGCATCCTAAGACTGAAAAGCAAAAGTAATGCAGAAAACTTGAGAACCCACCAAAATAGACTTGCCGAAAATAGCTTGATTTAAAGAATCAGTACTATTATTTGCTTTAGGATAAAATCTCTTAATTTTCCTAACTGTTTCCATCTGTCCCTCTCAAAAAAATCTTGTCAACATAATATTTAAAGATTTATACACTGGAGATTTGTTCCCCTGTTGAAATAATATTGCCTTTTGCTAATGCATTTTGAATTGTATGGGAAGGTGTGATAAAGACACTTTTTAAATACCATTAAAACCAGATCCTACAAATGACTCAAGCATATGAGTTGCTTCATTTCCACGCCTATAGTTTCAAGTATCTGACCATGAGCTGCTAGCATACCTGACAAATAAACATGCATGTGTTATGACCCAACCTTGAAGCAGAGTAGCTGAGGTTCTTGTTGATTGGTCCCATGGGGCAGATTAGAGTGAAACAACACTGAATGACCATATATATATGGCAGGTTTATTTAAGAACAATTTGGTTGTGATGGAAAGGGTTATTATCTATAAAAATATAGCAATATAAAAGTATAAAAATATCACGAAAATGTATAAGGAAAAGAAAGAAAGAGAAATAAAGGATAAGAATAGATGCTGGAAAGGAAAGATATCACCACCCATGAATCCAGCGATTGTTGCAATTTAGGTGTCTATTGGTTGAAGTGATGGTCACAGTCTTTGTCTGTCAGGTATGTAGGAAGCCCATGAAACAAAAAATTCATTGGTTTAATATACATTCAGTTTCAGGTGGGAATGCCCAGGTACCTCCCCTGGGGGGTAGGACAGAGTTTTACACTGTAGGATGAACACTGTGGATCATGCGCAGTCATCTGATTGAAGGCCTGAGAAATAAGTTTGTGGGCACTTTGGGGGTTTATAACCTCTTCTAAGACATAACAGCTGTTTCTCATACCACCATAGTTGACCCAGTTATGCCTTATCAGAAGGCCCACATGTGAGTGTCCCAGTACCTCCCCTGGGGGGGTGGGGGAGTTTTACACCCAAGTCTCGTTGGAAGGGAGGACATTGGCATGACTGTTTCACAAATATTTTTCTTGGAGAAAACTTTTAAGAAACATTAAATAGTTTTGTTCAAGAAACAAATCAAGAAACTGCAATGAAGAAAATGGCTGTCTTTCACAGCATGACAGATACAAACCAACAAAGCCATGTATTTCACGTGAATGTGAGTCTTGCGTATTTACCTCTTTATGGTCCTTTAGTCACAAGGAAGCAACAAAGCTTCATTGATTCAAATGGAATTATATGTAATTATTGCAGGAGAATTTCTGGAATGGTTATATAGAGATTCTGTCTCAAGGATGTTTTTTTTTCTTCTATTGATAAGGATGGGTATTATGAGCATTCTGAGCAAGAGACAAGGTAGATGGAGAAGTAAGCCTTTGATCCAAACATAAAAGGAATATAGGTGTATTAAAAAAAAATAGGCTAACTAAATAATGCTGTATATATGTCTAAAATAACTATTAAGAATGAGGAGCAAAATCAGTTAGAAGACACTTATGCTGAGGTATGTTATGTTCTGCAAATTTGAAGGGAAAGGGGGAATGATTGCTTGTTTCTAAAAATTGTCAGAAATTAGTATCACAGGTTCTGCACCAGTCTTTCCTGACATACGAATCTCATGTCCCTTACTGATTGTAGAGAAAGCTGTCATAGACTTGTATTTTTTAATGAAATTTAACAAAAGATTTGACTGTGTTGAACATGGACTACAATTAGGAAACAAAAGAATTTTTTCTGCTGAGGTACACATAGTAAATGAATGGAGCCTCTGAAGCCATCTGTGATAGGGTAAACCAAAGAGATTCCCACTTCTTGCATGGAATACTTTTTCTATGCAGGATTGAAAAGAAGAAAACATAATTTAAGGGATACAGATTGTAAAGGGTATAGAGATAGACAGTACACCAGTTCAGGTGACTACTGCACAATTGAATTCAGCTGGTTTCAGTTCAAAAAAATGTGACCTACTAGTTTTTGAAATCATAAAGATAATAATGAAGTCTTACTTGAGACAGCATTCTGCACTTTTGCTTTTTGAATGCCATTATTCTCAATGCAAAATGACAAGGAATTCAACAAAATGAAGAAATCCTCACTGAAAAGAAAGAAAAAATTTGTTTCTTTCCTTGCAATAGAATATGACATAAGAAGTTTCAGTGCTCTTTTCAAGAGGGCAATGGACCTTTGTAAAAAGTTTACTTTGGTTGAAAGACCAAGCAACTTAAGTATTTATTTCCCAGGATGCATATTACCATATTGCTTAATAGATGTCAGTGATGTGATACTTGAATCTTTTTGATTAAGCTCCTGTTGAACTTCAGGCTGCAATAATCAACAGTCTGTACAATTAAAATTTTAGATTATTTAAGAAGTCCTCAGAAGCACAGATATTATAATATGAGATGATTATTGTCGTTGTTATGAAAGAGTCTGCCGAATCCGGTGGGAATGTTCATCAACATCCTGTAATCAGCAGCTACAGAGAATGCTTAATTACAGTTATTTAGGTGACACGTTGATGCAGTAGTAGTGGTGTTGAAAGCAGAAAAGTTGCATGAATTAGTGCTTGTAGCCATGTCATCATCATCATCATCAGGACTAGGCTTCGCGAACGAAGATTTGGGAAAGGCTCTACCCACGTTTCTTGCAAGCACGTGCTTGTAGCCATGTGAGAGGATATTAAAAGGCATCAGTATCAATGGAGAATGTCTGATTATGTGGCTGATTTTAATAATTTGTCTTACTATTAAACCACAGTGCTCAGAATAAAAGACCATTCGGTTTACATTTTTTCTATCTCTGATATTTATTCAGAAAACAAATTATTACATTGTATTTGGTTGTCCTTATTTAAATGTTCATGGTCTATCTAAATAGTTTTGGTGGATAAACTATACAAAAGAAAATGAAGTACAAATATGGATAATTCTTGTAACTCTAAGATTGCTTTTTGACATAATTTTCCTGACTGGATTAGGTGTCAAAACTGGACTGTAAGAAATTATGAATGCATGTTTTTATATATTCTTGAATGTTATATAGTTAAATTCATACGACTTAGTAAGAATCGTTTTGGGTTACTACTTAATTCCTTCTGGACTTGTGATGTTTTAAGAATTAGGCTCATCAGACAGCACTAAGTTTTGCTTTGACTTAGGAAATTCTTATAACTTACATATTGCATCCATAAATGAACAAAAATGTTTATATTCCACTTTTTATGTAACAAGGCCACATTTTCTAGTCTGATAAATACTAATCTTTTACTATAAAATTTGGGGTCTACGTGAAACCAGTGTTAAATATACACAATCTAAGAATTTTTTATGTTTTTATGTACTTTTCACAATCCCATTTCACTATTTAAATTTTTATAAAGTATATCTTCAATTTTATAATAAACTGTACATATCATGGCTAGGCTTCGCGAACGAAGATTTAGGAAGGGCTCTACCCACGTTTCTTGCAAGCGCATTGGTGGCTAAAAAGGCCAATACGAGAAAGGCAAGTCCGGTTGCAAAAGATACAGCAGAAAGACTCCTTAGATGGTATATTCTACAAGGCTCGATTCTTTCTGCGTCGTCTTTTCTCCTCAAGAGTGATCCTGCGTGCTTTCTCAAAAGCATCAGCAGCGTTATAAATGGTCTGTCTCCAGGCCTCTCGATTAGAGGCCAGAGTAGACCAGTTATGGTGATCAATATGCCCGAGGCTGAGTTGTTGCTTCAGGGAGTCCTTGTATCTTTTCTTCGGGGCTCCTCGCTTGTGGCAGCCACTGGCAAGTTCACCATAAAGCAGGATCTTAGGGAGGCGGTGGTCCTTCATCCTGGAGACGTGCCCTGCCCATCGCAGTTGCGTTCTCAGTAGCATGGCCTCAATACTTGTGATTGCTGCCTGTTCAAGAACAGATGTGTTGGTCACATAATCTGACCAGTGGATGTTCAGGATTGTACGGAGGCAACGTTGATGGAAGCATTCTAGGAGACGCAGGTGGTAGCGGTAGATGACCCATGATTCGGAACCATATAAAAGGGTAGACAGCACAATGGCTCTGTAAACACTGAACTTGGTGCTTTTCTTCAGGTGTTTATTACGCCAGACTCTTTTATGGAGTTTTCCAAAAGCACTATATGCCTTCGCTAACCTATTGTCTATCTCCCCGTCAATCTTACCATCTGAGGAGATGAGGCTGCCTAAGTAATTAAACTGTTGGACTGATTTGAGTTCTGACTGGCCGATGGTGATGTGGGGGTGATGGAGGACTTCCTGAGGTGCAGGTTGATGGAGAACTTCCGTCTTCTTTAAGCTGACTTCCAGCCCAAAGAACTCAGCAGCATCTGCAAAGCAGGATGTTAAACGCTGCAGGGCTGCTTCTGTGTGGGCGACAAGGGCAGCGTCATCAGCATATAGTAGCTCCCGGACAAGATGCTTTAGGGTCTTAGTGTGGGCCTTCAGACGCCTTAAGTTGAATAGGCTTCCATCAGTACGATATCGAATGTAGATACCATCCTGATCATCAAGGTCTGCCGTGGCCCTTTGGAGCATCATGCTGAAAAAGACTGTGAATAAGGTAGGAGCGAGAACGCAGCCTTGTTTCACACCATTCTTTATTAGAAAGGGCTCAGAAAGTGTGTTGCCATATCTGACTTGGCCTTGCTGATCCTCATGAAGTGAGATGATCATTTTAAGGAACTTGGGGGGACAACCTAAACGATCCAAAATCTGCCACAGACCTTTTCTGCTCACAGTATCGAAAGCCTTGGTGAGGTCGACAAAGGTTACATAGAGACCTTTGTTCTGTTCCCTACACTTCTCTTGCAGTTGTCTGAGAACAAATATCATGTCTGTGGTGCTCCTGTTGGCTCTGAAGCCACACTGACTTTCAGGTAGAATTTCTTCTGCTATAGCGGGTATTAGTCTGTTCAGGAGTATTCTTGCTAAGATTTTGCCAGCAATGGAGAGCAGAGTAATACCACGGTAATTTGAGCAGTCTGATTTAGTACCTTTCTTCTTATACAAGGTGATGATGACTGCATCTCGAAGGTCTGAAGGTAGTTTAAATTTTTATAAAGTATATCTTCAATTTTATAATAAACTGTACATATAGTTTAAAAGGAAATGGCAATTAAATCTGAAATTTCCTGACAGTCATAAATATTAGTACTATTTATTCATCAGGGGACCCCTGGTGGCCTAGTGGTTAGCATGCAGGACTCTCACTGCTGCGACCCAGGTTCGATTCCCTGGTCCCCCGGGCAGATGGAGCTCGTTAGCCCTGTGAGGCCATCCATCTATGAGAAGGTCACTCTAAACAAACCTACGTCCTGAGGACCTCACTGCCATTGTCCAAGCTTGCTTGACCCCGGCAGATGAACCTTAGGATTAAAGGGTGGGCTCAGTTCAGCGCATGCCTTGTCTCACCTAAAAAATCCATTGCGCAGGCTTGAAAGGTAAAAGGCCTTTCCCAAAATCTTCGTTCGCGAAGACTGGCCATTATTATTATTATTCATCAGCCTGATTTTATGTGTACATTATGCAGCATTTTGCAAGAATTAAAACAGTTCTTGACTCTAAAGTAAGTTGAAACACTGCAAATGTCATGATCCTCTAGTACTTTCCTTTACATTAAACGAAGTGGAGATATTTTGTGAGAGAATAAATGAAATCTTAAGTGTTTTCTGGAATTTTTCCTTAAATGAAAAAGGTTTCCATTGAAAAGGAAACTATGTTTTCCTACATTTACATAGTCAACTCAGTTTCTAGGAGGATGTTGTTTCTCTCCCATCATATGATCAACTTTACAAAGGTCTTAATCTACCATCTGCATGCAGACTATCTGAGCATCTGAAACTGAGAATGCAAAGTGACATTTTCTCAAAAGGTACTAATTGTGTGCAACATATTGCAGGAGAAACAGGGAAAACTTCAACCTCTCCCTGCCATTTTGAGTATCTACCTACTCAGGAACTATAATTAGAAAAAGTACGGGAGTAGTTTAATAATTTCGACTAATCAGAACCTTTAACCTTGTTCTTTAACACTAGGCTTTAATTTTTTTCCATTAAAATACAAATATATAGTAGCTTATTGCATTTATATTGCATTTCAAATTAAAATTTTCTTATCTAAAATTAAAATTCAATTGTTTCTTCATATGGAAGCTATTCATGTATAAAAAATGGGAAGTAGGGAGAGAGTAGAAGATTTCTTTTTTTGCTGTATGTGGTCATTCTTTATGATGAAAAAAGGACTAATGAAAAAACTTTAGGACAAGGGTGGAACAATGAAGGTATGGTTCACATGTGTAGTGATAGATATGCTTTGTCCCTCTGTCTGTTCCAGTTGAGAGAGAAAGCTTCTCCATATATCACAGAATCACATAATTACAGAATTGTTGAGGTTGGAAGGGTCCTGTGGAGGCAAGCTGGTCCAACCCCTTACACAAGAAGGGTCATATGGAGTCAATTTCCCACGACTTTGTCCAGGTGGCTTTTGAATAATTCTACAAATGGAGACACCAGGACTCCCTGGGTCCTTTTCTGACAAGATGCTTTTAGGCTGGCTGGCCCCCAACATGTATTGGTTCATAGTGTTTTTCCTCTCAAGTAAATGACTATTTTACTTTGTGACTTTCATGAGCTTCCTTCCTGTCTGCCAGTTTCTCCAGCTTCTTGAGGACCTTCTGGATGGCAGCACAACCGTCTGGCAAATCAGTCACTCCTCCTAGTTTTGGGTCATTGGCAAACTTGTTGAGGGTACACTCTGTCCTCCCATCCCCACCATTAATGAAGATGTTAAACAGGATGCTAAACTCACAATTGACCCCTGGGTACATCACTAGTTACTGACTTCCAACTAGACTTTGTACTACTGATCACCATCCATTTTGTTGATTTTGTAATCACTTGCTCAGAGGACTGCTGGTTACTCTGTCCCTTCTCTATCATTTTTAGTTTAAATCCCTGCTGATGTCAACCACGCTCTTGGTGAAAATAGCTTATCCCTCCTTTGTGAGGAGGATCCCATTTCTCCCAAACAGACATTGATCTGTAAATAGGTCATATAACCGAAAGCCTGGTGGATGATAGCAGTTCTTCAGCCAATTATTCACTTGTCTTATTAATCCACTTCTCGTACCCTTTATTGTTGATGTTAGGATTGAGGACAACACCACCTGAGCTCTCAAGCCCTTCACTACCGGTCCCAGAGCTCTGGGGTCACTTTTGATACTGTCCAGTTTTTCTGTGGTAGTATCATTTGTACTCACATGAAATAGGAGCAGTGTACAATAATCAAAGGAATTTCCCCAGGCAGGCAACAAACCTTCAGATATTTGATTGAGCTGACAAATGGGTGCCTCTGTCCCCTGCAGCAGGGAGTCAAACATCTGACTCCTCTTCAAATTTGAGAGCAGCAAATCTTTTTGGTGATGCTTGAGTAGATAGATAAAGTGTAGTTCAGAATTTTGCTTGTGCATAAAGAAGTAAATAAAAATATATAAAAATACATAAAAATATTCTTAAGGTGTCTTAAAAATTACCTTTTGTCCTGTTGTCCCATTTTTCCCATGTGTTATGACTCTTTTTAGGGAGCTGCAGTGATACAGGGAACTTAATGAATATTTAAGACCAAATACTCTTATCCTTTCTCTCTATAGTCTCTCAGGCTATGGGATCAATGCTACTGAAGGGTCAGACCAGAAAAACAATGTTCTGAGTAAAGTCAGTCTAAATCTATGTATAAGGGAACAAAAGCACCAGGAAAAGGCTGGAACTTTCTCCTTGTTTGGTACATTTATTTTTGAGAGATACAGTATGATTCTGCTGCTGGGAATGTTAAAGTGTGAATCATTATAAATTTTGCCTTTGGGATGAAGGTTTAAAATCACAATTCCCATTTCCCACCTAGTTATGTAACATCCTTCTCAGAGAATATATCAATAGAAAGGCAGTCTTGCAATGTAACTGACGAATCAGTTACATTGGGAGGGAGAAAACCCTCTGTTCCAGTTCTTGATTCACTTTTTTTTCCAGTTTTGTATCTCAGATTACAGATACTGCAAGGAGAAGGAAACAGATTCTCTCAGCACTGCCATAGATACCAGGAAGGGCAAGATCTGTTCATTAATTTTAGAAGTTGTGCATCACATAGGTGGAGACATACGATCAAAAAGCAATCAAGTTGCAATGAAGTTTTAGACCTTCTAGAGGACCTTGTCTTTCTAGACCAGTGGGCATCCAGGAGACTTCCATTCAGACCAGGAAAAACTCAGTGAGTTCCATCAAAGTCAGACGAAAACGTAGACCTTTCAGATTACAGTCCCAGCTGGAAATATCTAAATATCAGTGCTGGGTTCAAGGAGACTTGAAACCTCATGCTGTTAAAACCAAAAGTAGGTCACAGGAGTACAGGAAATCCAGCTATGCTATCATTAGAGATTGTAGGAGTCTGTGTTGGTAACCTAGATCCTTTCAGGAGTATTTGTTTTATAGTAATCTTTCTTCCCCCTATTTTTACGCTTTTATGTCATAGTGGAGATATAACAGGTTGTTTCCCTTTATTTTAAATAATTATGTAATTGTAATTTTTATACAGGGCCAAGGGAAATCATTCAAGCATTTAGGCTGAATGATATTTTTATTATAAGACATCCAGAAAACATATGAAAACTTAAAGAAATGACAGACCACAACTTCCTTTGGCAGTTGTTTGCAATGGCTAACTGGAAATTTTTTGTTGTACTTTCTGTCCTCACCGTGGCTGAATGTTTGTCTGAAGACTTTTGAGCCTTCTTTCTAGCAGATTCCAAATGACTTTGCTGTTTAGTATGTTTCTGCAGACTTTCTTTCAGTAAATAATAGATAATGTAATCATAATGTTAAATTGTGTCTCTGAGACTTCTCATCAAAAATTTTATCAACTTTCTCTGCTGGTATTATTTAGTTGGGTCTGAAAATGTCAAAAGCAAAAGCTAAAATGATCAATGAAAAGTAAATAAGAGATAGTGATCTATCTGGCACATTTTTAAGGGGAAGCATCACTAGCATAAAGCATAATTAAAATATAATGGACTCCAGATGCTACACAATCACAATATGTTTACTTTTAAAGCAGAAGACAATAAGACTGAGGAATAATACAGTTGAAATGTCCTATTTCTCCTTTGTAAAATTACTTTGGTACATATAATCAACTTGTTGAAGGACATTAGTCATGGTTGCTCCTTTTAAACTACTGACTCAACGTATTCAGAGTGGTTTGTATATCAAATCCACTGTGTATCTAAGCTAATTAAATATCTGATCATATGTAAAGTACAAGTTGATAATTGCTTATGATTTTTGATAGGTATTGTCCATAATGTGCTAAATTCACATTTTTCAATATTGAGGCTGGATATTTAACTCTGTATTAAGGTACAGGTATTCCCTCAAATTCAAAAAAAGGAGTCTATCTTTTTATATTTGTATTTGTATTTAGGTTCAGACATACTGTTTCTTCTCCAGTCATACATAATGACTGTTGTCAAACCATATGAATTGTTTCCATAGATTCCATTAGGGATTTTATAGTGTAATCAAATGTTCTGAGATGGCACTATGTTCATAATTTACTAGAGATTCCCCTGTATATACACACTGCAGACATACAACTATTTTGTATTTTTTCTTGAATTCCTTCTCTATGGCCATGATCCAGTAGAGAAAAAATAAGAAATGAATGCACACGAAAGCAGTGAAACTCTGTGGAACTGCAGTAGCACTACCAACATGGAACTAACAAGCTTAATCAAGTTGAATAAAATGTTGAATATAAATTATTTTTTATAATTGTTTATTTTATTTTCATTCTGCTTTGCACATATGATCAGGATGACTCAGTGATTACAATGATGTTTGTTGTATTACAATTTCTTTTGGCTCTTTTTGATCCTATTTTCTAGCCCAAGGGAGACTTACATGTCTGTCAAACATGAGGCAGAATTTGATGCTTACCTCATTACCCTGAAGAGAGAGTTTTTAAGGGAGAACCAGCAAACAAAATACCACAAATCCTACCCCGTATGCCTTCTGAGTTTCAGCTGAACCTACAGTCACTAGCACGTTTCCACCCCCAAGCTCTTTGACTAGCTCTCTAAGGATATCATTAAAATTATACTGTATACTGTGTATAGAAAAGTGAAAAAGCATAAGATATAGTCTGCAGTAGCCTGTATGCCTTATTTATGTAGGTTCAATGACATGTTGTGGTGGGTTTTTGTGGCTGGGTTTTGGTAGCGGGGGGGGCTACAGGGGTGACTTCTGTTAGAAGCTGCTAGAAGCTTCCCATGTCCAGCGGAGCCAATGCCAGCTGGCTCCAGGACGGACTTCCAGCTGCTGGCCAAGGTCAAACCAATCAGGAGTAATAGTAACGCCTCTGTGATAACATATTTAAGAACAGAAGGTTGTGGCACAGAAAGAATTCCAGCCAGAGAAGAGCGGAGTGAGAACACGGGAATAACAAAGTAGACACCAAGGTCAGTACAGAAGGAGGGGCAGGAGGTGCTCCAGGGGCCAGAGCTGAGGCCCCTGTAGCCCATGGTGCAGACCATGGTGGAGCAGCTGTGCCCCTGCAGCCCATGGACGACCATCGGGGTGCAGAGACCCACCTACAGCCCATGAAGGAGCCCATGCTGGAGCATGAATTCATTCATTCATGAATGAATGAATGCATGAAGGAGGTTGTGACCCCGTGAGAGGCCCAGGATGGAGCAGGATCTTGCCGGAGATCTACAGCCCATGGAGAGGGAAGCCAACACTTGAGCAGGTTTTTCCCAGGTAGGACTTGTGGCCCCTGTGGGGGACCCATGCTGGTACAGTTCATTCATGATGGATTGCACCCCATGGAGAAGTGGCCCATGGGACAGCAGTTTGGGAAGAACTGTTGCCCGAGGGAGGGACTCACTCCAGAGAGGTCCATCAAGGACTGTCTCTGGTGGGAGGGACCCCACAGGAGCAGAGGAAGGACTCCTCTCCCTGAGCAGCGTCAGAAACAACAACTGACCATAACCCCCATTCCCTGTCCTCCTGCACCATTGGGAAGAGTAGGGAGAACATGGGAGGAAGGAGAGGTGGGGGGCAGGTGTTTTTAAGACTTTTATTTCTCACTTTTTGGCTCTTACCCTGTTAGTAATAAATTTGAGTAATATCCCCTCTTTGTGTCTGGTTTGCCCATGAAGGTAATCAGTAAGTGACCTCTCCCAGCTGTTAACTCATGAATCCTTAGCTGTTTTTTATTTCTCTCCTCTGTCCAGTTGCAGAGGGATAGTGAGAGAGTGGCTTCAGTGGGTACCTGGCATCAGACCAGGATCAACCCACTACACATGTGATGTGACATGGGCTGTGGAGAAAGCATCTGGAGTTACACAAATAATAAAAGTCAATAAAATGTCAAAGGCATGTTAGAGACCAATAATTTTGGTCCTTTCAGAAAATACAGCGTTATATCGGAGTTACAAGAATCCAAAATTACGAAAAGAAAATCTGTTCCTATTAATTAGATTAAATTGTAAACGGTGTTTTGGTTAAACATGCTGGTCTGATGCAGCCTCACCTTGAATATTGTCTGCAGTTTTGGTCACTGCAATGTAAGAAAGACATTAATATATTAGAGAGCATCCAAAGGAGGGCAACGAAGATGGTGAAGGGCCTTGAGAGGAAGCTCTATGAGGAGTGGCTGAGGTCACTTGGTCTGTTTTGCCTGGAGGAGACTGAGGTGTCACATTGCAGTCTACAACTTCCTTTTGAGGGGAAGGTACTGATCTCTTCTCTGTGATGACCAGTGATAGAACAGAGGAAATGGCCTTAAGTTGGTTCAGGGGAGGTTTAGGTTGGATATAAGAAAAAGGTTCTTCACCCAGAGGGTGGTTGTGCATCAAGGGAAGTGCTTACAACCTGACAGAGTTCAAGTAGTATTTGGATGATACTCTCAGGCACTTGGTATGACTCTTGGGGATGGTCCTGTGCAGGACCAGGAGTTTAACTTGATGATTCCTGTGGGCCCCTTCCAACTCGGCATATTCTGTGATTCTGTGAACTCCCCCTTTAAATTCTTAGTTCACCAGGTAATTTGTTTTTGTAATAAATACAACCCCCTTCTTTTTGAACTAAGAACTTGAAAATTTTGTGCTTACCTTTGTGTAGCTATACCACAATCAGCTTTTGGATAATACAGGTTTTGCATTATGAAAAAACTCAAATCAGATCAGTCATTGTGTAAAAATGCATACCAATATTACTTGAAATGGGGGAAGTTAAGTAGTGATATAAATATTTGTATCATTTTTCTAAAACTTTTAAATGGTATTTTCTTAAGAAGAAAAAAAACAATAGTGCTAAGGTCAATAAACTTGTTAGATAAAAATTTAATTTGAAATAATACTTGATGCATATGTTGATTTTCATGCCAAGCTTGTGAAATAGGGTGAGATTAATCCAGTATTACTTTATGCTTCTAGGAGGTAAATGTCTTAACCTGAATTAGTTGTTTAGGATGTCTCTGAAATCAACACAGAAAGATTTTATGGGACAATTCACCTCAGCCTATGATAAATACATAAAAGAAATATGGGCATGTTCTCTGGAGCAGCCTCTCTGTCTAGGTTATTAATAACTAATTTCTCATCCTTCACAGAGTCTTTAAAAGCATAGATATTTTTCATACTGTTACATGGGCCTGTCAAGTGCATATACATTTGATTTTGAGCATGAAATGTGCTCATAGGTTGGAACATCTGATTTTATAGATCAGTGTTATCAGAGTGAGCTTTTTGTGACAAACTATTAATCTTGAAAGACTTTATCCAAATGCTTGGATAAAGATACTTTCAGCGGCAATTGTTACTCTTGATTCAAAATGTTACTCACACAGAAAATAGGACATTTTCAGACATTTAACAGATTCTCACAGAATCACAGAATATGCCAGATTGGAAGGGACACACAAGGATCACTGAGTCCATATCCTGGCCCTGCACAGGACCATACCCAAGAGTCACACCATGTAAGAGTATCATCCAAATGCTTCTTGAACTCTGTCAGGCTTGGTGCTGTGACCACTTCCCTGGGGAGCCTGTTCCAGTGCCTGACCACCCTCTGGGCAAAGAATCTGTCATGGTTTGAACAGGCCCAAAATCCAATTCTGATTCCTAGCCCCCCACCCACATCTCAACCCCATGTGAGATGGGTTTTCCAGACAAAAACACGAGACTCAATATGGGGGAAGGAATATATTACAAAGACTATACACATAAATAAATACTATAATACACTGCATACAATTTTAACTCTATATCTATCTCTACCATGACAATAATATTTACAATGGGCCCAATCTCTTCTTCCTCCAAATAAAAGTCTAGGAGAGAAGAAGAAGAAAAGACCCCTTCCAGTCTCTGAACAACAGGTCTCTCTCTAGGCAGCAGGCTTTCTTCTTCTCTTTCAGGCAGCAGAAGCAGTTGCTGGCTCTCTGCCAGCACACACGAGGGGGTCTCCAAGCCCCTCGGTCCTCCGTCCTCAAACGGGGGTCTTTCCGTGGACTACGTAACCCCAGACAAGGTCATTCCACCACGGTCATATCACAAAGCACGGGGGTCTTCGTGACAGTCTGGTATCTTCAGGGGAAATCAAGCCCCTGTGCAGAGCTCCCATGCTCTGCCTCAAAGATGGCTGCCAGCTTCTCTGAAGCTGGAGCAGGGGGGGCCAAGGTCACCCCCCACACACACACATTCCTTCGGCCGTCCTGGCTTATCTCTCAGGAGGCCATGAGCTTCCTAGCTCCTCTCAGCAGTGCATACTGCACTTTAGGACTCCTCTCAGTCCACCACCCCCTCCTCTTTCTCGGAGGGGTCTCTAGCGAGTTTGGGGGTTTTGGTTTATCCAGTTCTTACCCCGCGAAACTCTGTTCCTGCTGCTGGCTTGGTTCTCTTGTCCTGTTGCTGCTTTTCCTTCTCCTCAGACACCTCTGTGTCTGTCTTAGCTGCATACCGGCTTGTGTTGCTCCTTTTGGTCCTTATCAGTTGGCTCTTTGCCACTGCTCTTCGGACGCTGCTGTCTCCGCTGCTGCTCTGTCGCTGCTCCCAGCGTCTCCCACTTCTACTTACAGGAGAGAAACTCCCCCAGTTCCTAGCTGCAGGCACTCAGCCCAGCTTCAACACCATTCCGAGTCCCTGCAGCCCCCCAACCGGGGGCTGGGGGGGGGCAGAGGCCCCCAAGGGGCCGGAGCCCCTTCTCCTCGTGGCTCACCACAACATGGCCACCTCTTCTTCCCACAACAAGAACCACTGCTTCTCTTCCGGTCTCCAGAGATATGTTTATATTTTGCAGGAGCACTGATTGGTCAAGCCCCAAGGGTCACCACCCCCTGGGGGTTACCACTTTCTTAGTTTTAGGGGGAAAACCTGGTTCAAACCACTACAGAATCTCTTTCCAATATCCAAGCTAAACCTCCCCTGACATATTTTGACTCTTTCCACAAGCAGAGTTACAGCAAATGTCCTGAATTAGGCATAAGGTTGGACTACTGAAATTAAAAGCATTGATATTTATTCCTCTTGTGCTCAATACGACATTGTAGAAGAGAAGGCTCCAGGGACACCTTATTGCAGCCTTTCAATACTTATAAGAAAGATGGAAGCAGACTTTTTAATAAGGCCTATAGTGATACGACAAGGGATAATGGCTTTAAAATAAAAGAGGGTAGATTCAAACTAAGTATAAGGAAGACTTTTTTTTATGATGAGGGTGGTGAGCCACTGAAATAGGTTGCCCAGAGAGCTGGTAGATGTCCCATCCCTGTGAATAGTCAAGGTTAAGTTGGATGTGACTCTGTTCAACCTGGTCTACTTGAAGATGTGCTCATTGCAGGGATTTTGGGCTAGATGTCTTTTAAAGGTCCTTTTCAAGTCAAACCATTCCATGATTCTACGAGTCATTCACACGTAATGTTTAACACAATCTTGAAATCTGAGAAACTAGGAAGAGAAGTCTCATGTGTAGGTAACTAGATATTACTAGTACTAACAGCTCAGTATTGCCCTAGGTTGAGCTGCATAAATAGTAAGAGTTGAATCTCTATTTCAGCTGACCAATTATTAAGAATCTTCTAAGCCAGTTTTTAGTGATATGAAGACAGATCTTCTATTGTTCATAAAAATAAGGAAAACAAGAAATTTTAAATAATCTGATAAGTTTGTCAGATGCTCTAAATTCACAAGATTGTTTCCATTGATCTGCTAAAATAATTTATTGTGGCATTAAAAATGCCAATGCATACCTATTATGGGCCTGAAAAATCAATATATGTGCTGATATAAGTGTTTAAAGAGTTACAGGCTAAATAATAGTTTAGAACTTTGTATGTCATATAAGTATATCACGTACACTATACTGAATAATGGTTCTGTTTGGAATTATCCACTTTCTGAGTGAAACAGAATGCACCAAATTGGCAAAAAATCAAGAACAAGTGAAAGTCTGAAATTTGCCTAAAATTTTTGGAAAAAGAGAACAAAAACTTTTATGCCAAAAAAAATGTGCAAAATTATTCCTCAATCTAATGGATTACTACTAGACACACATTTTTAGAATATTCCTATATAATCATATTCCAAAGTATAGAGAGTCTTGAACTGGAATTGGAATTAAACCAAGAAATCAGAATAATTATATATAATACTGATTGTCCAGCTGAATCAGTCTCTTTAACATAAATTTGACTCATTGGAGCAAATGCTTGACTACGGGAGTAACCTTTTTGTTGTTTACTGTGGGAAAGAGGAGAACAAGTGTATCCTGAAACAAGGTAGTTAATTTTGATAATGAATTTGAATGGAGGGGTTTAGGATGGACTTGTTTAAACCACTAAATATATTGTATTCTTCCTAGTGACAGAGAACTACACTGCACATTCTCTGCAGCTACTGCAAACACTTATATTTCATTCCTGTAAATGGTAGTTTTTTCATACATGGAAGAATTAAGAAAAACTTAGCTGAACTTCAGAGTAAAATTGGAGCTGGTATAGCTGGAGTGAAACTGTACAGACTAGTGTTAGCACTATAAATGATGTTATTAACTGAACTGCATAATTAAAACTCAATTGAAATACTGCTTGATTTTAAAATTTAAGAAAAGGATATGCTTATTTACATAATGTTTTACAGCAAGATGGCCATGTATTGCCATTAATGTTCACTTGCTACTCTTATAACAGCAATTTCAATAATATATGATCTTTAAAATTGCAAGAAAACAAATTGTAAACATTAAATGATAAACTATAATTCTACAGGGCATTAATTAATATGCAATTGAATGAAAAGTTAAGACAAAGAATGGCTAACATTTTTGGTAAATTAAAAACAAAGTACTATATTAATTTATGGTTTAAGATAAAGTTTGCAAGTCATGCTATTTTAAGGAGAAGGTTTCTCTTTAATTGGATGATAAGTTCTACAATATAATACTAACTAGAAAAAGATAATTTAAAGTTGGCATTTTCATTTAAATAACAAAATACATCCAATTCAGAAGATTTATTTAGTCATGGTTGTTTTTTAATTCTGCTTAAAATCGTACTGAAGAACAAGATTAATTTTTCTTTTCAGTGGGAGAAAAGTTGTGACAGTGAATTAAGAGTACTGTTTATTCTTATGTTTATAAACAGGGGAATTTATTCTGATTTCCACTGAGGATGAGTTCATTAATTTTTAACCTTCAGTTGCAGCAGAGTGAATGAGTGAAACACAGGAATAGAAGCATTAAATTTGTTTAAATCAGAGTGGAGCATATTTATTTCCATTAGTTTTCAAAATTTAAATGGAGTATATGTGTAAACAGTTTTAAGAACACTAAATAGCCAATAAATAAATAAACAAACAGTACAGCCTATTAAAGAACATAATACATAAATTATTATATATATAGTAATATATATAATTATATAAAAGATATGTATATGATATATAAAACAACATAAGACATAAATCATCAATTATGGCTTCCTTTCTGCTACACAACATCTTAGAAGATGATAATGGTGATCTTATGCCTAGGATTGCACTGTTATATATAATATAATATCATATTCAGATTAAATAAAAAATGCAGTGCACAAAATTTTGCCTGAACAGTAAAAAGACTACTGAAACCTGATATGTTCCAAATATCCTGAATATCGTGGGCAAAGTGTGATCCAGGCCAATTAATTATGCAACAGATATCCACTTAGGTAATGCATCTGAGATAAGCAAAGTACACTGTGCAGGTGCAGATTCTCTGTGCAGCATGTGTCCTGCAGGTATGATATATATATATATACACCATTTGCACACATACTTCACAGAGGGAAATCCTATGAAAAATTATACCAAGCTTCCTATGATTTAATGAGCATTAGAACTCAACAACTACTGAGAGCTCTTTTTATTAATTAAAATCAAAATAAAGTTGACTCGCTTTAACTCAGATGTTGTCAAGAAGGTCCAAATTTCTGTGATTTTTCCAGGGGTTCCTCTTTCCCAGCTTATTCCTTGATGTCTGCGGCTGGTGAAATGTTTTGGCAGCTGTGACGGAGGTTACACCAGAGTGCAGGTCTTCACTGCCTTTTGCAATGACGTCTTCCTGATATGTCATTTTTTCTGATTTTACCTCTCAACTTCTCTTTCTTACCCCTAATTTTCAATAAACTATTTTATGACACTTTATAGTGCTTGGTTTTGTGCTTCGTTTTAGTGTTTCTGCTTATACTGGAGGCACAAGAGAAAATGCACCACTGCTTTGTGTCACTGTGTTTAACATAGGATAGGACTACTGCTACTTCAGTATGAAACCTGTTCAAAACTGAGAAATCCTGCTGAGAACAGCAACTGAAATAGTCAGAATCTCAGTACTTTATTTTAGACAGTGAAAAGTGTCTGGTGCTTAAAAAGTGTATGACATAATCTCACAGCTGGAAAATATGGGGTAACTGCTTTTTATTTTAGATCTCTAATTTTTTAGTCAGTGGCTTTAACCTGAAACAAGAGAGATGCTGTTTTATATGTCTTCTGCTTTCTGATCTTTGAAAAAGTGAGACTTTCTTCTAAGATATTTTTAGTTTGTATTTTTGTGAGCTCTTTGTTATGCTAGTTGATAGAACTTTGCTGGGGACTTGTGGAATCTAAAAATGAAAAGAGTCTTTCAATCATGGTGAAGTTATTTTAGGGAAATGTGAATCATAATTTAATGAAAATTAAATGTCTACAGATCCAAGTATTGTTTATAGTCTGGACTTTAATTATACACATTTATAAACCAGGAAACCAAAAGTTTTATAATAATTTTTCTATCAATTACTAACTTAGTAGAAACATTCATTTAATTTTTGTTCTGGAAGAATAATTTTGTGGGGGTTTTTGTGGGCTTTTGTGGGTTGGTTTTTTTTTTTTTGGTCTGTTTTGTTTTTATTAGTTTTTCACTGTTATTGACTATGTCAATAGAAACATGAAGAGTTTTACATAGCATATTTCAATGTGAATGCCAAGCTTTATACAGTGCTTTTAGTGACTAATGCAGAGATTATTTTTAGCATTACAATAAATAAAAAATAAAAAGAAAAAATATTTCACAACCTTTTCACTTTCATAGTACTAGGCCTATGAGATGACAGGTTTCTAACTATCTTAGAATTAAATCTGAGAATGGTCTGGAGGTACCGACCTGAAGCAAATTTGAATTAAAAATAAATGTATTTTTATTCCTTCTGTCTTTGCATGTAAAATTATTCTGTTTAGACAAACACAATGAAAGATTTCACACACACAAAAAAAAACCACTGACTCAAAAATGTCAAAGTCATTCACTTGAAAAAGTTAAAGTATTTTGCATTCTCAAAGTGTAATTGAATTTTTTGTTCTTGTAAAATCTCTAATTGGTACAATATTAAACTTCATTTTCTGATGAGAGGGGCTAATTTTAAGGTTCTTTGTCTCTGTGTAGGAAGATTTCTGCAAGATGGCTCATTTGCCATGAACCAGATAACATTATCTTCAGAAATCAACAAAGGAGACCTAATTCTCTGGGGTTCTACCCCAAGTCTTGCACTGACTTTATTGTCAGTGACAGAGGAAATGCTGCTTAATACTGAACTGACACAAAAGGAAATTTCTGGATCAGTTGCACTGTGATTGGACTTTAACAAATCAAAAATAAAAGCTTAGAGTTTGTGGTGGATTAGTTTTAATTCTTTATAAAAGGAATACAAAAAATATTTACTAGCAAAATAAAACTTCTTGTGAGAACTAACTGTTCTCACAAAAAAACCACTTAGACCATGCATTCCGTACTCTTGATACAGATTCAAGTTTTTAATGTCTCCTTAATAGGCTTCTGAAACAGCAGTTTGTCTATTTTCTGTCCATTACTTAGGTACTGGGAAGGAATCAGGCACTTTGACTTTAATAGGACTTCACTCATTTTATTGGCTATGCTCTAGCCAGTCAAGCCCAGGAATGTTCTCCACCTGCTTTGTTTCGCATTTAAGATAGTAGGTAGTTAATACAGTTTCTTCCTACACCTGACTTCTTCTTTTTTTTTTTTAAATATTAGAGATGTTTTCAAGGAAATTAGGAAGAGAGATCAGAGGAAATACTCTAGCATAACATTGCTACCTTAATGTAGCAGTTGATATAGTATTTTACAGGATTTATTACATATAAAAATTTGAAGCTGAGGAGGTATGTATTTTGTACACTAAGCTGAGATCTTGCTGTCAGCTGCTGTGAATTAGTATCAATAGTGCAATAAAAGTAACATAAATTTCTGTTTACATGTGTTGCTATACAATATTTAAAGTGTAAAGAATTTGAAAGGTTGTTAATGAATGGAAATGTTTATGCTAGAGGAGATGGAAAAATGGAGTAAGGAGTAGGAGGCATATGGTAACTCAGATGAGAAACATTTCATGCTGGGAGAGCCATTTCTCTTCTATGGTGTGTTGAATAATCTGGTGTGGGTGTTTTTCTTTGTTTATATGATGTCCTAAGAGCAAAATAGTTCCTGTGAATAAATGAGTATTTTTATGAATTTTAGACAGTCTTGCCTGAAAGAAGTATGTATCTAGCTATAAAATATGCAAATATAGCCCCAAACAATGATGGCTTTATTTTTAATGTTCTGTGTTTATTGTATTAATATTTTAAATAACTCAGTCAAGATGGGGAGCTTCCACTTACATGTGTATAGATGCATATTTTTAACTGACTTGTAGTTTCTCTAGGACAGGATTTAAACTAATGAAAAACCTTCAAAAACAGATTGTAATATGAGCTTTCTGCCTATGTCTCAAAGTTGTGTGTGTCAATTTGGGAAAAAATAATGAAATAACATGAGTACAATTTTAATCTTTTTCAAATGAAAGGACTGTAGCGTTATGACGTGGCACGCAACAGCCCCAAACTCAGTTCCTGTCTCTAAAAACAGAATTTGCAAAGCTAATTTTGGTTTGGAGCAAGGTGAGATTGACAGCTGCCAGTACACTAAGTGCTGAGATGCCCAAACCAGTCAGTAGGAAATGTGGAAGAGAAGAGCATTCCTGAAATGCTGTCTCCTGCAGGGACTGCACTCCCCAAAGCTGGAAGCTGGAGTTCTGTTTTATGCACATTTGCCTGATAAAAGCACTTGCCCAGTAAGTGGTGTTCTGCTTCCTGGGATGCTTATGGAGTTTTTATTTGCTACTTGTTGGATGAAGGAACAAAAACAAACCAGGAATCATTCTGAGAGCAGCCGCTCAAGACAGCATCTCTCCCATCGGAGAAGCTGAACTGCTAACATCTGCTCTCCTCTGGCCTGTGTGGCTTTTGTACTTCTTGCTCACAATGCCACAGTTACCCACAAAACCAACAAAAGGCAGTTACCTCTCACAGTTTTGTGATTAGTACAGTCTGTTATGATGGGCCAGCTCCAATCCTAACCTTCCTTGTCCTTGATGGGAGAGGTCTCAAAATGGATATCCTGGAGCAGACGTTCTCACAAACAAACCATGGGAAATAACAGTTTAAGTAAACTTTTTGTGTTCTGGCAACCCTGAGCAAACAGGTTCTGTAGAGATTGGTGGAGGAATGCAAGTTTTACGGACTTTGGAAGAGGGTAGATCTTGAGGAGACAGATACACAGCAAACAGCTCAGGCATAATATAGTCCTTGTTCCGATGTTTTGAGAAGCTACTGTTCAAAACACGTGTGTCTCAGATGTCTGCGGATGTCAATTCTTTTTGTTCCCCATCTGATCTCTGAACTTCAGCACCTCTTCTTGTTTGGGTGAGACTCAGAAAGCTTATCACTGTGATATGTATAATTTGTCCAGATCCTCCAGTTAACCAGAAAATGGACTTCTAATGTTATTTATCATTGATGCAGACATGTAAAAATGTAAATATTTTTTTCTCAAAAATGAATGCTATGATTTATTTCAGGTAACTTCAGATGTACTGTATTTAAACAAGTGATCTTGAGATAAAAGTTCTTCTATTACTTTGCCATATCATATCAATCTCCAAAAGTTCCCTTTGAAACATGTCAATAGGAGCCTTTTACTTGCTTAGAGCATTCAGGGAGACATAGTAGAAGCTGCAAAATACATTCACCTCTTAATAATTCCTCCTCTTAGACTTAAAACAATGTTAAAATAAAACCCTGTAGATAACTGACAAGTCTAGAGATAACATCGCCCCCAGCAACAGACCAGTGATTGATTGATGGGTTATATATTAGCTAAAAATAATGATGGTCCTCACATTTTTCCTCCTACAGCATAGTTGTTAATCTTAACTGCATTCCAACGTAGCCCCCTCTCACAGAAATATTCCAGAATTATTTAAAAATTAGGTAACAATCTTCTATTCTGTTCTTATTAGTAGCAGAATGTCAGACTGCCCTGAACTGCTGAAAAATATATTTCTGTCATACAATTTTTTGCAAGAAAAGAGGATACATCTGAAAGAAAGCAGAAGCAAGAATGTATTACATTTATTTTGCAAGAAAACCTATGTAATTTACAACTTGGTTTATATATACAACAGAATGCTGAAGATTTTTTAGATGTTATTATTTATTTATTTATTTATTTTCTTTTTACCTGACAGTTTCTAAATGAAAACTTCAGTTCCAAATTTTACTTAAAACTACAATGTCCAGGGAAGTAACTTTGTTTATCTGAATCTGTATAGTGTTCATATTTCTTTTTTCTGTCTATGCTTAAAGTTTGAATCCCTGGTGAGTAGCTTTCTGGCTCTGCAGTGAATATGCTGTGACTGTATGGAATAACGTCAGGACACCGCTGACATTTTGCTGATAAGATTTGCTTTAAAATGTATTCACAGACAACCTGTCTTGCAAATATACATTACTGTAGAACCTTTATCAATTTCAGACACACTCAGCCTCTATCATGCATAAAACTCACAGAAACTTTTGCCAAGAACAGTTCTCCAAAATGATGGAGAGAAAGAAGGGGAAGCATTTTATAACATTTCAGTTCCTTGTTATGTCAAGATGGAGAATAGAATAAAAAATCACAGTAATAAATTCTTGGTTTATTCATCTATGTCTATTTCTCTGCAAATGTCTGATGCAAACATAGACCATTAGCATGTTCTTTCTAGACAGGCTGGCTCATACATCTAGATATTTTCTCCTAATCTTTCAATTTCTTTTCTTCTGAGAAAATAACTGCAAAAATGTCTTTTCAGACATTTTTGGTTGTTGTTCCTGTTCCCTTTAGAGTCAATTATTTTGTTTCCTGGATTATGCAAAGCACACCAGAAGCTACAATTTATCATTTTATTTGTCAGTTCTGGGGTGTCACTTAGTTTTACAGAGGAGACATATAACCGTGGACAAACATACTCATACAAAGGTAATCAGACATTAGTTAGATATCACCCCATTGATTACATTGAGGAAACTTAATCTCATATAATTCAATAGTAAAACTGTCATTTGCCTCCACCGAAATGAGGTCTATTTTATCAAGAAGCATTATCCAGGTTGTTAATTAAATGACAAGCTAGCTATTGGCAGTTGTCAGCATGCTTCAACTGGTGATGTGGTCCCACACAATCCTACGTGTTTGGGGAAGAGTGGCTGTTAGACACCAGATCTGTTATTATTGGGTCAGAATCACCTCGTGGGGAGAGTGTGTACGTGTGTGGAGGGGGAAGAGGTGGGTCGAACCTCATAGAGGTGGGGTGGTGTCGTATCCCTCATGGCAGGCCTCTGAAGCCCACATGGGGAAAGCCCTGGAGTAGCTGTCAGTCACAAATAGCCTGGGAAAACTATAACACACCACACCTCCTGGAGCCCCTAAGCCAGACTCAGATTGGCAGGGTCAGTGAGAACACTGCCCCTCACCCTGGCCTCGAACCCCAGAGTGGCTGGTTGGTCAGAGACCCCACCTGGAGGGGTTGGCCATAGGGACCAGAGCTGATAAACCACAGTCAAGTGTTTGCCTCGTGTCATGGTCCTGCCACCTGGATGTTTGAGAGCTGGTCTTCCACAAGATTTCAGTGGTAGCTACCTCTCCCTCTTCTTCTCTCTTCTTGCTCCCTCTGCTTCTCTTTCTCTGCTTCTTTCTTGATGTTTAGGGTGGCTTAGGATGACTTGGAGCTGGAGTGGTTGGATATTGACTTAAGGGCTGTGGATTAATATAGTATATGTTGAGTCAGTATTATGGTGGAATATTTTTGTCTACCTTGTGTGGTGTCCTTTTGAACTTTGGCCAAGTTCCCTTATTTGCTCCCCTAAATTAATAAAGAAATCCTTTGGGAGTAAGTCCATGGCTTATTCTCTTGACACTATCTCAAGGTATTAAAGAACCCTATATCTACATATTAAAGTAAAATTCCTAGCCAGCTGGTGAGCCAGCAGTTCCCAGGGCTGGAGTCTTACAGTGACTGGAAAGTTACTGGTGGGAAAGGAACTGAGGATGCTGGTTAATAGCTGGCTGAATGTGAGCCAACAGTGTGCCCAGGTGGCCAATGGCTTCCCAGCTTATATCAGAAATAGTGTGGCCAGCAGGATGAGGGAAGTGATTCTTACCCTGTACTTGATGCTGGTGAGGCCACACCTCCCTCACTACAAAATGGACTCAGGGGCTGGAGTGAGTCCAGAACTGGTGAAGGGTCTGAAGCACAGGTCTTATGAGGAAGAGCTGAGGAAGCTGGGGTTGTTTAGGCTGGAAAAAAGGAAGCTCAGGTGGGACCTTTTGCTCTCTGCCTGAAAGGAGGTTGTGGCAAGGTGGGGGTTGGCCTCTTCCAGGCAATAAGTGACAGCACAAGATTAAATGGCTTCGAGTTGCATTGAGGGAGGTTTAGGTTGGATATTAGGAAAAAAATCTTCATGGAAAGAGTTCTCCAACATTGGCACAGGCTGTCAAGGTAAGTGGTTGATTTACTATCCCTGGAAGTAAATGTGGCAGTTAGGGACATGGTTTAGAGTTGGGCTAGTCAGGGCTATGTTAATGATTGGACTTAATGATCCTAAAGGTCTTTTCCAATCTAAACGATCCTCTGAAGTCTAGGTACAGATTGTGAATCATTTCAGTCTGTCCTCTGCCTCCTCTTTAGACCAAGTAGCAAATAAAGGACTGAAAAACTCCCAAACGGTACAGGAATTAGAAGTCTGGATCTTGTTGCCATTATTAAGTTGCCATATGAGCCAGCAGAACTTCATATAATGGTATTATTTTCTTTGTAGTTTTCTACTCTATAGTTTTCCATTTGCGTAAGAAAGAAAACCTGCCTGACAGCTTTTTGGTAAGTGACGAGATGGAGTGGCTACTCCTAGAAATGCTGCCTGTACACTGGCACTCAATATTTTTGAGTTCAATACATGATATTTTGTAGTGCTTTTGTACATTCAGCTGAACAACCTAGCTCTGAACTTCCTGGTGCTCAAGTCTGCATTTTACCTTCTCTCCTCTTGAGCCAGCTCAAATCCTGAAGTAATACAGCTGTGTTGATGCATTTCTGAACTGAGGTGAAGGTCCTAGGGGAATTGTTAGCTAGCTTATGGGGAAACTAGGTTTCAATCTTTTGCATCTGCATGTTACTTTGATGTATTACATTAACTCTCAGGATCAGATCATCACTGGTTTAGAGATCTCTTCAGAGTCTACTGAGACACAGTACAGGTGTTGCACAGTGGTGTTGTTCCTGCACAGCTGCTGTGCTCAGCACTGGTACTGTCTCTACAATAGTAGATGGGAGTGTTCCTGGAACTGCTGGCTGACACTGATGACAGCTACAAGACAACTGTTTGAATCAGTATGAAAGGATTCTTGCCTTATGAAACAGAGCTGCTGAAGGCAAACTTCCTATCGAGAACTGGCCCTGACCATGTTAACTGCTGAACTGCACTCCTGGGTTGTTGGGGACTGCTATTTGTCACTGCCCAAAAGCATGCTAGGGGCAATTCTAATAAGCTACTAATGGAGAGAGCTGAGCTATTGTGTCCAGAAGTGTTTCCTCTCTCTAGTATATATCTATACTTGGATCACAGACTGCACTCCAGCCTGGCCCGCTTTTACCCTCAGCCTGCTGCTGCTCCTCAGCTCCTTGCTGGGGGAGAAAAGGGATTTTTTTTTCCTTTCTGTCTTCTTTGAGTTCAAGGCAAGGCATCATACAAACTTTTAACCAACCTTTTGAGTCTTTCTGTATTTTATTTTATGTCCCCCCAGGCACTATCTTCCTTTTATACACATATGTACTGCAGTTTGATGCTAATAATCAGGGTATCACTGCCTATTTTCAATGTAAAGAAACTGATGGTCTTGAGGTCCTGCTTTTGTGTCTCTCAAATGTACTCCAAGGACTTCTAAGCCATAAATCGCCTGGGGTTTGTGGATTTAATTCTTTTATTTGAGCATAAAAGTTTTCTACTTATTAAAAGTATAAAAACTATGTCTACAATTACCAAAAGCTTTAATAATCATGGAAGTGTTTAAAAAAGCTCCAAAGTAATTATATCTTGCAATTATTAGAAAAAAAGTTTCCAACTATTTCTTAGTGAATCATAACATTTACCAGTTTGGAGCCTGCAGCTATATGGATGAGATTAGCTGCTAATTGGAGGGAGGGGAAAAAAAGACTGAATAGAAAATTAATTTTATATTTTAAAATAGCTTGGACTTGTATCTGATTTGCAATGAGAGAGTCTCTTTTGTGTGGATTGCTTTTTATTTTCCTTCTCCAGGACTAGGAAAGAAGCCTAAGCGTGCCGTTCTGTGTGCAATAAAGTGATTGCAAATCACAGATATTTTTTGAAAAGGAAAAGTGGAGAAGGTTGTCTAAGGCCTGTCTGCTGCTTGCAAGGACCCTGGCATAATAATTCCTCTTCATACATGCTGTGTTCTTGGCAGTCTCATAAAAGTGAAGCATCATGGAGACTAGAGAACATCAAAAGAAGTAGGAGGTATAAGATGGTTGAGTGGGGCTTAAGTCTTTCACTAGTACTAAGTCCCCTGAAATTCTTTCCTCAACTGTACAAACTGTTCTCAGACATCTCCAAAGGTCACATTTATGACATGGACAGATAGTTAGTTTCAGGAGTGTGAGTATATCTCTCAGATATTATGCAGTTCCAGATCTCGATCCCAACCAAAATTCTCTTATAATGTGCAGTGTCAACGGAGAAAGTCTATGTAGCTTGTACAGGCCGTAGCTGGTATATTCACAGAGTTATGCAGTAACTGTAAAGCTCAGTTCAGATGCTGAAGGTGATTGAGGCATGATCGCATAACACCAGCCCAAGGTAAAATGATGTACTTCTAACTTGCCTCAGTGCCACTGATTGCTTTCATTCTGGTACTAGTGAAATCTTCACTGAATCTGGGTGGTGGAGCAGACGGGGATATTTCTGTACTGATTTCTATTGAACTGTATTGGTCTACTAAAAAGTGTAAGTAACACAAAATTAAAGGTTTCTTAGAAGGATCTGTCCCATGCTGCTGATTTGTTTCTTTGTAACACTTTGCAATATTAATTTATTTAACAAATTTTGTATGTTCAAAGCTTGAGGTTTGATTCATCAACCCCTCTTCCTTTCAGCAAAAGTAGTGACTAATTAACATTCATCTGCCATGATTAAGATGGTGGATGATATTTTAACTGATTGTCATGCAGTGGAAATGACAGAAATAGCAATATCTTGGGCTAACCGGAATTTGAAATTTCTTCCAAGTTTGAAAAATCTTATCTAGATCATGCCTAAGGAGAAGTGCAGTAACATATTTCATGGAAGATAGGATTATACTGCAGGAGAGGAGGTATAAACAGGTGGTCTTGGCAACTGCTAGATTTTAAATCTAAGCCTGCGTAGCTCTCTAACACTGAGCTAAAAATTTCTTCAAAAATAAAAGTAATTTCTTAAATGAATTGTTGCAAGTACAAGTCATTTTCTTACCAAAGCTGGTAAAGTAACAGAAATATAGGTAGGTGGGTTTTTTTGGGGAGGGGTATTTAGTTACTGAGTAATCTGATTAAAGTATTAAATTTCCAGCATCCACAAATACTTTATGTGATATTTCTGTCTAGGGACCTGATACATGTGAACAAGGGGGAATATTTCTTATCGGGGTCCTGAGGAAAAACAAGCTGTCCATGGGCCAGCAGTGTGCTCTTGTGACCAAGAAGGCCAATGTTATCCTGGGGTGCATTAAGAAGAGCAATGCCAGCAAGTTGAACAAAGTGATCCTGCCCCTCTTGTTCCCTGATGTATGAATTGATACATACACAGGTAACCCCAAGTCATGGCTAAGGTATTAAGGAAAAGTTCATTCCTAAGTCAAAAACCCTAAAATACACTGCTAAATCACAGCAAGGGGAAAGAGAAGACAAAATTTAGGCATCTCATTTCAATATATCCTTTGAAACTTTCAGACCAAATATCTAAGACAGATTTGGTAGTAGTCTCGGAATTCTCTTAGTACTTTCGTTAAACTACTAGTACTCTTGGAATAAGATTTGTTCAGCACAGCTACTGTCTGCAGTACTGTTACTAAATAATAATAAATTAATCAAGAAAAATGGCTATCATAATCAGAATATTCTGAAGTTGAAATTTTCTATTAAAATAGGATCAATAGATCATACAACTTTCAAAATATGTTAATCATTATTTTCATTACTGAAATGTTCAGCCAGATTTAGCTTTCTAGAAGATAGTTCTGTCTGTTTTGTATGATATTTTGTTCTGATTTTGTTCTTGTTCAGTTCAAAAGTAGGTCACCACTTTTCAGGACATCATTCTGTATCACTCAGGTTTTTAGGTAAATTTAAACTTCATCAATATTGTATGGTGATCATCTTAGTGTTCCTTGTATCACTGTAGCTTAGACCCTGTTGCATCATTTTAGATATGATTGAAGAGACAGGGGCATGAAGCATTATTCTGAAACATTCCCCATGTTACTAAATTCATGCAATTATTCTCCTTTATTGATTTCTGTAATATGTTTTTGTGTTTTATATATGCATATGCATTATGACAAACAGTACTTGGAAATGCCAAGAAATATCACTAGTGTTAGCTTTTTAGCCGTGATGTGTTAACTTTCTGTCCAAAATGATACTGACAAATGAAGAGCTTCTCTAATTCAGGATATGCCAGCTAGATGGATTTGTGCCTGTTACCTCTCTCAATAGGAAGCCTGGAGGGATAGGGGTGAAATTAATGCCAGGGTATGTGGTATTTAAAAGCAACATAGTTATTCTATCACCGCATCAACCGACAGTGAAATTCATGAATTATTTGAAGCCTTTATAAATAGCCACTTGAAATATCTCTGGAGGTTTCTACCATAAGGCTGCCTATTACTCTTATTTAGTTCTAAGACATCAATTAAGCTTGATAAAGCAGAAAAAATGAATGTCACATTTGGTATACTTCTGGCTGACTGCATTGATTTTTGGCTTCTGAATAGATTCAATTATATGGTGTAATTCAAGCTTGTCGTGAGTGTAATTTTGTTGGATCTCCTCCTCCAATAACTTTTCCATTTTCTAATTTCCCATGGGAGATAAAAGGTCACTATAAAAGCTACATTTTAAAAATAGTTGGACATTAGATTTGTTAAAAACACTTAGTAAAACTAATGAGTTAATAAATGCTCTTACACAGAGTTGTCAAAAATCTAAAAATGTTAGAAACAGCAGGTCTCTAAGACACCTTCAGTGCTGGAGAACATTGGCTTTAAACAGCAATCTGTCATCATTTTTTGGAAATCCAGGCTTTGAATTAATGATGTTCAAGGTTTTATTCTCCTTGCAGATTCTTGATGTGTGGATCTGGCTCTATTCTGCTGATATTCAAGATTTTTCCTTCATGACCATTTTCCACCTCTCTCTTACGTTACAAATCACTCCAGTTATTGCATGTGAAAGATGAAGCAAGAAATGAAGCATAATTATTTACCTTAAGGTACTATTGCTCAATTCACTTTATTACTCTAGTGATGCTATCTTTGATATGGAAACACTGACATGATTCTAAGTTTTAATGAGTATTTTCTTGAATATGAGGGCAGATGATACAGTTCCTTTATCTTATCCAGCTTTACAGGCCAAGTGCTTCAAAACAGTCTTATTTTCTGTATGTGTACTAAAATAGGCAAATGTTATTTCCTGTCAAATTAATAAAATCACAGATAGGCAGTGAAATAAGGATATATTTTCTTATGAGAAGAAAGTTAAAAGTTTCATTTATATACGGTGGATGAGTTGCAGGGGGAACCTTTAGGCCTTGGGAGTCAGTCCATTACCTGGAAAGGTGCATGCTCATCCACCCTACCTCCCACCACATGGCCCTGTGACCCCACAAGGAGCACACACGCAGACCACCAAGGAGGGACAGACGAAAGAGGAAGTTTAATGTGGGGTAGGGGTTTATAAAGCTCTTGGGAAGGTCAAAGGGGACCAATTACAGGTGAAGGGTCTTACAAAAAAACCAATCAGGTAGGGAGTTAACAGCCAATAGGAAAGGGTTAACAAAAGGCCAATGAGAACACCTTAGGACATCTTCCCAGGACACTCCTGCCTGGGAGATAAGGGGTCTTTACAGAGGGTGTCGGGAAGGAGGAGCAGTGACTTTGCAGAAATGCAAAAAGCCATCTTAATACATGTTTAAACAACATTAAAAACTCCTGATTCACCAGTCCATCTTTGGCAGGACTTTTTCCATAAATCCATTGCCACATTTATAGATAAAAACATGATTTTTTTGTCATTTATTTTAATGCTGGTGATTGTGGTCCTGAAAGAAAAAGTATAGACAAGGAGTCGATAATATTTTTACTTTTCAGTGAGAGTAAATGATGTAATAAAATTGTGTGCTTGACAAATGGTTCCTTATTCATAATTCTATTTGTTCATTTGTTTTCACTCTATTTAACATTTTGAAAGACATAAATTTCAGGGAGTAACTGTACTGAACATTACGGTTTCTGTTTTCTCTGTGTTGAAAAAAAACGGAAGAACAGAAAAGGAGAAGAAAAATCAATCTCATTCAGTTTGACTAACTTCTTTATTCCTTAATATCCTTATGTGATGTTAATACTTATTAAGTGAATATACAAAAGATCATATTTTGCCACACTACAGATTTCCATTTTACTTTAAAAAGTCACATTGAACTGTGTGATAAACTGTATTGAAACTAAAGAGGGCATTGAAAGAGATACAAATTATTTCACTGAAAAGAAAAAAACACACCAAAAAGCAGAGTAGTATTGTTATCTAAATCTGGAAATGTGGGTTTAATGCCAATGTGATGCAAAAATTCATATTAACATATCACTTCAGTCCACATCCTCAGCTGCCTTTTTGGCTGTAATGAAGTGCAATGCCCTCCTCCGAGACTCATAGCTTACCTCCTCATGTTCATGAAAAGAAAAATTTCGAAGTTACCCATGACTGAAGATTTATGTTGGGCAGGAGTGAAAAGGGGAAGCATGAAGCTTTTAAGGAGCCAGCTGGTTAGAAAGTGATAAGTTTCCCTTTTGCCAGAGAATTCCCTCATCTGCTAGAAAATGGAGCTCTGAGATTTCTCTGGGAGTTGAACAGCTTAACCCCATCATCCAGTGAAAGACCTGGTTGCCAAACCTTGTCTGAGAGACAAGAACAGATACAGAGAAGGTGACATCGGGAGAAAATGCTTCCACTGGTGTGGGGAGGGGGGCATGGGGGAAATGCTGTGCTGTTAGGACTGTGCATCCCTGAAAAATTGTATTTGAAGGGGGTTATGAAAACTGTAACTGGCAAGGGAAAGGTAAATGTGGATCAGTTCTTTAATACCCTTTTCAGTAGATTGACAGATGAATATAATCAAAGAAGGTGATTATTTATGCAATGGAATTTGGCACTGTAGGGTACAGGAAACATGATATATTCACTGTCAGCCACTGCCAAAGGCAGAAAGCTGTAATGGATTGTTAGATTGTTTCAGTATAACACATTACGGGGTTCTTATGATCATATATGAGCAGGTTTACTACCTCCAAAATACAAGAAAATTGTGAACACCTTAGATACAGTCTGCTGAATATGTATATGTTGCTTTTGCATGGGTTGCAAAAGGGGAAATCTATAGTAAAGTTTCATGAAGCTGACCCAGGTGATACTCATACACTTCTTAACTACCATATTAACTTGGTTGAGTGGCAGCACACAGTTTTTGTAAGGTGTATGTGCATTAGGAGAACCCTAGACAACAGCACACCCACTCGTGAAAAGGCCTTACAAGCACTGTGCCTGCTCAGGTAAGTCTCCCACTTTAGATCCTATAATGCCTCGCAGTAATGTTACACGATTGCCTTCAGTTAATGGGGCTATTTCTTAGAAAGGTCTTTACAACCAATTTTGAAGGACTAATTAAGTTAGGACAACGTCTTCTGTGTTCAATTGTAGTATGCTCCTTGGGGTTGTCCCTTCAGCCACAGCTCACTCACAACAGATTGTCAAGTGTAGCAGATTATGTAACAGCAAATCACCCGTGTTCTTGGGTTGTGCTGTCTGCCCTTGTTTCATTAAAATAAATCTTGATTAATAGGGCTATTTTAATGGAAAGTATTTGGATAGCATGGAATCCATTAAGAGACTTTAATGTTATAGGCCAAACCTAATGAAAACCATATTGGTCTTAGCAGTGCAACACAGGTGATACTTTAATACAGGTATTTGGTTCAATATTGTGCATTTGTGGGGAAAATCTTATGAGATTAGCTGGCAGACAAAAAGGTTAGTCTTTTAGTTTTAAGGTGTAATAATTGTTTTAAATGAAAATAAATTAATGTTATTGAATCTAACTAGTTCCTTATCCACAGAACTTAATTTAATGCAAGAATGGCATGGAGAAGGGGAAGTTTATTCACTATTTCTTGTACTAGAACTAAGGTGTTTTTTTAAATTGACCTGCAGTGGGTTTTAAACTAAAAAAAGGAATGCTTTTTCATACAAGACACAATTGCATAATGGAGATCACTGCTACAATATATTTTGGATACCAAAAATACAAATTGAAATAAATAAGAGAAATTCAAGAAAAATGGCTTTGTCTGTTTGAGGCTATTAAACACTGTGATCCAGCTGAAACCACAAATTAAAGAAAGTAAAACTGTTGCAGCGGAGGGTCACTTGATCTTTTTCCTGTTTCTTCTTACCTTCCTACCTTAAGCATTGCTGGGGATTTCATCACAGACATACCAAGCTAAATTAATTTTGTGGTTGGGTATTCAAGTATTAATCCTTTATAATCATAACAGTGGCATCCCACATAGTCCTGCTGTATTTCTCCCAATGACTGATACACAGCTCCAGGAAAGAATTCAAGGAGTCTTTGAATTCAAGGAGTACTGATGGTACCACTGCTGTTGGGTGATTGACTTGCTCCTCATCTCCCCTTTGCTGATCCTGGATGATCCTGTAGACTCTCCTGAACCAGCTCCCTGGAGCTTTCATGGCCATATTGTCAGTCAGGTAATCTTACTTATTTGACTCAAAAAAATTTTATTCCTACACTTCAGATTAATTTTCAGAAAAACTACTGAGTTGATCTGATTTGTAGTATGGTGACACAAACTTCAGGGCTGATAAAAAGGGTAAGGGGGGCAGAGGGTCAATCTTTTCACAAGCTATCAGTCTTTAAATCACATATTCCTTTAAAATATATATTTACTTCAAAAATTTTTTTTTTATTGTCCCTGTCCTTTTAAATCTCATCTAGGAAAGAAATATCTCTTAGATTGGAACTCTTAGTTGTGTGTATTCTGACTGGGGTCTTTTCTTCAGAAGTAGATTTTACAGTTCTATCAACAGCTCTTTTAGCACCAGAGAGAGTTTTCATTTCTTGTGACTGAATTTTTGTATACAATTTCTAAATCTGGACTCTGTCTGAACTACACTTCAAAGTGCAGTCTTGAAGAGAATGTCTGCAATCAGCACGCCTCAGATGTTAATATTCAGTTTGCGAATCTGATAGGATAGTATTGTCAATAAATGATAAACTGTTAAGCTAATCACATTGTTTCATCTGATTGTTTTAATATTCTCGAATTCAATATTCGGTTGTCTTTTCCTCTAGTGGCTTGACAATGCTTGCAGTGTATTCTGAGTTCCATTTCAAAAGTAACATTAGAAAATACCTTTTTTTAATAAAAAATTTTCACACAATTCAGTTACTCTTTAGTGTAGGTAAGAACAGGGAAAGTTGGGGTTCAGTGCATTTACTTCTACCTGATATGAAGCAACCGCTTGAGAACATGAAAAATGTCATATGTTAGACAGCAGACCTGTCATACTGCAAACGCATCCTAAGTACAAGTAGGATATCCTAGATGATCTCAAAGGACAGTATACACCTATTTGGAGTATATCGTATTTCTTTCTGTGTAATCCTTCCTTTCCCCACAAATCATATAATTTCAGATCTGCTTGTGTCTCATACTGATAGCTTAGTAATTGTTAAATAATTCATATGGTTGCCAGAACAAACTTTTATAGGTGGAAGTGAGCAGGTGAAAGCACCTGGAACAAAGAAAGGGAGGGACAACAGCCAGAAGTGTTTTATTTGCATATTCTCCTTTCCCTTGGAGTGTATTCTGTTGTACCTTTGAGTGTTACTTACTGAAAGGACTGGAGTTTTAATGCTCTGATTTTCTAGCAGCTGGGTGGCTACCCAGGGCACATGGGAAACTAAAATGATTTGTGTATCTAGCCATAAGTGATTTGCCTGAGGATATTTGAGAACACTATGGATAGGAGTTGAAGCATGCATGACCTAATCTAATACTCTAACCACTTGTTTGTTCTTCCTCTGCACATATGTGCTGAAATTATGTTTATTAAAAATGTTCATTATTGTCAAAGAACTGCTCAACACTTGGATCTAAGTGACATCTCTGTGGGGTAACTTGAAGTTTAACCTAATTCCTTTATAAATTCAAATATAAATTCATGTTGTCTAATCAACACCTTCCAAGACTACATGAATACCAAATGTACAGACCGTGCACCTTCTTCTGATTGCAGTGATATTTTTAAAATTCATATAAATAATTATGTTAATTAAGTCATTCAATGACAGCCTCTTATCAGAAAGCCTGAACATAACTGAATAATTGCCTGGCAGGCATACATAAGACAGCTCAGGGTGACCAAACTGTTTTGTTATTTTTTGTAATGTCCATGTATCATTCACCACACAATATGTGTAGTAGATGGTTACAGTCTCCAGTAATGTAAAATCTGTATACCTTTCCATGGGGATTTAGGAATTAAGAGCAATGCCTCTGAAATACCTGGTACAAAGAAAAACATGTCAGTTTTGTTGCACAGTGTGTCAGAAAATTTACCATTTATAAGACAACAACAACAAAAACATATTAATCTGTTTATTCCGTTATGCAATGCCATTCTGATAATGGGATACAGTTGACAAGAGGCAGAGTAGAGTATTTTCTCCATCTGTTCATCTTTCAACCTTTCCTTGGCATGAAACATGAAAAATTTTGTCCTTATATAGTACCACAAAGACAAATATTAATGTGATTTATATTTATCTTAAAATATGGTACCACTTAGGCCCTGGATATATGTAAACAACCTTATGCATAATAAGTGTTAGTTACCAAAGTATATTTAACACTTCTGTTTCTTATGCTTACCCTGTTCTCACCTACTTAAGAAATATGGCCTTTAATGCTGTTTCTATTTTTGAATGCAGAGAAACTGATAAGAAAGGAAAACCAGCAACTTTTTCTCCATGTCAGTAGGGGTTTGTTTGGTTGAGCCTGCTGTGTTTTTTTGTGAAGGATGAATAATTCTGGTTGAGAATCAGAGTAAAGGGAGTTGTTATTTTGTACTTGCCAGCAGGTGAAAAATGTAATGGATGATTGCATCCAAGAACATAACAAGAACTCTGGAGATAGGGGTTCAAGTCACTTACTTTCTCTCTCTATCAGTACTCTATGTGTATGAAAGGAGAAGGAACATTTTCCTTTCTCATAGAAATGTTGCAAGGGTAAATGTGATGCTATGAGTGATGAGCCCTGTATTAAGGTAGGGACCAGTAAACGCAGCTTACCTGACAGAATCTTATAAAAATATTCTCCTTTTGTCCTTTTCTCTTCTTCCCAGTCTTTGAGGGTATGTGAGTAAGGGCACTGAATAACTGAAAACACGAATCAAGTACACCCATGACAGTAACAGTTGCTGGTGCTTAACATCTGAAACTACTCTCCCACCCTATCCAACTTATATGACCTACTTAAAGCTGCAGTCAGGTGCTCTAGATGGGGAATGAGGAGGAACAAACTTATTAATACTTCCCATTAATACTTCCTAAACAAAGAGCTTTTTGTGGGAAAGGTCTCCATGTTTTACCATTTTGCCAGGATTTCACAACTGACTCTAAATCCTATTCAGTTAGGACTGAACATTTTTACAAAACAAATGGATCTGCTTTAAGAGAGATTTTCCACCTTGTTCTGGACAAACTTCAGTAGTTTATTTTATTGTAACAGTCAGAAATAAGTAAATAAGAAAATAAGAAACTTTAGTCAATGTATCATATCACCTTCACTTCAAAAGAGCACAAAGAAAAGGTCAAAAAATATTTACAGTCTGAAATTTCTTTATTCTTTCTTTTTGGAGAAAGCATCTTGCACAATGGAGAAATGTATTCTGACAGCAACCATTTTGACAAAGATTTCTGCTCTAGGTATGCAGTTAGACATGATCTCCCAGGAGAAACTTTTTTTTTCTTTACTTCTTAATGATATGGGGAAGGGTTGAATTAGAACTGGATTGCTGTGGAAAATCTGGTAGTGATATTTTGACTGCTTTTCCCCAAGTTGAGTCCGTGTTGCTTGTGACAGTAACTGGTGAGAAGTCTCCCCATTTTTATCTCAACCCATGAGCTTTCTATTTTGATTCTGCCCCCCTGAGGAGGGAGAGTGAGTGAGCAGGTGAGTGAACATTTGGCTCTTTGCAAAGGATAGTACACCACAGGACTGTGTAAGCTTTTGGAGAGCTTTCTTTGGCCCAGCACTTGTTATCAATTCACTAAGTGGATAGTACAATAAAACAAAGCTCCTGTTATGAAGGAGGTCAGACTTGATGGCAGAATCATCCCTTTGGCTTTAAGTTTTGAAACCATGAAACCTATTAAAACTTTTTGCACAGTCAGAAAGGAAGACAAGGTTTGACCTGTGACCTCAACTATATCAAAGTTTTACAAGATTAGAGCTGTTTATGGTTTAGTAAGAAGCTTGTTTAACTTGACAATTTTGTGCAGATTCACTAAAACAGCTGTCCTTGCTATAGGTAAAAAAGGCTAAGTGGTTTAAAGGGTCAATCTTAATGAGGATATGTGTATGTAGAAAACCTCTTTGAGAATGGACTTTCTGCTCTATATTTGTACACTGATTAAGAAAATGGGAATATGACCTGTGGCTAAGGTTTTGACTGCTTTTGTCATGCCAGCTACTAGTTCTGTAAGCAGTGATCAAATGAAGTCTGGTTTATTATGGATTTATTATCTCTTAGTTAATTGTGTGCTTCAGTGGAAGCTATGCCTGTGATCAGAACACCAATAAGGCTTTTGTCACAGAACCTCTGACATCTAATTTTAGTCTTTCTCTGTAGAAATCATTTTGTGACAACTACTGAGAGTCATAAGGTCTTTCCAACATCAGCTGTCTATTTCTCACTAAGACCTTATATACTTTAAATTGTCTTTTTATTTCACCTCCTCTGTCATATCTGGCTGAAATCAGACTAGGTGTTCAGAAGTTATTAGAGAAACACTTTTTCTTTCTCATGTACATACCCAGACTCAGTGACTGAGCAGAATAAGCTATAGTTTCTTTGGAAACTAGGCTAATAAATAGCAACAGTGAAAGATTGCCTCATTCAGTGTTTTTGGAGTCTGCGGTGAATGCAAAGTGTACTCTTGCTGTAAGCAAAAGGATATAAATAAAAACCACCTAGGTGTGCACAACATCATAGTGGAAACTGTTTTACCACAGATGCTCATCTCTCTTGAGCAGGACCAAGAAATCTGTCAGCGTTTTGGGTCAGTATGAGAAGAGAGGCAAATATTGAGTGTTGCTGAAGGCTTGCTCCCTCTATCTATTGATCAGAGAAGTGCAGATGTTCTCTTGAACGTCCTTATGACTCTAAGTGTAAATATATGAACAAGAGGGAGGAAGCGTGTGTGTAGGGAAGGAGGAGTGGAAATGTCATAGGGCACAGAAAGAGGAGAGAAAGTCTGAAACAAAAAGTCTTATGATAACTGTGCTGAGTCTCTATACATATGAAAATATCCTGACATCTCTGGACCATGAGGAAGTTGCAGACCCTAGAATATATATTTCTGATACAGGAGGAAAGGAAGGGCTTCGAGTGATACAGTGATATTTTCAGAGAAAGATTTTGCTTTTTCCAAAATAACAATACTTTCTGTCCTTTGTGTCTAAAACTGGGGCTTCTAAAGGAAGTATGCAGGAAACTAGGTATACTTGTAAATAGAATAATCCATTGGCATCTGATAAAAAAGAAAATGTGAGACACCACCTATTGGAAAAAGAGTTTCCTGTTAGGTAGTGCAAGTGTTATTTTCACCACTTCATTATAGACTTTTAATGTAGTCTTGATAAAAATGTGATACTCACTGCAATCTTCATCTCATTTGGAAGTTTGAAGATATATTCATCCTCCTGAACTCCTAGACCATAGCAAAGATTCTGATGGGTACCATTGTGGTGATATCCATCAGAGATTACGATGGTGTAGACAAGGCTGAGGAATAAAGATATTGGAGCCCTATCATTCGCAGGTGCTTCTACAACTGCAACTATCAGAACAACTGAAAATAGTACCATGTCTGAACTGACTTATTTTCTTTCTCTTCCATGTTTTCTTATATATTTACCTTTTTAGCTTTCTTTTCAAATTTAATAAAATAGGAAGACAAAAAGAAGAGATCAATCTTTCCTAGTTCTGAAGCTAATCAAGGCTGAATTTAAAGGTCTTGATAAATCTTGTTGCACCAAAGATATTCTATAATCTATATTTAGAATTTGAAAATTGACCTGTTTATACAATACAAAACCAAAAAATAGGATTAGTAGTAAGAGAAAACTGTTATTTATTGACCAGACTCAGAATGGGAAGTTCACATCACTGTAGTTAACTGCGCAGTGTAGTGTAGTTAACAGCCGCAGTGTAGGGAAAAAGCAATAAAATTTGCCAGAACCTAATGTGGTGAAATAACCATATAAAACAAAAAAGGAAACCCCACAATAAAAAAAGGGGAAAAATTCTATTTACCATGAAACAAACTTGATTCATCTAGTAAACATATATCATTTTGATACAGATTTGACCCTTTCATTTTTTATTTTTTGATACAACCCACTATGTTAAAGAATTATTTTTTTGAGAAGAGAGATTTTCTACCATTATTCTGACTGTTACACAAGCAAGGCAATACTATGAATTCACCAGATGTCACTAGAAAAGTCAGTGGAAAGCATTTCAAATTAGAGTGAGAAACCTGGGTTAAGAATCAGAAATCGTTCACGCTTAAAAGCAGGAAGAAATTACCACAGGAGTTGTACCCATATGTTTTTCGACTTTGCTTTAAAACTAAAATGTTTTAAAGGAACACTATGGAAAGTAATTTTTCCTGACACAAACAGACTTTTTCCCTTTCAGATTCTCAACCCAGGCAGAGTTCTATGTGACTATTTGTTCTATATCAAACTAGATGTAACATGCTTCCAAATATAATGAAGCAGCAGGTGAAAACTAAAGGAAAATCATGTACAGAACAGATATTTTTCGAACATCTGTTGTTCAGGATCTGAGAAATACAGTTGGAATAACCTTGCAAGAATGGAAATTGAATCCATATAATATCTAGAGCAAGTAACATGAGGGTCCTCTTTCCAAATGTGCCAGTGACTTCATGCTTGTATTCCCCAAGAAAATATGCTGGAGACACTGTAGCCTATAGGAAGAAACATCCTATAGGACAAAACATTTTTTCCAGCTCAACTAAAAGATAGAATAGAAACTTGTTTTACCAGACATTATATAACACCCTGTCTCAAAAAATGAACTTCAAATGCTTGAACATCTCTAAAATGTCATTTATTTGTAACAGGAACATAGTGAACACAGGGTTGATTGTAGTGACTTGCCAGACTTAATATCTAGATGGAGATCTTCTGGACTCAACAATATCTTCCTTGCCTAGGTTTAAGGCTGCAAATATCAGTACGGCAGAAAAATGTATTTCAGTATATCATTACAGTGATTCTACAGCAAGATCATGCAAATTTAGTGAAGAAAATAATCACAATTGAATTCATTCATTTGACATGAAAGTAAAAAAGACCTGACTGTTTAAAACCACATTTAATTAACACATTGCAAAATGTATGGTTTTGCCAAATATACTACTATAGATAATTTACAGTAAGTATACTAAGTGAATAACACATTGCATAGATTTTTTCAACTCTAAATATAGAAGGCTATAATTGTAGGAAAGAGTTTCATGGTATGGTACTGGAAACTTAGTCTAGGTTCTACCTATGTTCTGTCTGTCCATTCTACTTATATTCAGAAATAAAGTACCACTTTCCTCCCTGTTTCATGAATCATCTGCTTTCACTTATTTGCAAGACTATTAGCTTCAAGTAATTTCTTCTTGTGTGCAATTTGGATGTTAAAATAGCAGATAGTTTTATATTTCTTATCCTGAGCATACTTAGGACCCTGTTTCAG
Organism: Neopelma chrysocephalum; assembly: GCF_003984885.1. Classification (NCBI taxonomy): domain Eukaryota; kingdom Metazoa; phylum Chordata; class Aves; order Passeriformes; family Pipridae; genus Neopelma; species Neopelma chrysocephalum. Next base: position 38,408,453 of record NW_020897691.1, read on the forward strand.
AGGAAAATCTCAATCTTTTCTGTATTCTCCGAAGTAAGAGTTACTTTCAAAAAAATTCAGTGTTCTCAAAGTGTGGAAAGGTTGCTGTAGATCCTGACTGACAGATTCAGTCAGCAAAGTAATTTACTAATTGTTCCAAATGATGTTTTTATGATTCTTTGTGAAAACAAATATTTATTTTCGTTCATTTTTTATTTTTTTCTGGAGAGAATCTTGCAGTTCAACAAGTCAAGTTCTCACTATTATAGACTTATGCTACAGGGAAAAAATTCTCAGTTTACATAGTTAAAACCAGATCAGGATTGAAGTGGTTTATGGATTTATCAATGATACATAATTAACTGGCAATCAGTGACCTGTACATTCAGGATTAATATCAGCCATACGACAGGTAAACCATAGCAGTAGAAGCTTAGAGAATGTTAATTTATAACTACAAGTTTCTGAACACCCCTCTCTCTAATCCAAAAAAGGGCTGTTCCAGATCCATTGACCTCTCCACAGGCTACGTGGCTTACACATAGGTGCACATGGATGCGTAAACCCCTGCCTTCTCCCTGCAAACCAGCATGCATGTCCACCACTCACTCCCCCTTCTGGCGAAGACTAGGATGCTCCAGCCCTACATGCCTCAGGGGACCATCCTTCCCTTCCCTGCAAGTGGCTCCCTCATGGTGTGGGGCTGCTCCTGGCACTCAATGGAGAGGCTGAACCTTTCCAGCCTTCTTCCAGTGAGGAGAAAGGAGTCACTGCGTGAATGCTTCTCTGCTCTGTCTGCCCTTTACTACAAATCTTTTATACTTTTTTCAAGCTTACACACACCTATAGTCATTATCTAATCAAGGTCTGTCTTTAAAAATAGGGAAGGATATTTTTAGAAAGGGGGGAAGGATATGGAATTTCCTCTACTTAAATTTGCATCTTTAGTTTACTCATTGCCAATTTATGATGTTCTTTATCCACACGTTCTTTACTTTCATTTACAAATTACTTTGTTTGGGCAGAAATTCTCTCTATCCACCAAAAACAAAGTGGAAAGAATTAAAAAAAATTTAGATATTTAACAAGAATAATTTTATTTGAATAAGATGTTTTGACTGACTCCCAAAATCACGTTGAGAATAGTGTTTCATAGAAAAAAAAACCAAACAAAAATGTCATCCTTTCTTTTTTAAATGACAAATGTTAAATTGCAGAATTTTCAGTGAAATCAGTGATTGTTTCTCTCCTTTCTTGGACTGAAGTTTCAAAAAGGCAGCAAAAGTGGACTTCATTTCCATACAGGTGTCTACATTCACATGTCTAGATGTAGATGTACACATATGCTAATTTTCAAGGCTCCTGGTACTGTCAGTGGAGATCTAGATACATCAGTCAGTGGAGTAATTTTCAGTAGATCACAATTCAGCTTATTCTGAAGAAGGTATTTAAAGATCAATTCATATGCTCCACAGAGTTTTCTAGTGCCTTTTGAAATGTTTTATGGTATCTGAGAAATTCACACGAATTTCTGGAAGATATAAAACCTTTGGATAACCTGTGCTTATGTTGGTAAATGGGGAACTGGTGGATACAGTAAGTGAGTTTCTCTTTTAATGAACTGAATAAATACTAGGTTAGACCTTCCTACGTCCAGGCACATCTACCTAGTTGTCTCAGTCTGGAGCTAATGCCTGCAGTTTTTGTGGAAATACTTGATTCAAATTTTCATAGAAATGTGTGAAATAATAAAATAGGAAAAAAATGTATAGTTCCCAAAAGAGAAGTGAAGATAAAAAAGAGTGAAATCAGGTCAGAATTAATAGAAAATCAATATGTAAAAATTGCAAGATTGATTTATTTCACTCTGAAATATATTTTTAATTTTATCAAGTTCAACAGAATTCAAAGGCATTTCATGTTCAAAGAAACATTTCAGGTAGACCTGGAACAAATTTCATTTGGTGTTTTTTTATTGCATCTCTCCACTGAAACAGATGCTTCTTTCCTTTTACAGTTCAGTGGCTCAACAACGTACTCATTGATTTCTGTGGGCACAAACTCAGATCTCTTAACCATAATGAAGACTTTGCAGTTCACTCATTCCCAGAGAATAGAGTCCACAATTTTGCTCAGAGTGCCATCCTGTTCTCTGTAGTATGTTTGTCATTTTATGAAAATCTAGAAAGTTCTAATTCTGGTTACTCGCTAGTTATCAGAAGGAGAAAGTCAGAAGAGGAAACTGAAAGTTTGAGAGAGCCCTAAACAAAGCTGGATTTACTGTCTGGAAGTAAATTATAATGATAGTCCCATAGAACATACAGCAGGATACCTCTTTCCTTAGTTTCTTGTGCAGCTTTGCCACTAAAAAATCTCTTTGCTTCCGGGTGTTTTTGTTCTGGTATAGGAAATGAGGGAAAAAATCCTATAAAATAAAGAAGCTTTTAAGAGATTCTAGATAAATTTTTATTTTCTTGTTTATAGGAGAGACAATCTGGTGGTTTTTATCTGTCCTACTCAACTGGCTGAGTAGCTTGTGCCCAAAATTCTCAGTCCTAAGTTGGAGACTGGTTTGGAAAGACGGAGAAATGTACAGCTTTTGAGTTTGGGATTCAGTGTTCAGAAGCAAATGCTATCAGCATTGGTCAAATTTAATTCAGAGAACATCACTGAAGGATCACTAGCACAGAGGTTTTATGTCACTCACAGAGTGACAGGTTTTATGTCACTCACAGAGGTTTCATGAGACTCACAGAAACAAAGGTGTCTAGGCATGTTTCCTCTTTGTATATTATATATTGGAGGGGATCAGGAAACCCAGTCCAGCTCTATTACTGTTTTAGGTTCTGGGTATTACAAAGCACTGAGGTTTAGGTACAATTATTTCTTGGAGTCTGTCTATGAAACACCATATGGACTGTTTAGAAGGGAGACAACTGAGGTATTTTTCATTCCTGTCAGGATTTTGAAACCTCTTGTATTGCAGTTTAGTGCCCTAGTGAAGGACAACGATTCTCAGAAAGTCTTTCTTTCCCGCAGTTAATTGAGTTTATGAAAATATTTATCTCTGTAAATGTCTTAGCTCCAATGTACTACCTGCTTTGTTCTGCACAGAATCACGGAATGGATAAGGTTGGAAAGGACTACAGTGGGTCATCTGGTAACCTCCCTGCTCAAGCAGGAGTCATCCTAGAACACACTGCACAGAACTGTGTCCAGACAGTTCTTGAAAAACTCCAGTGAGGGAGAATCCACAACACCTCTGGGCAACCTCTTCCAGTGCTCAGTAACACACAGTTAAAACGCTCTTCCTCATATTCAGGTGGAAATTCCTGTGCAACAGTTTCTAGCTGTTGCCTCTTGTCTTATAGTTTAGTACCACTAAGAAGAGCCTGTCTTCATCTTCTTGATACTCTCTCTTCAGATACATTCAAATACATTGATGAAGTTCCTCCTGGGTTGTCTTTTCTTGAACAGGCCCAGGTCTCAGCCTATTCTCATGAGAGAGGTGTTCTGCCATGGGTTGAAGTAATTAGCTGACTCTTGAATAATACAAAGCAGAATATAACCCTCCTAGGGAGAATATACATAGGTAGGCAGCAAGATAAAGGATGAAGGAAGGATAAAGTGACTCCTTATTGAAGAAAGTTGGAGGTGAAACACAGATATTAATCCTCGTACCCTTTGCCAGATACAATCAGAGGATATGAGTAATAGTCAGTTAGAAGTAATGGATTACATCTTCTGGTTGTTAACCCAGAGATACAGCCTTTGCCTCAGAAATTTCAGTAATATGCTAATAAGTAATGACAGGGCTCAAGCAAGCTTTTTTTTGTTAGAGCTGCCTGGTGAATTCAAACTGTATTGGTCATGTAGAAAAGTAATTATTTAGTGATTTTTTTCTTTTTTTTTTTTTTTTTTTTTTTTTTTTTTTTAAATCTAGATGGGAGTGTTTGGGCTTGTGAACATGGTTCCCTGAATGCTGGTACAGAATGAACCTGCTTTGGATCGGTGAAGATCTGTAGTGTAGAACTATATAGTTCTCTCCAGCCTGGTTTACAAAAACAGTTTCCTCTAAGAGAACATTAATAGAGCTGTCTCAGTCTGAAAAGACTGGAAGGTTTGCTAAAGAGGATGAGTTATGGGACAAAACAAAACTCCTCTCTCTCAGCAATTGTGGATTTAAAAATTACGGGGCTTTACTCGAGGAAGTGTGGAAAACAGAAGAGATAACAACCCTTTATTAAAAGCTATATGTATGTTAGCAAAAAAAAATTTAAAACAGTAACAGAACACAAAAAAACTATACAGTGGTCCTAGAAAAGCAAAGTCTGGTAAATACTTCTCTGTCCTATTAGCGCAGTCCTAATCGTGGCCTGCAGGGGCGCTGTTGGATTGCTGAGGCGCAGGGCCTGCAGTTCGCTGTTGTGGTCGGTAGTGGGCGCTGTTGGGTCACCGAAGGTGCTGGGCCTGCAGTTCGCTGGTGTGGTCGGCAGGGGGCGCTGCTGGGCTCCGGCGGCCACCACAGGGGGAGAGGGGCCTGGGGCCGGTCTCAGATCACGGGAGGAGCTGAAAGGAAGATGGGGGACCCCCACCCCTCAAATGGAGGGAAAAGAGTAGGAAGGCAGTTCACCCCCAGGGACTCACTGTGGTTCCCAGGTGGTAGCGTCTCAAAAAGCTCCTCTTTCCTCCTAGCGAGCACAGAGACTCTCCGATGAAACACAGCAGATCCGGGCCGGGGCCAAGAGACAGCTCCCAGGCCAAGCTGAAATCAGCAGTCCGGGCTGGCCAGGGCGGGCAGTCAGGCAAACAGGCTTCCAGGCCTTCTCTCCAAATGCTCTGCACGCGGACCCTGTCTCTGTCCTCCAGAGAGGGCCCAGCAGAACTGCCTCCCTCCCCTCCGAGCAGAGCCAGCCTTCCAATGGGCCATTACCTAGGAATGTAGCCAGGCTGGCTAAATCTTTTGTGAGGCTAATGGCCTTCCCTTCCCCCTTCCCTGTTTGGTGCCCCGTTTCTCTTACAGGGAAGCTGGGAAGGAAAAATTCCTCTCTCAGATTATAACCTATAACAAGAGCAATGGGCCTGAGCATTTTTATGGTAAGGGCTTCTACTTGGTCCAGCATTTAAACTATTACTTTTCAATTTTTTGTTTTTATCATTATGAGGATACTCGGATATGTCCTTTATATACACAAGGTTTATATAGGCAGCCTTGTCCTTCACAGGTGGAGACTTTCTACAAGTCTTTTACTTTCTTCCCTGACTTCTAAACACTGTACAGTCTATAAAGTACTCAGAAATAATTCTGATAAACAGTGAAGGCATACCATGTTTCAATCTCTCTGCATTAATAATGCTTATGTGCACGAAGAAGTTAATGCTGAATTTGAATGAGATAATTATGGGCCAGCACATCAACAGACAGGGAGATATTTTAAAGCTTCAGACACTAATTGCCTGTTTTTTGTTCTTAGTGCGTATCTTTTATTTTTGCCTTTGAAAACATGTATGCTTGAAGAAAGATCTCTCAGATGTGTAAAATAATACATGTATCTAGATCCATTTGAGGCAGCCTAGATAAACAGAGACATCTTCAAAAAGCTGGAAGACATGATGCAGGTGCTATAAAAGTATTATTCATTTTTGGTTCTGGAACATCTCAAAATTTAAATTACCTGGTGAAATCCACCTTTTGTACTGGGACCTGAATTTTTGGTAAAGCCAATGGCGAGAGAGAAAGCTGTTTGAAGGTCTTCAGACTGAAGTCTTTTCTACTTGAATGAATAGGTCCTGGAAGACTTACGGGTCACATAGATGTTTCTGGATAATTTGACAGGTGGACAATATGGAGGCACTGAATCCTTTCCATTAGAAAAAGATTTCATTAGACATTCAGAGTGAAGACACACTTCCTAGGGAAAGTGTTCTGCAATCTGTAATTATTTTAGTAGTAAAATAAATAATACAATAATACCAGTAATTCATACTTCATTGATGCCTCATATAACAAGAGATTTATGGGTAAAATAATGCAAGTATATGAGAATGCAACACTGAGTTAAATTCCTAACCTTCTCATTGATGATTTGTGAAGACAGGCTTTAACAGGTAATAAAACATTTCATTAACAGCAAACATTAAGGACATGACTGACTTCATTAGACAGTAGCATATGTCAGAAGTGGTAATGATCCAATAGCAGCAGGACTGCGGTTCATGTGGAATTATAGAACAGATCTTAAGAAAAGAAACAAAAAAAAAAAGGAAAAGAGTCATTGCAGGTAAGTAAGAAAACGTAAATTCTGTTAAGTAAAACACATCAAGGCTTGAAATGAAGTCTGTTCACCTCAGAACAGCAACTCATCTGGAAATGGCTACCAGTTTCAAAATTTTCATTGTTCAAAGCCATTAAACTGCTAACAGAGCCTCTCCTGGTCTATCTGTCACATTTCAGACAAACATCACTAGCCATTGGCTGCTTTCAACAGGAAAAACTCTGTTTAGTATCCTTGCCTTACTACTTTGGAAATTAATTACATTATTATCATAGTCTTATACAAATTTTTCCTGTGGATCTTTTTATGCCAAAGCTTATAGACTACTTTTATCTCAGATATTATCAATTTTTATCTTTGCACCTCAGAACCATTGCTTTCTGTAACTGTAATCCATGTTTTGTATTAAAGTATGAATCAGAGCCAGATTTTCAAAGAGCCTGTTAATTAGTGAGTATTGACAATATTTTGTTGATAGAGTAACAACAGAATAAAACATGAAGCTTCTTCTTTTTGACCTCTCTGTAATCAATTCACAAAACTGTTTTTCTTTGAACTCCAAGAACTGTTCTATCTATATTATTTTCTGTGAAGTACTGAGGGTTTGAGGGTTTTTTTCCCCCATTTCTTTCAAATAACCTGCTTTTCCTCTGTATATTTCCTAAGTTGATTCAGTCACCGTAATAATTATCTCATACTAGACTTTAATTACAGTTTATGAACCGAGAATCATTGTTTGAGAGTGAGCTAATAGATTTCACAGTGATATTGAAGAGCTTTTCATGCTATACAAGGAGAACATACATTAGAATACAATAATATCAAATAATGGAAATAAAACAGAATAATGTAAACGGAGACACGGAAGTAACATCCTTCAAAATTATACTAAATTTCTCTCTGTGTCAGTATCCTGGACTACTCCGACCAGTAAGTGAATCTGATTGCATGGATTCAATGAAAAGGATTAACGGAAAATATTGTGGGCTTCTTTTTGGGAGAGTTATTCTACAGGGAACAGGAAAAAAGAAAGAGAAAGATTTTTTTTGACTGGAAAATACCAAGTGTTGTCTGAAAAGACTACATTTAAATAAAATGAGATTCTAGATTTTGGGCAAATAAAATAAATCAGGAGAAGCCATATTATCAGTCAGTTGAAATGTATTTACAGTATACCAATATGTAATGTTTAAAAAAAATCACGTGGTATCAGAAATTCAGAGTAAAGAAGGACCAAAAGGATCAGGATCATGAAATTGATTAAGCAAAAATATATTACCTGCCTTAAGTACCAAGGAAGGACATATGTTATATTAGACCTTTCTGTGTGTGTTTCTTATTACACAATCTATATATTTCTTGAACTAATTTTGAGTTTCAAATGTCTAAATATTATGGACCATTATACATCCAGCTTGCCTCATGAGCAGATGATTTCTACTCTTAGCAATAATTTTGTATACAGCTGACATGGAGGGTACCTTATCTAAATTTAGCTAATCATGATATATAAACTGAAAATCAGAGTAAAAGTCACCTCAGCTGTTACTCTTAGCTATTTCAGGTAGGCTTTTTGATAATATTTACATAAATTCAGCCATTCTTCCTACTGTTTATTACACCTTTGCTTGAGTACCACTCATATCACAGAGATGTTTCCAGGAAGATAGAAACAGTGGAGAGTTCGTGAAGTAAAGATTGTTTTTTTTTTTTCTGCCTGTTTGTCCTGAATTTATATGCCAGAACAATGGATGAATGAAAGCTGTTGGTTGTCACCAGGGATGATCTGTCTGTCCATGAAAAGAGAATTTTGGAATCAAAAAATTGTTTTGCTTAGGAAGAGAAGAAGAAAATATCTGTTCATAGTTCAAAATCTAGAAAAAGACAATCCAGCTGGAATTGACAAGTTTCCAAAGGGAAAGTTTTAATTTTAAGTCAGGGTTAGGCAATATGGAAGCTCATCATCAGGGAAAGTTAGTGGAACTTTTTTAATACAGCTTTGGCTTTTGTATTTTGCTTTCTTATGCACATAACATGAAGATGAGATGCTTATTTTCAGGGCTCCAGTTCTGGTTCTTTTTACCCCTGTATAACATAAAGCAAAAACGCCAGAATGTTAAATGTATGACTTCTATTAGCCCTTGATATCATGGTTAAAATTCTGACTTTGAGTCTTAAATGAAAAAAAGTCACCTTTGACTCACAGCAAATATGAGTCAAAATGTAGGCTGTATGGGTGACTGTAGTTACAATTCAAGTCCAAGACCTGAATTAATACCCTCGTGTGAACATAGATCAAGACATTCTCTGTTAATGGAGATCCCAGGAAAAAAATGAAACATTGAGAAAGAATAATGCTTTTTCTTTCCTAAATTATTAGGCATTCTAGGTGGTGGACTCAGTGTCTGCATGGTCTTTGTTAGCCTCTTTAGGGATGAAGTACTGGAAATGGTGGGGAAATGCACAATCTTTTCTGCATTTATGAGGAGGAAGTAGTTGAAGTTGAAAACACTTTCAGTCTTTGTGACGAAGCCTCTCTGATCCAAACTTTACCCACCAGTTCTCAAGGCACAGCTTGAAATACTTTCGGGAATACTCAGGAAGAGAAAATCCCAGGGAAAACCTGTTTTCCTCATGTAACTTTTTTGCGAGATGTTTTCAGTTTGTAATTTAGATTTTGTCACCATCCCTTAGGAAGGTGTTCTCTGGAGGAACAGGAGAGAGTCAAACTCCACAGGGATATATAGGATTAAGCCATAAATGCTGGCTGACCGGTGTCCTTGAGTCTACTCCTGAGCTCACTTTTATTCTTCATAGTATTATTTTAGTATAGTTTTTAACAATGCTTCACAACAAGATAGAACCTTTTCTTCCATTTTACTTCAAAAAATTTTATTGTGTGCCTTTCCCTGATTGCAACATCAACAACTTCTTGCAAGCAGATACTCACAATTTCTAGCTTAATTTCGGCTGGGTGCAAAGTCTTAGTGACCTACATGCTTATGTAAGTGACAATTGCTACATGCTAATGTACCAAATCAAAGTTTAAACTGAACAATATAGAAAGAAGAATGTAGTTTCATACTGAAAACATCTTGACTGTAAATTAAAAGGAAAAAATTATTTTTTCTATAGTTTCTGTTATTCTAAGCTAATTTTTTACTGCTCAAGTAAAATTATTGAAGTTTTTCTAAGAAAACTAAAATAAAATTTTCTGTCATTGAATAAACAGAAATGAGCATCATGAATTAGTTTCTTTGATATTGTAAGAAATTTTAAAAAAAGTATTTTATCAATTCAATACTCAGTTACAATACTTTGGTATTGATTTTTTGTGCAAAAAATTTCAGCTGAGAAATTTTATACACTCTAAAGACAAAAATATATGTTGACAACAGGTGCTAATGTTAATGAAACTGTCGAATTCTTGGACACTTCTGTTCTTTCCCAGGGCTGAGTATGCTGTTTTTGTGACTAATGCCATATTTGGTGCTCTAGTGACAGGAAGAAAGTATGGAAAACTAATGTCATAAACTTTAAAGATATATTCTGTGTCTTAAGGGAATTGTCATTGGCTGTCAAAAATGATAATTTAGTGTTGACAAGTTGTTCATAATTTACCCTATGTGACAAATTGACAGTGAAAGATATATTTTATTTCCTAATAGTGTTGGGTTTGGATTCCTTTGGTTGGGTTTTTTTTGTTGTTTTTGTTGCTTTCTTTATTTGGCTGTGTTTGATTTTTTTTTTTGGAGGGGGAAGGGGAAGAGTTTGTTTGTTTTACAAAAACTGTTACTTTTTATAGCCAGATTTCAAAATATTCAAAAGGAGACATTATCTCTGCTGATATCTTCCTTTTTTTTATTACTGGATAATTTAGGTTGGAATATATTGTTTGGAAATCATATATGCTAACCTGTTCCTCGAAGCAGAGTTATCACTAGAGCTAGTGGATCAGGTTGCTAGTCGAGCTTTGTAAGTCTTCAAGGACAGAGATTCCACAGTGTGGAATTTTAGTGTGACTTGATTTATAATCTTCCTTCTTCAGCCAGGAATAGGTCAGTTTCTTTTTTTTCTTTTTTTTTTTCTTACATTACAGTCAGCTTTCTAATTTTTTTTCCTATATATTTTTTAGGTCACCTAACTTACCTTATGGGGTCTCAGCCAGTCAAGACAATCTTGTGAGACACAGGCACAGTGCAGAGTAGAACTAATATTACCAAAGCTATTTGCAGTTTAAATTTGGAGATAGTAAGGTCTGCAGAATGCTAAGACAAATATTTCAAATGAAGTCTATCTTTTATATTTGTGTTACAGGCTTTGAAAAATATTCTATTTTTGAAACTTTTCTTTGAAAATTTCCTGATAATCTGAATGAAGAGCCGAGGACATCTAAGGCTCCTTCACTTGCCAGCTTACACAGGATAATAAAAAATAGCACAACAGGAATAACACACAGTGAAGCACCATCTATATATGTTACTAGAAGAATGAAATGGCAATATCAGAGGATACAGGGAACTTAAAGGAATTTGTCCACTTATTTATTTTGGCAGCAGTTGGTTTTCTTTTTATTTCCTGTCCTTTTTTAGAGTCATAGAATATGCTGAGTTGGAAGGGTCCCACTAAGATCAAGTGCAACTCCTGGCCCTGCACAGGACACCCCAAGATTTACACCATGTGCCTGTGAGTGTTGTCCATACGCTTCTTGAACTCAGACAGGTTTTGTGTTGTGACCACTTTCCTGGAGAGCCTGTTCCAGTGCTCAGCCACCTTCTAGGTGAAGAACTTTTTCCTGATATCTGACCTAAACCTTCCCCAACTCAACTTCATACCATTTCCTCAAGTCCTGTCACTGGTCATGAGAGTGAAGAGATCAGTACCTGCTCCCCCGCTTCTCCTCATGAGGAAGTCATAGACTGCAGTGAGGTCTCCCCTCAGTCTCCTCTTCTCCAAGCAGAACAAAACAAGTGACCTCAGCTGCTTCCCCCTAAGACCTTTCACCATCTTCGTGGTCCTGCTTTGGATGCTGTCTAATATCTTAGTGTCCTTCTTATATTGCAGTGACCAAAATTGCACACAGTATTCAAGGTGAGGCTACACAAATGCAGAGTAGAGTAGGACAATCACCTCCCGCAACCGGCTGGTGATGCTTTGCCTGATGCCCCCCAGGACACGGTTGGCCCTCCTGGCTGCCAGGGCACACTATTGACTTATATTCAACTTACCAATGACCAGGACCCCCAGGTCCCTTTCCACAGTGCTACTCTCCAGCCTTTCATTCTCCAGTCTATACACACAACCAGGTTTGACCCATCCTAGACACAGAATCCTTCACTTCCCCTTGTTGAACTTCATATGATTGGTGATTTCCCATCTCTCTAATTTGTCAAGGTCTCTCTGCAGGACCTCTCTGCCCTCGAGCGAGTCAACAGCTCCTCCCAATTTAGTGTCATTAGCAAACTTAGCATTCCTTCAAGTCCTGTGTCCAAGTCATTAATAAAGATGTTGAAGAAAACTGGGCCTAAGATGAAGCCCTGTGGAACCCCAATAATGACCGGATGCCAGCCTGACGTTACCCCATTCACTGTAACTATTTGTGCCCAACCTGTGAGCCAGTTGCTCACTCCCTGCATAACATGATTATTCAGCTATTTCAGTTTGTTTCAGGCATTAGTCTCTGAGTTGATTCTGAGTGGATTCAAGTTCACTTTTGGGCTACTTAAAGTTATGATTTGCAAAGCAATTGTGAATGCCTGAGTGTATTTGTATGTATGTGAGAGAGAAAATATACGCACAGTTCTGTGCAATAACAGACAGAGTTACAAGGAACATCATAATCCTAGTAGATGGAACAATTGGTTGCCACAGATTTCTTGCTCTGAAAGAGTGGTTTTGGATATCTTTTCAGCATTCAGTTATGCTGACATCTCAGATAGAACTTGAAAAAAACATCCCAAACATTTCTAGCACTCTGGTGGAAATATATGAGACTTCATGAAGCCTAGAGGCCTTGTTACCACTTCTGATTTTATGTGAAAGGCACAGAGCTTTTTTCTTGCTTTCTCCTATCTTTACCAGTAGCTGTAGTGATATTTCCTGTAATTAAGCTTTTGCAGTATGTGATTTGAATATTCATAGTTATGAGGATTCTCCCTCTTAAAAAAATATCCTTTCTCCTAGAAAATATCTTGAAACATGACACATTTCAGTTCCAAAATCTTACACACTAACAACTCCCCTCTGGACAGAAATAATTTTTGGTTTACTATGGGGATGCAATTACCATGGGAATAACATTCAAGGTGGAAAATCACCATAACTATAAAGCTATTTTTTAAGAAAAAAATAAAAAGATGTGATTCTTATTCAGTCATGCATTTTTGTAATGATTGTATCAATCAATTAAATATTTAATACAGAAAAGGATGCCAGATAACATTTTGGTCTGATGTATGACTAGCCCATACATACTGCAAATCATATAATCCAAACATTCTCCAATGATTATTGCCTCCTACAAGACACAGAGGAAAAAACAGGAGAAGGCAGAGACATCCCTCATAAGATGGTAGCCTACTTTCCCCTACGTACCTGCAAATATCTAAAGAAAAAAGGGCAAGGCTGTGGTAAATGATATCTTCAGGTCCAGAGCAGGAGGTGAGTTCAAGAGAGGAGGGAGACTGATTCAATGTATTTTTTCAACAGTTTAGTAGTTCATGCACTGACTCAAATACAGAGCAGTGCCTTAAGGCAATGTCTAACCAATTGCCACTAGGTCTAGTTTAATTTGCTACTATCAAAGATGTTTGAGGTTACAAAAATGTTACTGTTTTACTGTTCCTGGAACATGCTGCTTGTTGGGGAAAAATATGTTTTATCAATATAGTTTAAAAGTTGATTTATGTGGCTAATATTACACAGCCATTATGACCTAGTCTGAAGGTAGGTTTTTTTAAGGAAAAGGAGCAGAGTAATTGTAAATATGCTGGCTAAACCTGCACAGCTGATTCTCAGCACCCAGTATTACGTTCCACCACTGTTCAGCTTACTAATATTTATGTAGCCACAAGCGTTCTTTTAGATGGTGTAGCTGCTTTTATCTCACAGCAATTTAGCAGATTCTGTATTCCCCAGTGTCTGTGTTGCTTGCAGTCACCCATTTACATTGAATGTATTGAGTTTGAAGACATTCAGTAATGTAATACTTTTTGGACAGAGTTCTGAATTCTCCATTCATTTATTTCTATCTATTCTCTCTTTCTTTTCACTCTCCTCTGGAAACTGACAATGTCTCCAAAGACACATGGGGTTGTTTTGAATGCTTTTTGGTCAGTCTGTAGTCTCCAGGGTGATGCTGGTGTTATGCAAAGAAGCAACCAGTCAAACACAAGATACACTGCACTTAATTTTATTTAAAGTACCCAACTGAAGCACATGGAAAAGATGTGCCAAGCTCAGGGGAAAACATTCAAAGAGACACAAAATGAGACAGGTACATGTATTGGATTCTCAGCTGGCCACACCAGAAGGTCCTCTTAGGGTGGTGGTGTCTGGGCAGCTGCGACACAGTTTGTGCAGCCCAACTTAGCTTGCAGGAAGCTTTTGGTATTGCCCTACCAAGGCTTCTGGGGCTTAAGCCACATCCCTGCTGCAAGCCTCTGCGGCTGCCAGGCCACATCACCCTTGGAAATTGCCACCCTGGCACACCAACCTGGCCCAGAGGGGCTTTATGGGCTGGGCTTGCATTTTTCTTGACTAGGGCATTCCAAACACTTTTCTGCTGCTCTTTGCTGACTTATTGCAGCCTTGTCTAGTTTTCACTCATATACCCTGTAAGCTACCAGAATTTACCTGAGGCTGAACAGCAGCACTAGAAGTTACTATCTGCTGATGTATACCAAATGCATTTGACTTCCTCTATAGTTCAGAGAGAACTGGATATTTTTTCTGCCTTTCTTAAATGTACATTAAAATGAGATTGGTACTATCCTAAGAGTGTGTTACTCTTACTGTAAAAAAAAGCTTGTAAAAATAGCTCAGCCACAAGCGTTTATGGTCCAGGTGTCCACATGGGATAAAGGAAAGTCCCCAAGAGCCTCTTCGGAAGTTATCTGTGGTTCACAAAAATTTGGTGAGTGATGTGTTAGAATACACAATATATCAAGAAATTACCTAACTCATTCATTGCTGGTTATTCTGAGACACTGTCCTCCTGAAATCTCTATTTAGAAAGTCCATATACCTGATTTTTCCTAATACCTTTTTCAACCTTTTTTCCTTTAGCTGTCTCAAAATTAAGCTGAAAGATTCACGTTTGTGCAAAGATCGTGGTCATTAGGAAACTGTGCCCTATGCACCTGAGTACTTAAACCTGTGCATTTGTAGTTTTAAGATCTCTCATATCGGGCTTCATTCCACAAGAGCAAAGGAAAATAGAGGAGAAAGGATTCACACTATGACTTTCTCGTGTTCTGCTTTATAGTTATGAAGAAAAGAAAGAAAAGGGAAGGGTCAATATATTTGCTTTAAAACATTTTCTTATTATTTTTGTTTCCTGTAGCTGCCATACAAGATAAAAGCCACAGAAGACTCTGGCTGTAATACTCATAGTCATATGGAGAGAAATAACTTCTCTCTGTGGATTAATTTGTTTGAATGATAGTATATAGAAGCTTCACTTTCATGAAGCTGTTTTTTATATTTCCTGTGTATTTTACTGTTCAGCTCTTTTTCTGCATTACTAAAATAAATAAAAAATAAAGCTGAAAAGTCAATTTGAAGTATGTTTCACATTTTAAAGCAAATGACTAAGTTTGTCCTTGCATTAGAATTAATTAGACATGTCTCTATTTTTGTCAGGCATTTTCAGGGGAATGGTAGTTGCTAGACATTTTGAACGAAAACAGTTCATAACGAGATCCATAACATGACTTTCTAATTAAGAAGTTCTTGCTATTAGTCAAGTACTCACTATAATCAGTTCAACTCATTTACCAGCAGGGGGCTGACGATTAAAATTTGGAGGGTTTGAAATGCAAAAGCCAACTGCTGTCTCCTTATTACAAAAAAATATTGCTAGGTTGCTTGACATTTTAATACAGTAGACTGACAAAAGACATCCAGAAATACTGCTGTTACACCAAAGACTGTTAAAATGAATTGCTAAATGTCCCTCTAGGAGCCTCTCTGCTTACAGATATTAGATGATTTTCAGCTTAAATATAAACCTAACAGATTTAACATGTCACAGATAAAACAGCATGAGAGATACTACTAGCACCAGGCTGTTTATAGTCCGTCACTGTAGGTACACTATTCATATGGTGTTGATTCTCTAGCACCCACTGCCTAAGGTTTCCCAGGGCATGGGCCATTTTCCAGTTAACTATAAAACCAGAAAATGTTCATCTACTGCAGAAAAAAATTTTCTGGAGTGATGGTAAAAATTTATATGTCATTATTATTGGAAAGAACTGTTTCTTGATTTTTTAGTACAGATGGGTCTTTTTCATGGACTGTGGATGGAAAGCTTCCAATCTTTTTGGATCTGCCTTGGTAAAACACAATTTAGTGCTGCTATGCTGGCAACCTAGTAATTAGCATCACACACAGAGTGAGCCTATTCGTCTCTCTGTGATAAATATAGTGTACACAAGCAGAGGATACTCACATGAACATAAATATATGTTGACAGCCCTATAATAAAGATGAATTACTTTTATAAGTCCAGTAGCATGCAAAGTTTTTCTGACCAACTTAGAAGCATTGGTATATAAAGTAAATTGCAAAGCATTTGTGATTAAAATGAAAATGTAAGAAAATATATAGAAGAAATTTAGTAACATAGAAAATAGTCTTATTTTGAATATTTATTAAAATAAAAGGGAAATACCAGTCCATTTCAGTGTGTTCTAATTTTGTGATAGATTATCCCGTTCAAATCAAACCAATATTTGATTGTTTGAGTTGTGGACTGGACAAAGGATAAACTCAGGCTCAGTTAGAACTACTTTTTTTGTCTTTTAGCAATTAAGTGTGTGTGTGTGTGTGTGTGAAGAATGGAAAACACTTGCAGATATTAAAATACAATTATTTAAATATGATTTTGAATTTCTGAAATTTTCCAATAGTTATATAATAAAAGTAAAGGTAACGAAAGAGTGAATTTAGAAGCTGCCATGGGTAGTAGAAATATTTCCTACACTATTTAGTATGGCAGTAGTTGGAAAGCTCAAGCAAGATGTAGAATCCATCTTTGTGGAATTAATCTGATTTTTTTTTCTTTGAGAGTAAAGAAGAGAGAGAAGATTTCAGTTTTTCTGCCATAGCCATAATGCATTCCCAATAACATTCATTTTCCCAATAATATACAAACCTTAGTCTCTGCTGTTGATATTGTTCTTCTCTACAGTAAATATTTAAGTGTTCTTTAAAACATCAAGGAAAAGCTTAGGTCTGTAGTTCAGTTGTCTAGATACATACTTATGTCCCAGATCTTACTAGAATGTCTATTAAATATTTAGTAAAGGCAGAGCAGAGTCCCTAGGAGAGACTGACAACATCTTTTCTCCAAGAACACTACAGGATAGTTGAGTATTCTCACTGTATATCATGGCTGAGATCCTTTCAGGAAAGCAAAGCAATTTTGTCATGGGCTTTGGATGAGTGCCCTAGTCACTAGGTTACAGGATAAAAAAACAGTCAGAGCCTGTGCAATAGGATTGCAACTCCTCTCTTGTTGGTTTTGCCTTAGAGCTGGAGTGGCTTTTGTTACAAATCTTTCCAAAACAGAACATTCCAAAATAGGAAAGCGATTCGTTCAGTTCCCTATACATCTCACTGCTTCAGGAAGAATTTTCATTAGAATGGCATTTTTTTCCCAAGTAATTATAGATTAAACATACAGAAAATAGTATCTGATCATTAAACAAGCCTCCTGTGTGACTCAGATTAAAGTATTTCATTTGTTTGTCTTGGTACGAAAAGCAATAATTTGTGCTTGTCAAAAAATTCTTCCCAGCCCAAGGAGCAGTATTGGATTTTTGTAACATTATTTACAATGCAAAATAAATTTAAGAAAAAATTCTATTTCTTCTGGCAATTACTTCAATAGGTAACACTTAAGGTGAGCTAGAAAGAAAAATAAGCATGAAATTTTTCAAAAAAATCTAAGAACTTTGACATTTGTTTTAATGTCATTATAGAATGAAATTAATGTCTTTCAAAATCTCTAAAAATACAGGTATAATGAAAGTATGATAGGCTCCAGATCCTGTTTGGACAACAGTCCGTCTGTAAGGGCTCTTATGATTCTTTGTTTTCTTCCTCACAGCCTGACTAGAAAGTGAAGTTCTTATATCACCCAAGGATGATCTATGTGTGCAGGAATCCATGTTACCTATGGTGGAAATGGCATTCAGGAACTGAAGAACACTTCATATCACAAAGAAAGTTCAGAGTTCAGGGTTTCCACAAAGAAATATGTATTTGAAAAGAAAAAAAGGAAGTAAGAATACTCTATACTAGTCACTGTCAGGGTTGATGTTTTCCTTTCTTTTAGATTTTAGTTTCTTTGATACTTTTAGCTAGTGTCATTAAGCTATGTCTCAGCACTTTCCTTGCTAAGCTATAGAAATAGACGTCTTGAAGCTTCCCGACCGCGTCTAGTCTTCTAAGTATTTAGTCCTGTTTTTCTTCATTTATATATTTGTACTTCCATTTGACAATAGCCATATTTAAGTGTATACACACAGCTGACACTCTAAATTAAAACAAACAAACAAACAAAAAAACAGTTTCCACATGCTAAAAGCAAAAATAAAATTATTTTCTATTCTCACTCATAGTAAGATTTTTTTAATAAAAGAACAGCTATTTTCTGTCAGAGTTGTAAAGGATACTATCATTTAGTGTTGTTTTTAGCAGTTCCTAGATATAGCGATTTATATTACAGGGAGCGTGCTGCAAGGCACCACTGGACTTGTAGTTCTTCAGTACTCTGTTGCACATGCTCAATGGAGTGTTTGAATGTTATTGGTTGTTAAGGTCACATGTTATGACATATAACAGTTTGAATTATCTATATAAACTCCTGTTTGTTCTTAATAGAAGGGATTCGGTTGACTGAACCAAGGGTGATCGGGTCCATGGGCACAAGTGCTACACCTAGATAATTTCAGAATCATTAGGTTCAATTATTTGCTTCCTCAGATGTGCAGTTGGCTGAATTAAAACATATTTTGTGCAAATATTTTTACTTCATTAAGTAGTCTATATTTCTATAAATAACTGCCTTATTGACTATTTTCTTCCCTTTCTGACAACCTTTTCCTCTATAAATTTTATCAACATTGCATTTAGGTTTTTACTCTGCATCACTGGTAAGGTGCTGAAAAAGATAAGGCTAATCCTGAGGCACCTGAACTAGAAACACTGCTACTAGATTGCACTTCCTGATGGTGGCTGTTGTATTAAATCTACCAGCAAATTAGCAGAATCATAGTATCACTGTAAGGTTGAAGCTGGAATGGGCCTCTGGAGTTCATCTTGCCCGACTTCCCTGATCAAGCAGGGGCACCCTGAGAGAGTTGTCCAGGACCTTGTCCAAATGGCTTTTGAATATGGCCAAGGATGGAGACAGTGCAACCACTCTCATCAACCTGTGACAGTGTTTTGTCATCTTCACAATAAAAGTGTTTTCTGCTCTTCAGGCAGAACCTTTTGTGTTTCAGTTTGTGCCCATTGCCTCTTGTCCTGTCCCTGGGCACTACTAAAAGATCTTGGCTCCGTTTTCTTTGTATCTTCCCCTCAGATATTTACATACATTGATCAGAGCTTCTTAATCCTTCACTTCTCCTGGCTGAACAGTCCCAGCTACCTCAGCCTTTTTTCATAGAAGAGTTGCTCTATTATTCTTTTTTTTTGAGATGTCTTTAGCAGCAGCAAAGATCTATGGTTCGAATCTGCAATTTCTTGCTCAGGAACCTTCAGAATCATGGTAGCCCTTTGCTACAGTCTCTCCCATATCTCCATGTCTCTCTTATACCTATGAGCTCCAACCTGGACATAGTAGTCTAGGTAAGGAGTTTAAGTTAAGAATTTCAGTCTTCAAGGAAGGAAAATATGATATTCCACATTCTGTGTATAACCTACAGATCAATAAACCAACATAGATTTAGGATTCTAAGTAGTGAATACTCAGAATAAACTATTTGTGAATAGTCCACAGCCTAGCAATTATTCATACAAATTGAATAATAGGAAAGATTTGTTATGAATTATTCAGTCAACTCTCTTGGATGAGTTTGTGTGTAATCATTTATTAAAATCTTTATAGTATATTAAGGAAGTAAAATGGTATATTTACTGGTCTAAAACATGATAGTATGCTGGGAGTGGAAAATGTTCAAATAAATGAAATGAGAAAATGTATAATTTAAAATAATCAGAAAATGCTTTGAGACACAAATAGAATGATGGAATGATAAGAATATGTGGATATACAAATTCAATTCTTATAAATACTATTTTATGATGTGGTTCAAGATTAATGAGTTAAGTGTGGTGAAATGATATCAGAAAATAAGTCATGACATTTTGTAGTTGAGGATTCAAATGAACAAAATATGTAGCTTGGATAGTTTAACTGAAGGTTGAGAAACAAGACATTTATCATTATTTTCCTAAACTGTGTTGAAATATTAAAGACATAGTGTTTCTGGATCTTATGAAGTTTAGTGTATTGCACATGAAATAATCTAATAAATTCAACCTCTATTCAAAAAAAATATTAATGAAGATTTTCTTGCTTGTTCCGCCATATATTTTCAAAATATCAAATGTGTGCTATTAGAAGAAGAAATTAAGTATATTTTTGAAAGGTAGAATTTTTTTTTTCTGTGAAGAAGGAAAAAAAACAACCTAAAACCACCAGCAACTCCCTCCCTCAATCCATAAATCAAATTATTGAAGCCATAGAGCTTGTCAGCCACTTCTTCAGGTAAAGAAATTCCCCTCAGCTTGACTCCCACCCCCTTCACTTTGACTTCACAGGTTCAGAAAGAGTTGCTTTGTGCCCTGGAAGGTAGAAAACATGTGAGATGTGTGGCACTAAGGGAGTTAGATTATTCTGAGTTGTTATTAAACAAGTATTCAATTAATTTGACAGAAGAGACTCTTCAGAGAGAGGCTGGAACTCTGTGCCAGGTGGGCTGAGCAGGACTTCAGATTCTTTATCACAACTTATCTGTATTTAACAGACTGCCTAAATATTAAAAGTCTACAACAGATGTAAGTTTCCTCTAGAGAAGATTAGTACAAAATCAAAAAAAAAAAAGAAACATTCTGGAATTGAGATTAAAAATCACTTAAATTTAGTAGGTCTCTATACAGTCTTGAAAAATGATAAAATTCCTGGACATTGCTCTATTTAGCTGAAACCTTTCCAGATGTGCCTGCCTAATCCACTCCAGCCAAATTCCCTCTGGTTTACAGAAATTAAAGAGACAAGCCAAAATTCTGAGATAAAACCAGCCCTCTCAGCAGTGTAGCTGTGGAAGGTTGCTTTTGACAGAAAAGCCTAACTTTTTAATCATGTTCAGGTACTATGTGAAAGTTTATAAAAAGTATCTGCCCCAAAACCTATATATTTTGTATATTTCTTTATTATATTTTATATGCTTCTATATGAATAAGTCTGTTAGTATACTCTGGTGAAGCAAAAGTGTCAAGAATCCTTGTTCTTGCATCCTGGTGGTCCTATGTGTATTTGTCTGGTTCTCATATTTCTCACTAACTGTTTTCTTCAGCTACTATAGGAGGTAAGATATGGGTCTAGATTGATTTTTGGACTAAACCAGTGTGACTATTGTTATTTTCTGATACTCAGTGTCTACTCCCAGCTCCATGATAAACCATACTTATCCTTGAAGTTACTCTACCACTTGTGATCCACACGCCTCAGTTTCAGACTGGTTTCCCAAGCGACTATTTTGCAGGCAACTCTGATCTAGATGCACTGAGTTATCTCTTGAGGTGATTCAAACCCAAAAATATGCTCTGATCTAAACTATAAGTAAAAAAAAAAAAAGTGAAAGTTGTTCCTGAAAGTAACATATTAAAAAAAAAAGCAAAGGTGAGCATAAAAAGATGTAAAAAATTCTGTAATCAGCATTTATTTATTTTTTCAAGATATTTTCTAGAGTGCCTGTGCTCCAGAATTCACACAGATTATGAGAAGATAAAGCAAATATTTTGAATTGTAAATTTATTTTTGGTTTCTCTCTTTTAGGGGCAAATATGTTTCCTTCTTTTTTTGTAAAATACCTCAGTAATATGCTTAAGTGTAACTTTGGTGTTCAAGAATGCAGTATTTTGATGGAAATAAGCTATAAAAGACAAACCTTAGTTAGATCCATGTTTTCTCTGCCTTAGGTTATAGCTTGATTACTTTAATAATTGAGTTTCATCGTTATAATTACTATAATAACGTAATGTGTAGGTTCTCCTAACGCACAGTTTTGCCTTTAGGAGGATATGGTCATAGAGTTTTCTCCATGTCATGAAGAGTGAAGCGAGGTACATAAAAGATAAATTATTTGATTAATGACACAGAAAACATTTGTGTGAGAACAGGGCAACAAGGACATAATTTTGTTTTTCCTAAATCCTAGTGCTCCTTCTATTAACCTTTATGTCAATCAAAATATTTAAAATATATGAATCTACATTGTTGCAAATGTATTTTATAGTTGTAAGATTTTTTTTTTCCAGTGGAGAAGCAGACGTAAAGATTGCCAGAAACTGTGAGAAAGACGTCAGTGTACCAGAAGAAGACAAGTCTTAACTCCAGGCAAAGTTATACATGTTATGACCAGTATGTAAGTGCACATTTAATCCAGACTCAGTCAACAATTAGTGATGCTGCTTAACTTGAGTCCTGTAGGCCAGAACAGTTTAAGCAGCTGTAGACATTTAAGTTACTTACACGCACAGAGCGTGTGTAAGAAATTAAAACTCAAAGAAAGAGAGTGAACCCAGAGGAACAGGTAGTGATTCTTCATAGAAATGTTTTATTGTATGAGATGGTTCTAACCAAATTGATGTATAGTCCCATAATAGGGTGGCATTAGTAGCTTAAAATGTTATAGCATATACACAGAAGAGTAGCTATTTCACATATAACAGTGCTTGGGGAAAGGAGAACCAGCCAAATAAGGCCTCTCTCTTTATAAAAAATACTTTCACTCCCAGTTGAAAGGCTGAGAAGAGATTTAAAGGGAACCAGGAGCATTTTGGTGTTTCTCACCACTCCTCACCTGACAAAACTGCAGCTCTAGTGCGTATTTGTCTCTTTGCGCACATCTGATGCAGTAGCAAGTGCCGTTGGTTTGTCATGAGCAGACTATCTCCACTCCCTCACATTCTTACTTCTCCCCGTGCACCAGAGGATGTAAATCTTCCTCTATAACTATAAAAAGATTTTGAACTGAGCTGAGACCCAGTTTCTTATCAGGACCAAAGCTCTGCTTAGCCCAGCTGAGAGAAAGGAGGGAAAATAAAGTGGTTTTTAAATCTAGTTAGTGACAATATTTATTATTATTCTTCTTAGAAAATAAGAACTGACAGTGAAGTGTTTGAAACCCCCTAGGGTAATAATTTTCCCAGGCTTCAGAAATGCCATGCAGTTGCTATAAATCAAAATGCTGTGTGTTTTCATTTCCTTTCCTGTAATTAAAAGTTTGCTTTGATGCTTAAAAGCAAAAGTATACCCAAGAGTAGAGTAGCTAAAAAGTGTTCATATTTGACACTTCCGTAAAACAATGCAATTTATCTCTTTTTATAACAGAAATAAATAAAAACAAACAAACAACAAAATCCACAAGCTAACTAGTGTTTAAATCTTTCCTGTAAAATGTTTGCTATAACTAGTCCTTCCTTACAGACAGCAGCAAACCCTAAGTAGTTAAAACTGGGAGCAGACCACCGTCTTGTTTAGAAGAAATTAAAACTGTTGGACAGTGCATAGGTTGTTAGAGAATGAAAGCTAAGGAAAGGACACACTGTTTGAATTAAACCTGTAGGACTAGGAAAGAATATGGGAGGAGTTACATAAAACTACAGTGAAACACTGCTAGACAATTATGCTATTCTGTATTGCATGTGATATATTAGGTTGATTTGGTAGAGTCCTATTAAACTGCAGGATCTGAGAGTGCCTCTTGGTTCTGGACTCTGGTTGTGCCCTAGCTCCATGTCCATGGGGCATCTTCCCCGTCCTTCTTTCTTGGTATCCTACAGGGTGAAACCCTGACACACAGGTCAGAAGGCAGCAATGATGAGCTCTGGCTGGTTCACCTATCTGTTGGACTGGGGTCTTAGTAATTCAGTGTAAGCAGATCATGATGCAAACAAAGAAAAGAGATTGTCTTGGTTTTAATGAAGACAGTTTCACATATTGCATAACTTGGAATTAAAGGTTTTGTAATATTGAGAGGGGCTGAGAGAGATAGGACTGTTTAGCCTTGAGAAGGCTCTGTGGGGATCTGATCAATGTGTATAAATATCTGATGAGAGGGAGTAAAGAAGATAGAACCAGACTTTTCTCAAAGGCATCTAATGAAATGACAAACTGCAATGGTCACAAGCTGAAATAATCAAAATTCCTCCTAAGCATAATGAAAAACTTTTTTTTTTTGGTGAGAATGTTGGGACACTAGCACAGGTTACCCAGGGAGGTGGTGGAGTTTCCATCCTTGGAGATATTAAAAATCTGACTATCTGACTGGATGAATCCCTAAGAAATCTGTTTTATTTAATGTTGCTTTGAGCAGCAACACTGGGCTAGATGGTCTTTCCAACCTCAACCAATCTCAGATTCCGCAGTGATATTCTGTGATATTAATACATATATGTGTATATATATTCACATACACACACACACAAACATATATATCATACACATGTCTAAATATACTTATAAGCTTGGATATAGTTTAGTCAGCTTTAATTTACACATGACGTTAATTACTATATATGGGGAAATTCACCCAGAGGAGGCTTGTATTCGTTAGCATATTTTCTGCTTCTATCCTACTATATAATTTTCAGTGAAAGTTCTCTATTAAAAGTGACTTGCTCAAGACATAGCGAGTAACATTAGCAACAAACAACTTCTATGTGTGATCGTGTGGGTGGGTGGACCTCACAGCCGTAATTCACAGAATGACTGAAAGGAATTAAAGAGTCAGACAGAAAATTTATTGACTAAAATAAATAAATGAATGTTGGGAAAAATCTTATGGAATATTGCACTTGCTTTTGCTGGAATGTAGCTAACTTTCTTCAAAGCAGCCCTTATGGTGCTATATTTTATATTTGACACCAGAACAGTGTTGATAACACACTGTAGTTTTAGCTGCTGCTGAACAGCGCTTATACAGCACTGTCTCCCTCAGACTGGGGGCAGGCAAGAGGTTGGGAGGGATCACAGACAGAACAGCTGACTCCAACTCACCCAGGAATTATTCCATGTCATGCTCAGCAATAAAACTGGAGAAGGAGTCTTTCTATAGTAGCTGGTGCTTGAGGACAGTCTGGACATGGGTTTGCTTGTGAGATATGATGAGTCATTTTCTGTACATCACCTTTTTTTTTTTATTCTTTTCCTTCCATTATTTGACCGCCTTTATTTTTCCCAGGAGATGTTCGATGTTCTTGGGAGGTTGAAGTAAGTGAGCATCTGGTGGGTTCTTAGAGGGTGAAATTAGATAAGATATTGGAAAGAAATTCTTTGCTATGAGGGTGGGGAAGCCTTGGAATGAGTTGCCCAGAAAAATTGTGGATGCCCCATCCCTTCAAGTGTTCAAGGCCAGATTGCATGGAGCTCTGAGTAACCTGGTTAGTGGATGGTTCCCTGACCATGGCAGAGGGGTTGAAACTAGGTGATCTTTAAGATCCTTTCCAACTCAAACCATTATATGGTTCTATAATTAGACAAGCTCAACCCTTCACAAATGTGTATGAATAACATATACTCATCATCAGCTATTTTTCTCCCCATATGTACCCTTACTGATCTTTAGTACCTGCTGATGTGGATGCGCATTTTTATTATCAGGCTGTGATTTTATATTTGAACTAAGTCTGCATGTATTATTTCTGACTGAACTTCAAAGAAAAAATAAAAATACAGTGAAAATAAAATTAAAAATTATTTTATTTGAAAAAATAAAGCATGAGAACTTTATCTATCTCTAATGTGATTTTGTACGATTTAAGCAAGAGTCCAGCAGATCAGATGATGTCAAAGTTTAACCAAACTAATAATAGGTGTTTATTTTGACTTTTTTATTAACAAAATATATTGGTTTCCTCAGGTTCTTGTTGAACTCAAATGACACTGGAGCTGGAACTAATTGGCGGTTTCAGCAGGGATGGAGAGGGTTGAAAAGAAATAGAAAATGACAAATTTTTATCTCACCTCTAAAAAAAGGTTCCTCAGCTTTTGAGACCAGTAGTAGGATGCCGAAAACACAATTATGTGGCTTTTACTGCAACTGGTCTGTGGATAAAAAGAGGATATTTTTTTCTGTCAAGTCTGTCAGTATTGGATAAATACAACTTAAGAAAGGAAACTAAAAAGAAAAGCAGCTGTAGAGTTTTGATGAGATATTAAAACACAGTCTTTTGGTTCCTGGAATTTTTAGTATTCTAGTATGAATTTTTTTCTTAGATCTGCTTCATTTTGCCACTAACACATTCCAGTTCAGAAATAAATTGGACATAGCTATAGTTTAGTAGATATATCCTGTATTAAATCCTTCTGAAATGTTCCAGTTACTTTCCTGGAACAAAATATTCTCCAAAGTCACCATGAACAGATAGATTTCTTAATAAACCTAACTCTAAGGTAAGATTAAATCTTTCCTAATTATTAGCCACAAATAAAAGTGTATTGTTTGGATGAGGTATTTGAAATCAGATCAACCATCTGAACTGTAAGAATTCTATGCTAAACTAATTGTCTAGACATCATCTGTGGCTACTGAATGAATTAAATGGGTAAGTCATTGTCTGTGAGCCCTTATATTTTTTCATGAATGAGAGAGCACCTTGTGTTAAAATAGAAGTTAAGAAAAAAAATTCAACTCTGTGGGGGAATTTTATGTGTTTATATATATGATAAGTTACATATACAAGGCATGAGTGTCAGTAAGCATTTCAGCATTTTTCTAAAAAGATGGAAAAATGGGAACTTTTATTATTTAAAATCACAGCTGTTGCCCTATTGAGGTCAGTGTAAGATTACTAAGACTTTTGTCTGTGAACGTGAGAGTTTATTTCTGTACTTTTAAAAAAACTTCTTTAGAAGATTCTGGATTTAGTTTAACCATAAAGGAGTCTGGAATCCTGTTTGGTGGGCACACCTTTCCATATATTTCCATGTACTGAGATGCTTTCACCATGCAATATAAGGATATATATTAAATACACATATACCTATCTAGACAATGGTTGTATAGATATAAATAATATTTAAATATATTTTAAAAATACAATTCAACATTAACATAATATAATTAATATAATATAACATAATATGTAAAATACACATATACGACTTGACATTTGGGAACATGTGAAATCCTGGAATGGAATCTAAAGAATAAAAATGCAAAGAAGACAATTCTAAATCACTTAAAGAAAGGTGGTGCTGGTTTTTCAGACCCCGCAGACTCTCTGACCATATTTACGTTGCATTCTAGTTCAGATATATGTTACACTTTGCTATAAATATCTGGTGTAACACAGGATTAACAGGGGAGATGAATCTGTGATAGAGTACGGTAAAAAAATAAATCCATGTGCTTCTTTGGTGGGAGGTAGAAATTAGCCATTTTTCACCACTATTTGTTATTTACATAGGGGCTTTGTTTATCATATTTTAATTTCTTTATAATTTGGTTTTCCAATAACCTTTTTCTCAATAGTTGTTAACCATGATTTAGGAATGCAACATGGAAGATCTAGACTAAAAGTATTTCATCTAGGTTGGTAAAAACAATTTTTCTTGCCACTTAAGTGATAAAGCTCAATATCAGAGATTTCCATTTTGAGTTTGGTTAACGTTATCTGAAAAAGTTGCTGCTGAGTACCATTAACTGCTAGAGATCTCAAATGAATTAGAGTCCCAGCTAAATTCAAAGTCACTGGGCTTGTTAAACCAAAGCTTTTATCAAAAATTCATTACCTTTTAACTCAGATCTTAGAAAATAATTTTCTCTTCTTACTGGTAGAGGCTCATTCAAGTTCTGTGTGATCCACTTCGGAATCTCATCCTAACCCAGCTTATTTGAGAAATCCAATGTCATTCAGAAACAGGTGCTTACAGTAGCACTTGTGATACCTGATAAACATCAGTATGTTCCACAGCTGTGGGCTGAGTATACCAATGACAATGACAGACAGCTTTTTATGTTGATTACATTTTTACTGCTTTAAATACACACACACACGAAATCACTATATAATTGATATTTGGAACATATATAATAGTTTTTTGTGTTTACCATCACCAAAAATTATATTTATCAAAGCTGATATTCTTCTAACAAAAATCAAATAAAATAATCCTGCCCCAAATGGGGGAAAAAATCAGAACACTAAATTAAGACAAATAGCTTCTTGCTAAAGCATCTAGATGTTAGCTTTAGTAATTTCTTTGCTTAAAAAACACCTTGAGTTCTACACTACATGAACAATAAATTTTATCACAAATGTGGGGTTTGTAAGATGAAATTTACACTTGCCTTTAACTCGTAAATATTTCCTTGATTAAATATTACATAGTCGATGACATTAAAGATATGACTCATAAAATTTCTTCAATTAATCATACCAAAACATTAAAGCTTAAAATTATGAACTGCATAAATCCAGCATTTTTCATTTGTATCTTAGTTTGCTGAAGATTTAACTTAAACTATGCAACATACAGGACTCTGTAGAAGTAAACTGAACACAGTAATTATAGGGCTATTATTTTTAGTAATTACTAACTTTGTGCTGATTTGTGGGGAAGAGGCTGGAAAGAAATGTTCATATAATTCCAATTTCTGAGATGTATCTGTTACATGCATGACAGTAAAAATGCTGTACATATACCAAGGTTGAAGAAAATTCTTCCTGAATAGCTGTGTGAGCATGTACCATGGCTACCTAGATCCAAACTCATCCGTACAGGCTTGTAAGGTTGAACCAATTATTTTCTGGAATTCAACCATACTTGTGAGTCAGTATCTCAGCCAAAGAGTCTTGTTGCTCTGGAAGCACCTAGTTCTTTTTGTAGGTCTTCCAAGTCTCTTGTCTGTGACCGTATGGGTATGTTCTCCTCACCTATTCTGTTGGGGGTTTTTTGTTGGGTTTCTTTGTGAGGTATTTGGTTTTGTCGGGTTTTTTTGTTCTTTTTGTTTGTTTGTTTGTTTGTTTTCATTCAGAGCTGTCATTACTAATTGTATAAAGATACAGAAAAAGTTTACATTTTTATGTGGATTAATAGGTTCTCCCATCTTGGTATAGTCTCAGGGACGTTGAAGGTAGTGCTGGGTGAACATTGCCTATATAGTATTTCAGGTTTGTCTCCTGTCTCCCCGTGACACGTCCACGATCTCTCTGGATTAAACTACAGATATGAACATACTGCCTACATTCAATTTCTTTTCTATTTGTGTTTATGTAATTCAGACCTAAAGAGCAGTCAAGTCTCATTACCCTTCATCAGGGCTATGCAGTACTCCAACTTCAATGATCTCTTGTACTGCTTGAAAATGAATAATGGATTTTCCTTCACGTGGTATAAAAACCGTATTTCTGATAAAAAGCATCTTTCAGACTGAAGGGCTTTATCATACCATATTCAAGTTTCATCTACATTAAAGAGGAAGTTTACCTTTAAATGCTAAATATGTGCACTTAAAATGTACTTTACTCCTTGCGTGGCTGAGACCTTACAGAATTTGGAGCTAAGGCAACAATGTCTTGGAAATTGATATAGTAAGCTCCCACTGACATCAAGGTTGCAACACCATAACCTTTGATGGCTTTGGTCCAATGAAAATTTTGCATTCACTACCCATGCTGTTCATAGACTATGTAAGGAATAGCAGGTATTTCAGAAAGGAAATCAAACCCCATTAGAGAATAGGGACATATTCAAGTTTATTCATTAGGACATACTAAATCCAGAAACACAGTTTTATAAGGCAAAATAGCCAGTAAATATCTCTATTCATGCCGCTCCAGAACTTCACAATAAAAAATTGGTCTTTTAAATTCATTTGATTTCTGTGCTAAATTGGAAGAAGAGCGTTTAGTAGCAAGAGAAGAGAAGAACAAGGCAATGGTGATGATTTTGTGATGTCCTTCAGGAACAGTGAGGTTTCGAATGCTTGAACTAAGAATCCCAGGCAGTGATTACAAATGATTGAGTCTAGGACTAGGACTAGGTGGAAAATAGGTGACTACTACTCTGAATGTGTTGGGTTCAGTCCCATATAAAGAAGGAGGTTTCTGATGCTAAGAAGACTGAAATTGTTATTTTGTTTTTCATTAGGCATGCAACTACAACTTCTTCTTGACCTGGTTGTTGGTCCCTATTAGTTCAAGGAAACATTACAAGTTGACTCCAGCAGGGTTTATGTTTTGCTGCTGTTCCCAGCTATACTTTTACTACTTATTGCATGAAGGAATAAGCATAGATTATTGCTCACAAGCTATGGAGGGTACAGCAAATAGCTCAGGAAAGAGGTGTCGTATTTTGCCTCACATATACTCTTCAGACCCAGAGACATATTTGTGCATGTATGAGGAAATAAACTGCTGAAGCAACCCTTTCCTCCATTTATTTGCATTTCTCTCTACTCCCTAAAGGTAGGGTATAGAAATATATTAATTAGTCTTTATTTCTGGCAACTCTGAGGCATTATAAGGCACAGGGAATTTTTAGCATGACATGGCAGTACAAGTGCAGGACTATAATTTAGTGCATTAAGTGTCACTAGATCTCAGTAGAAAATAAAACTGAGATGCTGGAAAACAGTGCTGTGGAAAGGGAGCTGGGGGTCCTGGTTGGCAGCAAGTTGAGTATGAGTCAGCAGTGCCCTGGCAGCCAGGAGGGTCAACTGTGTCCTAGGGGGCATCAGGCACAGCATCGCCAGTTGGTTGAGAGAGGGGATTTTCCTGCTCTGCTCTACACTGATGCGGCCTCACCTTGAATACTATGTGCAGTTTTGGGCACCACAATATAAGAAATATATTAAGCTAATGGAGAGCATCCAAAGGAAGGCAATGAAGATGGTGAAGGGCCTTAAGGGGGAGCTGTACAAGGAGTAGCTAAGGTCACTTGATCTGTTCAGCCTAGAGAAGAGGAGACTGAGGAGAAACCTCATTGTAATCTACAACTTCCTCGTGAGGGGAAGAGGAAGGGTAGGCACTGATCTCTTCTCTGTAGTGACCCAAGGGAATGGCCTGAAGTTGTGTCAGGGCAGGTTTAGGTTGGATATTAGAAAAAGCTTCTTCACCCAGAGGGTAGTTGGGCCCTGGAACAGGCTCACAAGGGAAGTGGTCACAGCACCAAGCCTGACAGAGTTCAAGATGCGTTTGGACAATACTCTCAGGCACATGGTGTGACTCTTGGGAATGGTCCTGAGCAGTTCTGAGGGTTGGACTCAATGATCCTTGTGGGTCCCTTCCAACTCAGCATATTCTGTGATTCTGTGATATAAAATCATAAATGTGCATCTCTGAAAAACAAGGGAGAAAAGGACTTTGCAAGAGGGACACTTATCCTCTCAGACTTAATATACAACACATTTGAATAAAAGCCAAGGACTTCCTGTTCTAACAGGAATCTGTAGCTTTACACAACTTAGCATTTACTTTCCATTTTAATTGTGACTGGAAAAAATAGTACTAAAGTTGTTGGCTATTTATCAGTGTTTATAGTTATGTGAAGGTTTCTGGAGAGTTCACACTATAAAGGTTAAAGTAGCTACTTATAAATACTTTCAGTGATGACTGGATTCTGCATGGATTTCTGGAATTGCATAGAAATTTTTGTCTAGGTTTCTGTCTGTCATGGCTATAGAAACTGTAATATGACTCAACTATTTTCCTACTTTATGTCTGTTATACTAAATCTTTGATAAAATTTCTAATTTGGAGTAAAATCAAAAGAAATATGAATTTTTAAATATTTACACACTCTAAGTTTTAGCCCACATTACACATTATTGAGATTAAGATTTCATTTACAATATATAAAATAGCTCTGATGGTGGGAGTTGATTGCTATTTGTTATTTTTTTTCATCAGTTGTTCCGCCTTATCCCCAAGAATTGAAAATATACGCATAGAATTCTATTATATCTAGTACTACTTGTCTTTTAGACTCTTAGTCCTTTCTTTTCTGACTCTTTCCTGCCTTGCCTCAATCATCTAAAGCTGCACCTGCTGCTTCTGTCTTTTTTGCCCTGAGGACATTTATTTATTCCGTGTTTATTCAATGCTTTTCTGTTTTCTGTCTTTAGTAAGTTTCATTGACAAAGAACTCATCTACTTTCATACTTAGTTTTCTTTTGATATTGTCACCTTAGAAGGATGTGATGCTGAGGTCAATAACAGACAAGAGAAATACTAATCATCTAGCGAGATTGAAAATTTTAAATAATATGCCAATAATGGATCTTAAAAGAAATTGGATAGTCAGTGCTTTCATTTTCACTGAAAAGCTAATGGTAAAAAATGTCATCACAGTTAGGTAGAACTGCTCCATAAGATGGTTCTTAAATTTCTGCTGTAACAGTGAACCTATGGGGAAATAAACTGTCCTCATAGTACCAGAACCTCTTCACAACACTACAGAGAAAATTTTGGGGTAAGGTAAGTATTAGCTATTAGGAAATTAGTGATTTGACTGTAATACCATTTGCAGATAGCAAACTTTAAAATCTAAAAAATTTCCAACATGCAAATGAACAAAAATTCCATAATTTATAGCATTAGAGTTTCAATTCCTTCCTCCACAGTTCAGTGGAAAAAACCTCACACCAAAATCAGAAATACAGCAATACCCTTGCAGATATACATAATTTGTTATTGTCTGACAATATCAGTGAATTTAAACTGGATAAAGAATCCCTTTCCTCTAGAAAACAACGCTTTTAAGCTGTTTGTAAAAAATGGTTGAATTTTCTGTTGGGATGTGTCAGCTCACTGAATCTGAATTTTTCCACAAGGTGAAATGTAAAAAGTAAACCTTACGGAGGGGAAAAAAAACATACAGAACAAAGAAAACAAATTAAAAGAAAGATAGAAATTTCTTAGCACAAAGGTGCCAATAGTTTTAGCTTCAGGACATTCATTTTGAGTAGGGATAACTCCAGACTGATAACCCAGGTTCCTTGATGTGCTGAGATTGCAGCAAATGATTTTCTACGTGTCAAGCAAGTGTTGCTATTAGTTCTTAATTCTAGCATGAATCTCTTCTCTCTTGCACTGTTTAAAACAGTTTTGAGAATATGGCACCATGTTCTAGGGAAGTTCCCCAGATGTTGAACTAGTGTCTCATTTGACTTTTTGACATAAATTTTTGAAAGGCCTTATGTAAAGGTATGTGGAAGGACGGTGTCTTCTCCTTTAAGTGTATCTGTTCATGGACCTTTTTCAATGCAATGAGGGGTAATAAGATGCACTGAGTTTTGGTTGGGATAGAATTTAATTTTTTCATAGCAGCTTGTATGGTGCTCTGTTTTAAATTTTTGTTGAAAACAGCTAGAGCTGTGCAGTGTTCACACAGCAACAAGGCCTTCCCTGCTTCTCAGTCCACCCCACCAGTGAATAGACTGAGGGTGAACAAGGAGTTGGGAGGGAAAGCAACCAGGACAGGTGACCCAACTTGTAGCAATGTATGTATGGAAAAAGTCCTGCCAAAGATGGACTGGTGGATCAGAAGTTTTTAATGTTGTTTAAACATGTGTTAAGATGGCTTTTTGCAAAGTCACTGCTCCTTCTTCCCGACACCCTCTGTAAAGACCCCTTATCTCTCAGGCAGAAGTGTCCTGGGAAGATGTCCTAAGGTGTTCTCATTGGTCTTTTGTTAACCCCTTCCTTATTTGGCTGTTAACTCCCTACTTGATTGGTTTTTTGTAAGACCCCTCACCTTAAATAGTCCCCTTTGACCCTCCCAAGAGCTTTATAGACCCCTACCCCACATTAAACTTTCTCTTTCGTCCGTCCCTCCCTGGTGGTCAGCATGTGTGTTTCCTTTGTGGGGTCACAGGCCACGAGGCGGGGGGGCAGGGTGGGAGAGCATGCACCTTTCCAGGTAATGGACTGAAGCCAAGGCCTGAAGGTTCCCCCCTCCAACTCATCTACCGTAAATGGTGCCCTTGTGGTGAGGCAACGGCTGTTTAAGCTCTTCTGTGAAGATACAAGCAGCTTCAAGAGGCAGAAGGGGGTGATTCTGCATTCCAACGGTAGACCAGTTCTTAAGCGGCCGAGGTATTAACAGATTCAGCAGTCACCACGACTTAACCCTTCAAGATCGCAGTCTGTTTTGAATACCTCTCAACCTCCCTGACGACGAGATCAGGTAGGAGCAGGTGCCGGGAAATTCCCTTAAAAAAGAAACAAAAACAAAACCAAAAACCTCTAAAATTGTAAAATGGGTATATCCCTCTCTAAGACTGAAAAACAGAACTATAAGTGCTTGAAAAACTTATTGAGTTCCAACGGCAAATCAACTAACAAAACAGCTTTAAAATGCCTTTCCAAAGTTATGGTTAAAAATGACTTTAAGCTCCCCTTTTGTCTTACGGCTAAAGATTGGGACTTATTGGGAAGACAGATTTGGATGGCTGCAAATTCTAATGATAAAGCAGCGATCCATGCTAACATCGCTTGGACCCATGTTTTAGTAATACTTGAGATGCAACAGCCCCTACGGGAGAACAGTGCAGCTTCCCTCCTGGGTGCAGGAGAGGGGGGGCGACCGGAGTTGCCGCGGGAAACAGGGGAGGAGGAAAACGGAGATCCCGTCCGGCAGCCGCGGGCAGAAGTCCCCCGGCGGCCCCCCCCGCCGTGGTCCCAACTGACTTTTGATCTCTTCAGGATCTGCTTGGTAAAGTAACATGGGATAAAGTCCTGGAGGGAAGAGAGGCCCAAGAAACTGGTGAATATTCAAGGAGCTTCTTCAAGCTCAGGAGGGATGATCCCAATAAAAAGGAAGTCAGGCAAAAATGCAACAATGCCTGTGTGGATGTACAGGAAACTCCTGAACAAACTCAAACTCAAAAAGAAAGCCTACAGACAGTGGCTGATAGGACAGGTATTCTGGAAGGAATACAGAGACATAACCTGAGGAGCCAGGGATCAGTTTAGGAAGGCTAAGGCCCTGGTAGGCTTACATCTGACCAGGTACATCAACAGCAACAAGAAAAGCTTCTTTAGGTGTTTTGGTGATAAAAGGAAGACTATAGGGAAATTGTGGGCCCTCTCCAGAAGGAAATGGGAGACCTGGTTACCCAGGATATGGAGAAGGTTTAGGTACTCAACTACTTTTTGCCTCAGTCTTCACTGGCAAGTGCTCCAATCAGACTGCCAAAGTCACAGAAGCCAAAGGTGGGAGTGGGGAGAATGAAGAACTTCCCAGTGTAGAGATGATCAGGTTTGACTAGGTGAACCTTTAAAGTAATTTTTAACCCAAATCATTCTATGATTCCACAAGATGTTGAAGGGGATATTTTAGGGGACACAGGCACTCCTTGTCAGAGTAGAGACACTCCTGAGGGACCGTGGTTATGGGTGATACATACTGGGGCAAGGGAAAATAAAGAAGAAGTCAGGAGAAGTGGAGAAAAGTTAGTAAGAAACATGAAGTGTTGGAGAGAAGCCATTATACACCAGCCTCAGCCTCCTTACCTCACTAAAGGAACTGGTTTGGCTGAGCGTAATCTGCAGCAAAACCAAGGAAGTCATGACTGAGAAGTATGAAGGAAACATGTTTAGCCTGTGCTGAGCCTGGGGAAGACAGAGGATATGTAATTCCTTAAATGCTTATGTTTCTTTTTTTTTTTTCCTCAATACTCAATATTCAAAAGGTTATGATAACTGGAAAAAAACTAAATTGAAAAAAAAGAATTTCTTAGTCAAGACTGCTTTGCCTGTGACAGTCTTCTGTTTCAACTTGGCTGAGGTGACAAGGTATCCTGTGGCAGAGCATGATGCTTGGTAAACAAAAATTCCCTCCGGCATGCAGGCTGGGGACCTCTCACCTTGTAACTCCCCATACTTTCTCATACTGTACACTGCAGAGAACATTTAGATGCCAGATTGTTGCTGTTCCGTACAAGGTAGGCATTTGAAGTCTGTAGCTGCAGTGCCCTCCTGTCAAAGGAGTAGCCCAGCACCCCACAGCAGGACTTCTTTTCAAAGTCTGTGCCAAGGGCAGACACCTGCCTTTTCTGTCCTGCCACTGCTGCCATCACTGTCAAATCCAGGGGAAGAGGGAAGGATTGAGGAGAGATTTAGTGAGCGTAAATTGTATTTATGTTCTTGGCAGGCAAAGGAAGAGGGGGAATCTCAAACTGAGTGACACTGAGAATGGCATAGAGAGAGAGGGAAGATGCCTGAGGGAGGGTGAACCTGCCATCACTGCAGCTTGTCAGTCTCCCAGAGCAACTCTGGCAAAAAGAAAGAAAAAACACATCAGCTGGTGGATTATGTCTGCTTAGCAACCAGCTGTAGCACAGAGCAGGGTGCTACCCCAAAGAATGTCTGGTGTGGTAATAAACAGTCACACATTCACACTTCCTCCTGAACAAGACAGATCCTGTCAGGACTCCACACTTGGCCACACATGGTATTGTCTTTTGATTGTTTGTCTACAGCATGGGGAAAAAGAAGCCATGTTACTCATAAAAATGTCACTGTACACACTGCTTGCCCCCAAAAAACCATACCTCCCACACTCTCAAAAGCAGTAAGTGCACCTTTAATACCAAATATCATTTCATTTATGAAGAACTTGCCACTCTTGCTCTTTTCTTGAATTTCCCATGAATTCAACTCAACCTAGGCACACTTGAAAGAAATGCTAAGCCATTAACTTTCTATGCCCTCTTCCTCACCCTTCCTGATACAGGTCTGTTTTATCTGCTGAGTTTCTCTTTGGCCTTGCAGAAATCTGGAGTATGTCCTATTTCCAATCCAGCTCTATCAGAATTTGACAGAAACCATATTTAATCTTTCAGTCTGTGGACAGAGAATCTGTGCTTTTATCTAACATTTAGGGTAAAAAAGAGCGTTGCTTAATTCCTCTCATAGGACAGGATCTCGGTTCAGGGAATGTGGTTCTGACTGGGGTACTTTTACAAAATCTCATCACAGCTCCTCTGGGGCACTAGGTAGCTGTTCTGTGCAACAGTTGACATCGCAGGTATAATTGTGCCAGCTGTGTAGCCTGTTGAGATCACAGAAACCCCGCCTGACAAGGAGACAGCAAGGAAGCTTCATGTGTAGAGAATCCGCCTCACACCAAACATGACCCAAAATCATACCATCTTTCCTTGCCCTCAGCTTACTACTGCCGCTATTCAGATGTTCTGGTTGTTACACTTGAGTCCGGGACACCAGCATACCACAGCTTTGAACAGAGTAATTAGGTTATTAGAGCAATTTTGTTGGAAAGTCTTCCTTGTTTTTTTCCCAACTTCTACAGTGGGTCCAACTCAGACCTTTTCAAATATGGCTGTGGACCTGGTTTTCTGATGAATGTGGTTAATTGGAAAGATGCTATGGAAGACAGTACACTATGTCATATGTTTCCAGATTCTAGGAAGGACTTCACTGACACATCTGGTGATAAGGTCTGGAAAGCATCTAGGGAAGAACAGAGGCTGCCTTGCACAAGGACATCTATCAGTAAAGGTTTGAAGTCCTTTTATTTAGAACTATAGGCTGACTCAACGCAGCCCTCAGCTGGCCTTCTTGCAGAGGGCTATGGTCTTCACCCACGTGCAAGAGTGGCTCAAGTAATAGAGGAACTAGGAGGACCTTCAAATTTTCTTGACTGTTTAATCTACTTAAAGTAAACCCTCTCTTATGCTGGGGGTTGTCTCCTGCAGCTCCACATGTTCCATTGCCTCCACAGAGCCTGCAGTGGCAAGGACTTGTGAAGCAACACACAACCTTTTTTATTTATTTATTCAGTTAATTATTCTGCCCTGATAGTTTCCCTCTGCTTTTGTATCTCTTTTTCTTTCCTTTTAAATACATTTTCTTTCCTTTTAAATACATCTTCTGAAAACTAAAGTTTCATAGAGTAAATTTTGTAATAGGTTTATATTTTCTGCTGATGTTTTTGCTTGGTGACTAAAGGATGTTTAAGTGCTCATGTAGACAGCATGAGTACAGAGGACAATGCAATATTGGGAAAGAGTAACCAATAAGACTAGAGGTAATGAAACCCTAAGTGTGATCTGACTATGACAAGGAAAAAATATCTTGTGAGAATTTCTGCCTGTGTAGAGCATGGAGAAGTAAAAAACAAAGATATAACTCAAAAAGAGCAAAGAGATAGCAAAGAGAGAAGGGACAGCTGAAAGCTGTGTCTCCCAGGAAGAGATAAGGGCTATGGCTGTCACCGGACTGTGCATCAAGACAGAGCGAACAGACGCAGGGATGGAGAGGAGGGTACGGATGAATATGGTTGATCAGCAAAGAAGGAGAGAGGAAAACAGATCTATATTTAGCTGCTGTTACTGTACGGGAAAGTGAACCATAGTGTTTATTGCTCTAATGGAACTGACCTCCAGGCAGACAGGCACAGATGGTCTCACACACTTCTCTGTCAGGAGGTCCTATGGGGTCAGGAAGGCCAGGTTGGGCAGTGACACACTGGAGGACCTGATCTGAGTCTGACTTCTCCTACTGGAGCAGATCACTGCTCTTTGTTCAAGCTGTATGAGGCGCATAGAGCAGGCATGGTACTGATGGCACTGAGGCTCCGGTGTCAAGCCTGCCTGTGCATGTTCACTGCTGAGCAGCCAGCTGGCTGAATATCTCCTGTGAAATCCTGCAGGAAGGTGGTGAGGCCCAGCTGAGGGGAACATATGGCCCATAGTTGTTACCAAATGTCCACATCATCCAAGATCGCATCAAGTAAAGCATTATCTGCCAAGATGTGGCACTTGAATCTCCTCCAGGAGACCTTTATTTGTAGAGGGTGTCTTTGAACTACAGAAATGCCACAATCCCTACCAAGGGTTTCAAACAATGAATCACTCAGTTCTTCTTTGGAGATTTGTGCTAGAAAATCCTTTAGCACTCTGGATTTGTTTAGATCCAATTTGGTTACTCTTTTTCCAAAAAAGTGACTAAAGCAATTAATTATTTCAGACTGGCACTTTACTGAGATCAAGTTGCACTCTAAATTTCTCTATCCCTCTTATATAATTTTCTGTTATGTTCCTCTCTGCTACAACTATATATCGAAAAAAAGCATACCGAGACTGAAAAGACATCAGCCCCAATCGGGTATTTCAGTATATAGCACATCTTTTTCCTAAAACAATTCTTAGTAAAAGGATTTACTAGAGTGATTTGTCCTCTAGAAAGAATCATAAAACATGATTCTTCCGTACTGCACTTAAAGTGATTAGCTAGCTGATCGTTTTTATATATCTAATCTGTTTGTAGTCATGGAGTAAATGTAGTCATTGAATAAATTTACTAAGGAGATATATAGGTGATGCATCCTCTTTGAAAAGAATGAAGTGTTTTTCTATCACTACTGTATTTGGTGCTTTCTATTTAGTCATTTCCATATCCAAATCAATTGCCTTCTTCTGTAAATACCTTTTCCCTATAACTAATTTAGTTTGAAGATTCTTCCATTTTTCAATCAGCTATTTATGCCCAATGCTGGAATTCTATCTTCATTTCTGTACTTACTGTCTGTAGTACTTCTGTAGAAAACTTGTTTCACATCAATACATTGCAAGCAGTTTCTACTTGGATTCATCTTACTGAGTGTTATAATTCAGAAATTGACTAAGATGAAGATAGTTAGAATAACTACCAAAATTATAGTTTATTTTTCCGATATTAGACACCCACTTTAGATTGAAGTGCATCATCTATATCTCTTCATTGACTTCAAAGACTTCAGAGTGGTCAACTGAGATTCATACCAGTGATGTTCAGACACACAGGTAAATTGAATATCAGTATTTTTGCACTGAGCTTTCCAAACGTGAAAATCTTGTAAAAGGCTTTTGCTGAATATGCTAACTTCAAGTTTTGCAGTCACGGAAATGAAAATTCCATCCATTCCAATCTTATACCTAATATTGCCCGTAGAAACAATTTTTATATGATGGCCTAAATTTGTTCTATGTTTGTCCTTAAACATGCTTTTTACTTTTTTCAGTGTCAATTCTGAAAATTTTGGGGTTCCAGTGTCAATTCTGAATGTTTTGGGATATCTACTCTGGAGTTAATGAGATAATTAAATATGCCCCATTGCTTTCCTTTGCTTTATTCTGCATGGTACAAAAACCCCAACAAAACCACAAACAGAATCACCCAAGTAAAACAAGCATAACTCTCCAGCTTTCTCTGTGGAGATTTTTAAAGCAAAAAGTTAAGTTAACAGGTATTGCCTCCTATGAATCCAGAAACCCATTTGAAATAGGACAGAAGTGCTCAAAAACATGTCCTTATACTGTGGAACTATCCCTCCTGTTCTTTCATTTGCCTTATGTGGATTATTCTTAATAACTCTGTTGCTTTTTGATGCTTTACTTTTTTCAGAATAGATATCTATTTAAAAATATTCAATATTCAATATTCTCCTTATCTAGAATGTTGTTTTGTTTTGGACTATATCTTATTTTGTGTATACTGCAAAGTCTGTTCTACTTCTTTTGCTATCCATTTCTCTTTTGCAGACTGCTTAAATGGCAGAAATCCATGGCCAAGCTAATAAAAATAAATCATCATAAATATCAGAAGCACATATAACTCAGTAGCATAGCAGTCTGTTCCAGGTTTGCCTGACTTCATTTCACTGAGAAAACAGGCACCCTCTTAATGCTTTTTGTAGCTAATGCCACAATTTGGTCCTAGTATGAAACTGCCTTCAGAAAACCATTACTTTCAAATGACTTAAACAGCCCTTTGCTATCTTTTCCCACCTGCTTTGCCCCTCTTATATTTAGAGAATGTGTTTTAATTAATCCTGTCTTTTTTATCAGTATATATTAGCCAGATCAGCCATATCGGCCAGATCCTGCACAGATTTGATCCTTTTTTTTTTCTTTCTAAACTGTGCAGATCTTAGAAGTATTTCTGATTTCAAATTTTAGTGGCTGGGTATTTATGGCATTATTCTGTAAGAAAGTCCTTCCCGAAAACTGTT
The DNA here is from genome assembly GCF_003984885.1 of Neopelma chrysocephalum. Lineage (NCBI taxonomy): Eukaryota > Metazoa > Chordata > Aves > Passeriformes > Pipridae > Neopelma > Neopelma chrysocephalum. The sequence goes on from NW_020897691.1 coordinate 38,449,187, forward strand.
TCTATTCTTATACCATGATTCAACACTCGTAAATATATTCAGTTCTACACATCGGAGTTGGACTGACCAAAAAAATGCAGTAGAAAATTATTTAACTGTGCCTGAGAATAAAACATGTTTTTCCATTATTTATTAGAGATTATGATAATAACTGGTAAGGGTGGACTACAGATTAATCAGTAATAATCTCTGATAAAAGACATAAACCTGCTAATGTCCTTTAGGAGTCTTCTTTGGGCTTTCTTAAGTTCAGTATCAGGAAAAATCTTCTGAGACCAATTTAGAGAAAAGGGGAGGTGTCAAATTGTAAAGAATTCTTTCACCATGGATACCATACTGGACTACTGGAGCACCATGAGCCCTGAATAGCAGCACTAACAGAACGTATAAGAGCTGCCTCCACAGAGCCTCTGGGCACCTCCAGGGTCTGTAGTAGGAATGGCTGAGGATACCAAACTGGATGCTCTGGAAGGGGATTTGTCAAGCTACTTTTACTACCTCTGTTGAGGGTTTGCATACTCCTAGTGGAAGGTGATTTTGAATTGTCAAAGCATGAGCCCTTTTACCAGACTGTCCAACAGTTGCATATCCTTATATACTAGAATTAAGAAACCTGAAATTTTAATTTATATCTTATGCTTACTATAATTGGTACAGTATGAATTCTACTTTTAGAATTGCTGTGACTCTGAGAAAATGCAGCTCCCTCAAACGATGATTTCCTTCTTGGTAATTTTATTTTGTTTGCAGTTCTCAGTTATAATTTTATGTAAAGTCTCTAGTCTCTTTTTATTATATTTCAATCCTCAGCATTGGGATTGTATACACTTTATTAGGTAATATGATTTTGAAGAAAATCGTTACCTTTCTCTAATAAAATTACTGTAACATTACTTCTCCCTGTTGTATATTTTTTCAAAAAAAGCTGGGGGCACAGGGGGGAGCAGAAAAGAGACTTGCCCAGCATGGGTCCCTTATGGGGACTTGCTGCTCTTGCCAGTAAACCTGTTCCAGTGTGAGCTGCTCTTCCCATAGGTCCATGGGTCCTGCCAGGAGCCTGCTCCAGCATGGACTTCTCACATGCTCCAGCACAGGGTCCTCCATGGGCTGCAGGTGGCTATCTGCTCCACCATGGACCTCATTGGGCTGCAGGGAGACAGCCTGCCTCACCGTGGTTTTTATCATGAGCTGCAGAGGAACACTGCTCCGGTACCTGGAGCACCTCCTCCCCCTCCTTCTTCACTAACCTCAGTGTCTGCAGGGCTGCTTCTCTCACATATTCTCACTCCTCTCTCTGGCTGTGATTGTGCAGGCTTTTTCCTCCTTTTTAAATATTACCCCAGAGTCTCTACCACTGCCACTGATGGACTTGGCCTTGAGCAGCGATAGGTCTATCTTGGAGCTGGCTGGCATTAGCTCTATCAGACACAGGGGAAGCTTCTAGCTGCTTCTCACAGGTACCATGCTTGGAGCCCCCTTCTGCTACCAAAAACTTGTCATGCAAAATGAATAAAATTATAGAGCCTCTGTTTTAATAAACATGTTATCCTTCCACATTATATAAGGTCTCTAAAATGTCAGGGCTGTGCTTTAGAAACAACATGGTGAATTCTTTCAGATTATTTGTGCAGGAATGTGAGAACATCTAACTATGAATATTTTAAGAGTATTCTTCCCCTAACTCAGCTCTTTCATGAGAAAACTAGAAGCAAAACTTGAGACAACCCTGGATGTTGATGTGATGATTTAGTGATGGACTTTGAAGTGTTACGTTAATGGTTGGACTCAATGATCTAAAAAACTCTTTTCCAACCTAAATGGTCCTATCATTCTATGATTAGGAATATGCTGGTTTTGCTTTGGATAGAGTTAATTTTCTTCAGAGTAGCTACTGTAGGGCTATGGTTTGGATTTGTGATGAAAACAGTGTTTATTATAGAGAGCTTTCAATGTTGCTGAGCAGTGCTGACAGTGTCAAGGCCTTTCCTGCTTCTCAACCCACTCCATCAGCGAGAAGGCTGGAGTTCAAAAGGAGCTGGGAGAAGACACAGCTGTGACAGCTGATCCCAACTGACTCAAGTAATATTCCATACCATATGGCATCATGCTCAGCATATAAAGCTGGGGGAAGAAGAAAGAAGGTGGGATGTTCAGAGTGATGGCATTTGTCAAGGATGGCATTCTCAAGTCCCCTCTAAGAGTGATGGAGTCCTTCTCTCCTGGGAATGGCTGAAAACTTCCCTGCCTGTGGGAAGTTTTGAATGAATTCCTTGTTTTTCTTTGTTTGCTCATGGCTTTAGTTTAACTTATTAAACTGTCATTATCTCAACCCATGTATTTTCAGTTTTAGTCTTATGGTTCTCTCCCACATTCCATTGAGCTGGACTGTTTTGTAATTTGAGCAGTACCAAGCCTGTCCCTCTTTTTCCTTGAACAGTGCAGATTTCCATATTTCACTTTTGCCTTGTTTTCCTATCAAGCATCCTCACAAGACAATATCAGCTGAGTTGCTAGATTCCTCCTAATTAACTGTGTATCACCTAGGAGAAAGACTGTGGAAACAGCCAAGGTGTAGGTGTGTTGACTCATAGCAGAGATAGAACCTGCTCTGTGACTAGGTCACAGCAGTAGGAAGGACAAGAAGATTAGTAACAAATTGCTGTACCCTTGGGGTAAGAATATCTCCTAAGAATAACCTAACTGACCCCAATACTTTTTGTCTTGTGTGGACATAGGTTAGGTTGGCCAGTGTCATGCTTATCAGTGAAATAGCTACTATGTAAACAAGGAATGATGGGCTCTCTGGGAAAGATGAATTCTTGAAATGGGTAGCAGTGCTTCGGCTCCTGTCCCATGGTCTCATTTATTTTTTGGTCCCCATGGAGCTAAGGCATTTTCTGTTTCCAGTGCTAACAACTTACCTGGTATTTTTTCATGAAAAATATGACAGGGCATTCATTCTGTCTTGTACAAGGAAAATGTGTGTTTTGTCAGGCACAGTATTGTTGAAATAACGATGCAGTTGACTTAATAAATGGAGGGATAGGTGTTGGTATTGTCTATATCAGTAAATGAAATAGTGAGTGAAAATGGTCCTGAGTAATGTAACTTCATAATCTGAGCTGTTAAATATGGAATCCTACTACCGTCCCATCAATTTCTTTCTGTGGCTCAGGCTAGGAACCATTCCCAATAAACAGGAGCCATCTCTGTGTTGGAGAGAGTAAGGGTATGAAAAGAGTTTGATAATCAGCCTTGCAGAACTCAGCCTTATTGGTAGCCACAGGCCTTTCTAAGCTGCTGGCTTCTGATTTTCTAGGCTACTTTGGAGAACATACTAGAAGCTAGTCTGTAATTTTCATGTTTCATGATGTCCTCAAGTATCTGCCAAATATTAATAAAGGTGCAATGGCTAGTAATTGGGCAGTGTAACGCAGCCAAAAAGATTTACTACAAGCACATTTTTATACTTAAATTTTCCAAATCCCAACCAGTTTCTAGACCACAGCTTTAACTACAATACAGCTTAAATAACAATATTCTTAAAATACTAATTAGAAGACTGGGAAAAAAAGAAGAGATGCTAATGCATATAAAAGAACAAATACAGTTTCCAAGTTCACTGCTTTTCATTACTGTGTCTCAATGTGCATCTGCTAAGCCACCCCACTAAAGACAAGCAATGAGAAATTCTCAGAGCTGTTGAACACCAGAAATTTTCCTAGTGGCTCAGAAAAAAAGCCATTTTTGTACAGTTCCTTTCTTTACTTGGAGTACTTTGGAAGCATTCACATCATTTGATGTCTGTCAATCTCTAATTTTCTTCACTAGTACAGTGTTTCAGGCTACAGATAGTTTGATGCACTGAGATATCACACACAAAAAACCCACTCCTGGATTTCACACAGAATCTTTGTAATTTTCCTCTACTTTAAAAGTTGTTCATGATAATTTTATTATTAGGTAACTATAAAAAGAAGGAAGGATAATTTCCAAATAAATAAATATCACTGTACTGTAATAAAAGATCTCTCAAACAACATCATGTGAGAATAAAGACGATTTCTATATCCAAATTCTACTTTAAGAACCTTTTTCTGATGTGACAACATGCAAAACTAATTTTCCTTGTATATACGCTCTGTTACTTTATATTCAGAGAAACTGAAATATATACTATTAAGTACATCTACAGAGTAATTCTTTCTTTGCTACATTTATGTGAAAGTATGTAATTATTAACAATTCCTCAAGGACACAGTTTTTAAAGACTAGAGTGTCTGAAATTAAAATTGTTCTACTTGCTCATACAGTCAGCATGCTAGTTCAAAAAGTAAATTTTAGCCCTTCCTAAAATGCATGTAGCTCTGAACACACTTATTTCAAATCTATTAAACAAACACTACGAAGATGTAGGAGTTGAGAAAGCAAATCCTTCTAAGTCAAGTTGAGTTCTGAAGGAGATGTGTTGCCTCCCTTCATGTCACGGAATATCTTCACCTGCTAGTGGTCATATTAAAGTGAGAATACTATTTCTGGTGAATAGGGATCTGAGAATAGCCCCAACAGGACATTTTCTATGCAAGTTTTTTTCAAAGGATAAGATAAAAAAGTAATTTAAAAAAATCTCTGTTCTTTCTTTCTCATCAAAAAGCCAACTGCATCCTCAGCTGCATCAAAAGAAGAGTGACCAACAGATCGAGGGAGGTGCTTCTGCCCCTCTACTCCACTCTTGTGAGACATTACCTGGAGTACTGTGCTCCATTCTGGGGCTCTAAACATAACATTTGACAGTTGGAATTGGTCTTAAAGATCTTAATGATTTCATAAGAAAGACTTGTTGAAGCAAGTCCACAGGAGGGTGATAAAGATGATCAGAGGTCTGGAGCATCTCTCCTGTGAAGACAGGCTGAGGGAGCTGGGGTTATTTAACCTGGAGAAAAGAAGGCTCTGACCTTATGTCACCTTCCAGTACCTAAAGGGGGTTACAAGAGAGCTGGAGACAGACTTATTGCAAAGTCACGCAGTGATAGAATAAAAGGTAATGGTTTCAAACTCAAAGAGAGGTTTAGATTAAATATTAGGCAGAAATTCTTCACTATGAGAATTACAAAGCACTGGAACAAGTTGCCCAGAAAGGCTGTGCATGCCCTATCCCTGTAAGTTTTCAAGGCCAGGTTGGACAGGGATTTGAGCAATCTTGTTTAGTGGAAAGTATCCCTGTCCAAGGCAGGGATCTGGAATTAGATGATCTTCAAAGTTCCTTTGAAGGTTCTAGGGTTCTAGGGTTCTATGATAATTAGGAGATGAGCAAATACTATGCAAACTCTTAATATAAATTTTCCAGCACAGGCATTTTAACTTTAGTGTCTATACACTCCATCTGACTCTACTCATTTCACAAACAGATTATTTGGAGATAAAAATGTCTATTTTCAGTTGAAATATAGTCAGCGTTATTGAAACCAAGGAAGATTTTCCACTGGCATCCATGAAACAGCCATATCAGTGTGTTGAAAATAATGATTTTTCATTTGACCTTGTCTTTTGATAAAATTCAGGGTTCTAATATGGTAAGGAGTTTGTTTGGAAACTTCTAAATCTCTAGAATTAGCACTCAAAAGTAAACTAAAAGTTCTTTAGTATTATTAGATCTCAAAACATTAATTAGCTGCTGATTACCAAATAATTATGAAATTAAAGATTTAGCTAAGAGCTAAAATTAGTAAAATAACTGTACTGCAGTATTACGAAATGTAAATAACTGTGTGCTATGCTGTTCATAAGAGAAATATTTCAGCTTCTTCTGAACCCATTGCTCTCTTCTGATACCAACACTGTCTTCTGAATATGAATAAGTAAACCTAAGAGTCTTGAAATCTCCACAGCAGAACAACCTAGGGCACTAAGTTTAGGTCTTCTCGAAGTATCACCTGCTTTAAATATCTCAGTTACAAAGAACCTTTCACACATATCTAGCAATAAGTGATCTTTTTCAAGACTAAAAATTGTGCTTAATCACTGCGAAGAAAAGTTTAGAAAGACTGTGTATAACATCTGGTGGTTTGCCACAGAAGTACAATACTGACAGTTCCTAGAGTACTCTCTTTCACTCTGTCTTGTGGATGGGAATCTGCATCACACTGCAGTGCATGCATGCTTGAACCCATGTTGAATTTCACCCAATTTGAATTTTGCCAGCATTTCAGCATTTGTTCCGAGAGTATTGAAAATTCAGCACTGCAAGATAAAGAATAAATGTCAAGAGGTACAATCAGTAGGAAGAGAGTTCATTTTAGTGTTGTAGCTGGAGCTGCTCAATAAGCTTTTTCTTCACTCAATTTATTTATTTTAGAAACCTATTTGAATTTGAATAAATATGCTAGTACTTAAAACAGTGTTTTGAAGACACTGTTGGAATGATAATGCATTCTCCCAGGAACTGTTGTGGTAGCCTCCAAGCTAAAATATTTCCTGACACAGGCAAACAAGAAAGTATATTGAAATGGTATTTTCAAGTATGCCAAGTTGATCTAGCAAAAGAGGGCCTCCCGATCATCAGTAGCATCTATGTTCCTTAGTCAATTAGCCCTGCTCTGAGATTACCTAATGAATCCCTGCAGATCTGGTATAAAGTGATACCACTTAGATGTTGATTTCCTTTCACAAGATCTGAGTTTTGCCTGCTGGAAGGGTAAATGTCATGTTGTATTTGTTTGCAGAGTTGAAGTAAAAGCTTTGAAATTTTTGGTGTTCTCACCCCATGTCTTACAGTCATCTGTCTATAGAATGTCAAGGTTACCTCTAGAAGGTGTAAGGTTAAGGTCAGAAAAGCACCCTGGATGTATATCTGGCTAGTAGTCAGCATTTTATTTAGCCTGCAGGTCTCTAGTCATAAGTATAAAAGATATCCAAAGCTCCCAATAGCTTTAGCTTGTTGCAGAAACACTATAGATGCCTTGGTTTTAGTTATTTTATAGCGCTTTATTTCATGTTTTTTTTTCTTTCAGATTTTTTCTTCCATTGGGAGATTTCACTTTCAACTGTGTTTTGACTTGAAAGCCCTCAGTGGAAATATGTTATTGCCCATAAAATTCTTATCCAGAAAAAACCTTCAATTGTTCACGACCCTGTAAAACTTGGTCCCTGAAGAGCTAGACAAAAAGATTCATAATCCTTAGATAAAAGTTTGAATGCTTTAGATTTAACTGAAAATGGATAGGTCTGTGCTTTATTTCAAGCATTCTAGTGGGAACTAAACTAGCTTGCTTCTTCACTCTTGCTATTGGCATATTTGATCACTGATTAATCTGTGTACTTTAGCCTTTGGAGAGGTTATGCTGTCTGTATCTCATATGGAGGTAGATGCTTGCAGGCCCAGAAAGAGTAATTTACAGGTTTAACCTCCCAAAGACAGATTGCTATGGAGAGGTAGATCATGAAATACAATATGCATTAAAAACAAAAGACAATTCTGCAAGTTGATAGAAATGCAGAAATATAATTATTTTTGAAATATAATTTAACAAATTAGTATGATTAATGTCCCACTATAGCTTTGATTTTTTATCTGTCCCCAAAAATGACTATTCAGAATAAAAACAGTGTTTTCAACCCTTTTTTTTTTTCTAGAGATCTGGTAAGTCAAATTCCAACTCATTGTAAATTAGATTCTTAAGCCATGACATATCTTAGCAATACTATTGAAATTATACCAAGTTCTTTCAGACAACTGCATGCCCATTAATAGGCAAGATGTACTGTGATATATTCTTTCTGTAAGCAGAAATATATATATAAAGATATTCTAACTGTAAGTAAAAAACATATGTATACTCAAGGGAATGGAGAAATAATGCATTTGTTTAAACTTCCTTTAGTGATTTTCTTAGAGATATCTAACAAGAGAAAAAGTAGAATACTCTTGCTGTAAGTCTGTCTGAAATTTCTGAAAATTGCTCCATATGTATGTATAAATATATGTAATTTTTAAAAATAAGGATATTCACGCTTGAAAATCTCCTGACCTTATGCAAATTATGCAAAAATAAGAAAAGAATGTGTAGTACAAGTGCTGGAGAGACAGAGAAATTAAGAATATAATTCATGCTATGCTTGAAAACTCTGAAGATTAACTATTAGCTCAAATGGTTTCCTGCTCCATGGTGAGCATCAGAGAATAATGAGACTTCTAAAATTCTTGTGATACATTTGAACTTAGGGGCTATTCTTCCTGATGTATCTTGTTAATGCTTTTGTAAAATGTAAAGTGAAAGGTTTAAGTTTTTAGTTCAGAATCTACAACTTAGCTGCTTGATAAGCTCAAAGAAATCAATCTACATCTCTTACACTTAAAAGTTCTCATCTGTAAAAGAAGTCTAAAGAGATCTGTTTCTCTCATTTATAGCTTTCAGGACAAATTTTTCTTCATAAGTTTTGAAAAGTAGTCTAAAATAGGTGGTACTCCTTTTACTCTCACTAATTCCTTTCAAATTAATGATGACAAAAAGAGGAAGGGGAGTAGGCCTAAGAGAAAGTTACCCAACTTAAATTTGTTAAGAATACTTTTTCATCATTTTCAGGTTTCCAGTTAGGGCTGCATTCCCAGCATGGCTGCCCATAATCATGAGAAAAATTAGGAAAGGTGTCAACCACAGCCAATTTCTCCATTAAATCTTTTGATCTTACATTTATGTATTTTGATTTGTATGTAATATGCATAAAGATTACATTTAAAAATATAATCTTATTATTTATTCACCTTATTTTATCATTTCTCTGATTAGGTAACTGAAACTTAACTTCAATAACTTCATGTGCCCTTTCAGAATTTTCAAATTGAGGATGAATTATCTTAAACCTATTTTTGTCAAGCCCATATCATCATGCTTATTCTAGGTTAAGAATGTTCATTATCTGTTCCAATATTCCCACAGATCACAGGAATTTTAGGATTTTTAAAAGTAATAATACTTCATGTTTAATTACTTAGCAAAGCTTATGTTAATGATCAAAACAGAAATATTTCATTTGTCAGCCAGCTCTCTCCTCTAATTTCCTCTTTTTGGAAGTAATTATCACTGAGTTTTGAGATGAATTACAAAATTAGGTCAAAAATACAGAAATAGGACATTAAAAATACTTCAGGATTTTTTATTCCGTAACCTTTATTTTATTTGTCATGTTTTGGTACCATACACAGTTTTGTAAACCTACTGTTAAAACTCCAATGGCTTTCTCAGGTGGTACATGCCTATTGCACTTTTGCTCTGCAGAGTTGCAAATAACATTGTTCAAAACAAAAGAAAATAGAAATATTTTCATCCCAAGTTATTAACTTCACTTGGAACCATTCTGTAGCTCTTATTTTGTTTCCTGTCTAATCACTAGTACTGTCTCTAGCTTGGCGTATTATTCCAAGCATTGCTAAGTAGAGTCCATTAGCTTGGTTACCCAATTTAAGGCATTTTATTCATTGAAAAGTTATTCCTTGAATTGAAACAGAATTGAATTGAATCAGAAATCATCTGAAAGCTAGGCAATTTGATTTTTGAAAGGTTAAACCTGACAGTAAGTCATTAGAAGCTGCATTAGAAGCAGCTACCACAGCAATTACTTTCAATCTTAAAACTGATAACCTGCCAATAAGCTAATTTTGATATCGCATAATTAATTAATTACTACATTTAAAGAAAACCTCAAACTTTTTCTAGCTCTACTTCTTTTGCTGCCATTTGGAAAATTTGTTAAAGGAAATTTTTCCTCTTTTAACAGGACAGAAGTAAAGGAAATCAGTAAAGTAATATCGTAACTGAACTTGGCCGTCTGTTTCCATGAAGTTTCAGGGAAAGAAAGGACTTTTATTTATCTTTATGTAAATCTTAAGCCTTTTTTTTTCTTTTCCAGAATGAAACAATTTAATATCCCAATCCAAAATTGCCTTTTTAGTTTTGAGTTTATATCTCAGCATATTAAGTAACCTGTAGTGAAATGAAATTAATGCCCAGCTCGTGCAAAGCCTAAATTGTTTTCTGCAATATTTATCCATTGACATTTACCATCTTTTCACATCTCTTCCTCTTCCTAAAAGACTTAAATGCTTCTAAATAGAAAGATGCTCAAGATATGTTATTTTCATAATATATAATACTATAAATGTCAAGAAAAGAAGGGTTCTGAATCAGTTTCATGTTCATTATTCATTAAAAAGAACTGAGTTTGCATTTGTCCCATTTAGGAGCACTAAAGTGTAAAAAGGTAGCTAGAAGGAGGCAAGGAACATATTTAAATATCCTAGTAATCACAAACATGCTTATGAAATGCACCTGATTAATAAATTAATGGTAAAGAGTCTTAATACAGTTTACAGTTTTCTGTAGCCCTTTCAAAAAATTCCATTTCTTAAGATGTTAGTGAAAGACTTTCTGTAACATAGTATGGAAGATGATAATCTTATTGTTATTGAATACACCATCTGATATAAATATTTACTTAAAATGCCAGTACACTGAAACAGGCAATTTCTTCCTTATCCTCCAGAAACATTACATGACAATTTAATTAGGTAGATATACAGATGGATGTGAAGAAAAAATGATATTTGATTTTGTTAAAATTAATTTAACACCATATAATTACCCTCCACATCAAACAAAAATGGGCTATTAATTTTGATAAGAAGACATTTACATAATAGAATTCTTTCCCAAGAAAATAAAACACCATGAAAATTCTCAAGTGAGCTATATAAACTACATGAATATAAATGTAAAACTGTAATTAAATTGAAATGATCATAAATCTGTTAAATACTACAAACACCATTGTTGGTATAAATAATTGAAATAATTAACGAAACTGGTTGGACAGCCAAGTATATGTGAACTTACATACCTTAAAACAAAGGTTGAAGGCATCTAATGGAGAGAGAGGTAGATGCCTAAATTAGATGGACTAAATCATCTTCATTGGTATAGATTTTACTTCACTTCACTGACTCGATAGGAATTATGAATGCTTGATTTCTGGAGGTAAAACCAACAACCCATGTTAATTGAATGAAATTTAGATGAAACAAATACCTAAATTATGTACCCTAGCCCTCAACAGGAGGTCTGAGTACCTTGGTAGGTTCTACAAGACAAAATCAGAAAACAGTTCCATTTAAACACATACAGTTCTATAAGCCTCCCATAAAACAAATCAAAGATAAAACCCAAACCCCAAGCTCAAAACCAATCATATAACCACAAAAAAACCCCAAACCAAACAAAAAACCCAGCAAAAATCCCCCCAACCCTAAACAAACAAACCAACCCAAAAAACCCCACAAACAAACAAACTACAGAAAAAGTTTTTCATCTATAGGTGATGCAGAAAAAGGTCAGTTACAACCCATTTATCTGAACTCAAGTAGTTTAATCTGATATTGTTGGACACAACGAGATTGTGAACATAACCTAGGACAGTTATGAAAACACTACTAAAACAAAGTTACTTCTCTAGTCCCCCAAAAGATACACTATTTACCCTACAACACATATAGTTTAATATGTGCCTTAATGACTCACTACATCATAAAAGAAATGCCTGTAAGAGTGAAAAAATGTACCCCCAGGAGATTTTAATATTTTCCTCCATGTATTTTTTTACATGAAATTTAATTTTTATTCCTTGACACTTCAAGAGAGGTAAAACTCTGAGTTTGTAAACTGAAGTGTAAAGTCTGAATTGATATTTCTGTCTTCTTCTGAAGCTGAATGTCACAATGGTGCTGTGTAAACACTGTCTCAATGGAGTTCTCGAGGGAGAATCTTTAATTTCATAGGCTCCTGTAAGAAAGGGTATAATAACCAACAACATTGCCAGCTTGTAAAATTGTGCAATATAACTCACATTTCTACTGCATTCCGCAATTTTTGGTGCTTTAGATCAGACACAGAAGAAATGGAAAATAAAATTTTGAACATTAGGTGATACTTATTAATGCATGAAAGTTCAGTCAAAATAGAGGAAGTTTATGACATATTAATATCTAATTTTTAAGGAAATCAATTACTAAAAGGATAACGTGGGAAATATTATCAAATTACTTCTACTGTGAGGTAATTTTGCAAGTTGGAGTCAGAAAACCATTTTCACTCTCTTGTTCTGAAAAAGCTCAGCTACAAGCATATTGGGGATTGCCTATGAAGTATCTTTGCTTGGCTTGTTTTGAATTGATTGTGACATTGCACAGTGAAAGATTCCTAAGTACTGCCCTCACTAGGTCCTCCTGTATGAAATTGTCTTATCCTGACCTAGTCATGGTTCCACCAAATTAATTACAGGTTACAACAGAGAAGTTCTAGGTGACAGAACTTCCAGTGATTCAGACCTAGATTCTTTCCAGATATCCTGACATGAATGAAAACCTAGCTGAGAAAAGAGGACAACAATATTTATGAACTCCCTAGTTAGATTTCCTCTCAACATCATAAAGAACCCCAAAATATCCTGTAGTTCCGGGAGAATCAATGGCATTTACACAATCCAAACATCTGGAAGGCACTCTCATTTTTCAAGAAAATCTCCTAAACAATATTTACTGACATAAGAGGCAGCAATGCACTCCCTAGCTTCCTGAGTATTATTAGCTTGTTTGCATTATTGCAGCAAAGGAGATGCCTGCAGAATCGCTTCTGGTAGTTCCTTTCACATATGAAGAATCCCAAAGCTGAATACTGATGAATGCAAACACAATTAATTCCTATTCTAGATGCTCATGCAAAGCTGCACTGGGGAGGATGTACTTCTCTTCAGACCATTTGTGAAGTCCTTCTCTTTAGGATTATTATTTCACAGGGCAGCTAAAAATTTACTTCAAATACAGTGATAGGGAAGTAGAATAATGCCTTCTAGTCATATGGATTTGGTCAACATGCACCAGTGAATTGCATGCAGAATTTATCATCCAGTTGACATGTCAGTGCAAGGAGGGAAAGAGTTATAGACATAAAATATTCCCCATTTTTATCCATACATATTGTTTTCAATAACAAACCTGTTCAGAAGCATGTCTCAGAATACATACTATATGAGGTATTTAGGTACCAGTCCCACTTTCCACCTCAAGTATCTGAGGTGGTATTTGAGTTTTGGTCAGTTTTATTGATGGATTTAGCTTAGTAAATGGAGGTGGTTAGTAATTATAAAAATTAAATTCCCTGCTCATTTGCTCTCAGATGAGTGACTGCAACTGGAACATCAGGTATCACAGATTTTTCCTGTATTCAGTCACCAAAATAACATTCAGAAAGCTTGAGAAATAATCTTGTGGAATTCATCAAACTTGCTTGAATCAAAATAGGAAATAATAGGCCAGGAGTTTGACACTTTCAAAGTGCAACTCAATTTTTTGTAAAAACTCCAATTCTTTGAGAATGAATTCATTACAGTCAAGATATGGATCAGATCATATATGAAAAATTACACTACAGACATATGTCTGACCACTTCTTTGTAACAGTTAGTATTAAATATTTGGTTACTACATCGTTAGTCATTATCCACTGAGCTCATGACCAGTCCATCGCAGAACACTCTTGGAGAATTTTGATTGTCAATAAATGTAAAATTGCAGCTAGAATTGAAAGCAATTCATATAATTGTTCCATATAGAGTGTGTGTCTCTCTGTGGCTAATAATATATATTTCTTTGATTATATAGTGGTTAATTATGCATTTGAGAGAATAGACAATACTTATTAATAAAACCGACCAAACCAAACCAAACCACCAATGTTGATTTATCACCAGATTTTTATGCTAATACAAAAGTGAGGATGAAGTTTGTATCTACAGTTTTAATCTGTTTGTTAGTATACATGTAAAGTCTGAATCTCATATCCCTATATTCTGAAAAATGAACAGGTATATCTAAGGCCCACAACCTTATCATGCTCAAACAAATTCCTATTCCAGCTGGATGAGAAATACTTGGGTGGGCTTTTAAACTCCTAACTGAAGATTTTAAAGAGATATAGGAGTTCTGCTGTGGTTAAAATCGTGTAGCATGCTTCTCTTCACCTAAAATAAGCAATTTTCCAGAGTTCAATTCTCCCCATTTCTGCTTCAACTGTGGCTCAGATAATTGTAAGAAACTTTCAAAGTAATTCAAAATCTATTTGAAGTAAAAAAAAAAAGAAAAAAAGAAAAATCTTACAGAAGATTTCCTAATTGAGGAAGGACTAAGTTTCCTTGATTTGATGTGAAAAATTGCAAGAGTCCCTGTTTAGTCATCTAATTAATGGTAATCCAAATTGACTTTGAATTAGAAGAATGAAATTAATTAGGAATCTGAACTTTATTTGTTGGGATAAAAATTCAAATTTGCCTCCTTTGTCTTTTGTTTTTCATTTCCTGGCCTCTTGTTCATCGCTTTCTTTTATTTTTTCCGAAAGGACTATGTTTCTTGCATTGAATCTTCTACATGACAAAATGAATTGCAATTGCAGAATCATCTCTCATTAGCTAATGTGTAATACCATGGAATATAAGCATACAATATAAGTGACATTTTGATTTGTAATAGAAGTATCATGGTGAAGATTAGACTTTTGATAATGAGATATAAAAATGCAAATATACATCACTGGTACCAAAGTGTTAAATTACATATTGTAGTAATTCAGAAGTTTCTACTTTATTTCATATCAAATAAATCACTGTGTTAAACTCAAGTAGATCAGTATATACATATTAATTTCACATCTAGCCAAGTCTTCTCCAAGGGCACTTCAAAGAAAATATTTTTTGAGAAATAATTTTTTTATAATTCCACTTTTTGTCTACTTTGGCTGTGGCAAGAGAAAGTGAGAAGGGGAAGGAATTGAGTGTTAAATTTTTCTACCAAGTTTGATCCAAACAGGTGAGAAATTAGAAGCTAAAAAACATGGTTTATAATGGAAGTTCTAAAGACACCTTAGCTTGATCATCACTGTTCTAGTGAGTGCTGCTGCAACACAAGATATATTTCTGTAAGTTGAATTGCTATGTATGGCAGGCTCCTGTAACCATGACAGAAGGTACAGTAATGAGCTAATTTCAACAGCTTGTTATGTAATGAATTAGTAATCCATTATTTATAAAACTTATAATTAAGTCACTTCTAAAAAAAGGATAGAAAATCATTAATTTTCATCAAGTAATTTGCTATTGCCTAGCTTAGGATGAAAATGTAGTTGAGATAAAAGGCAAAAATTTTCTCACCTTCCATCATTAAAACAACCTTTCATATGAGAGCAAATGACAAAAACACAATAGTCCAGGTTCTGACAGTGGGTAACTTATGGCACAAGAAAGTCTAGGAATTTCATTTTGGCGACATTTGTGGAAAACTATTCACCTAGCACTGAAAAAACAGAGCCCATGCCCATGCAGAAATTCTACACATGGAAGCTTATAAACTTCCATACACACATCCATGCGTATAGATATGCTTATTTTTCTAGGAATAAAATTAAATAAGAACAAAAGTTCCTTAGTACTTTTAAATTGTACGGAAAACATAGATAGGAAATTATATAAATAGCTTATTTAGAATGTTCAGATCTATTGCTCTGTAGGTGTAAATGTTATCTTTCTTGGTAGACAGGTATATGCTTATATATTTTTATATAAATTAATTTATACAGACCTGGTCCCCTGCCTCTCACTGTGCATACATACCAGTGAGCTAGGTTGTGATTCTTTTCCACACTGTTCAGAATATATGGCATTGATAGATGAACATAAAAATTGTCATTTTGAGTTGACCTCATTCTTCTGAAATAAGTCTGCTTTAAGAACAACTAGATGACTGTCCGAATTAGTCACTGTCAGAATATAATAAGGCCTGAGAAGTTTGAGTTTAAGCTCCAAGATGCACATCAGTTATGTCTTTTAAAGCTGAGGAATTCCAAAATTAATATTTTAGTAGTTTAAAACTCCTAGAAAACAGTATATTATGTCTGTGAGCTGAGGCTACTTATATCCTAAAATTTTATTACTCTTTTAGAGGCAACAAATTTGCTTTAAAGAAAATAGTAAAACAATTTTCAAATAGATAAATAAATAGACCCTTGTGAGCAAACACGAAAGAGTTCTTTATAGCAACAGAAAATATGTAACTTTCCTTGAATCCTAAAATCCAAATTTTTAATATGACAGGAATCCAAATTCTATGTTGATTAGAAATCACTATTTTCCATAGAGAGAACCATTTGCAAATGAATTTGAGCTTTTTTAATTTAGACATACAGAAGACAAACACTGAATCATCCACACTCCACATGAATTACTTTAAAATGAAAATACGAAAACATTTTCATGTTCAACTTAATGAATAATAAAATATTTTTAGCAAACTAAAAATGACTAAATGAAGGAACTCATAGACTATTACAACTCTTTAGATTCTCAAAAGTGAGAAATCTAGGTTAGTATCTATCCATAGACATGAAAAATAAGTCTGAATCCAGCTATTTAAAGTGGCCTGGCCACTGTACATAAGATGAACAGTGCTGTATGCATTAATCGCACCTTTTCAAATTTCACGTACACTGAGGTCAAGCTATGATCTGTGTTAACTAGGCTGTCATTCTTCAGACACCACAAACATCTTCATGATAGGAGCCACAGACCCTAACCTGGTTCTCCACAGGTCAGTTTTGGAACCTCACTTAAGCAATATTCTCTGTTCCTTGCTCAGAAATTGGCTTATGGATCTTTCCCAGTCTTTCTTTTCATGTGAAGACAAACACTTCCACAGTTTCCCTCAAGTCAGAAAGACTGACAGATAAGGACTAGGTACTCCCAGGTTTTTAATGAATTTTGACATATAAAGCTTGGATGCGGTACCTGGAAGTTTTCTTCTGACACCTGTTTCCTAGAATGGCATTAGACACCTGTGTTTCAGCTGTTGAGTCCCGCTCTGTTCTTTGGTGAAAATTTAGTCCTCGAGAGGATATATATTTTAAGAAAGTAATATTTTATTCTTGTGCAAAAGGAACATGTTAAGGTAGTTTTTTAAAGTAATGCATTTTAAAACACATTCTGAATTTTGATTTTTTATTTAATCCATAAGTAGGATATTTATCTTCTAATATTTAACACAAAAAGGCCTCAAAATAGAAATAAATTATTAAAATATTTTATACAGATGTATCTAGTCTTTGCCTTTTAGATTGGGTATATTTCATATGTATTGTTTAAAGGAAAGGTTTTTGGTGTAGCTCAGAGATGTGCAGCAGAAATATAGTTGGTTTGGTACATATGAAAAATAAATGGAAATGTTTCTGCTAAAACATAAGAAAATTAGAACCAAAAGGATAAAAAGAATGGCTTATATTGATAACGATGGACACCATCCCAGTGTCTTTTCAAGTGTATTTTCTTGTCAATCCCAGCAGTACAATTGAGGAACATATTCTTTATGTGAAGTCCAGGAAGGCCTGCATTTTCATAACCTCAGCATAAACATACCATCAGTAGAAGACCCTGTGCTGACAATAAGAGGATGGAAACAACATTATAGTGTATCATCTACACCTTTCCTTTTCCAGTTTTCAGGAACACTTCAAATGCAAGGATATTTCAAACAAGGTAAACCAAGCAACGACTAAGACCCATGGAAGAAGAAGTTAATTAGATTCTGCAACAAAGGACCACTCCATGCCAAATAATGACACCTGGGAAGAAGAATCCCAGAGACATACTGAGGACTCAGTGCTGACGTCGCTTGACCTCTGTCACACAGAGTTGATCCTGGTCAGACCACACAAACTTGAGTGTTTGATTATATGGCTTAATATGGAAAGTCTATGCTGAGTAGCTCAGACATAAGTGTGCCTAAACATAGTCAACCTAAGTCCCACTGTGTCTCATTCAAGGTAAAACACAGTGACTGCAGGAGAGCATGAAATATTTTGGTCTCTCTTCATCTTTACTCGTTCATTGAGATCCTGCCCAGTGACGCCTGTCCCAGCATTTCCTCGTCTCAGATAAACAACCCATCTCTAATGAATTTTTTACTGTCAGTCCCAGAATTTGCTACCTCTACACTTAAATTAGGTACTTGTGATATTACTAATTGAACTTCTATCTGAGTCAAAGCATCTGGTCCAGCAGGGACAGTTCTTCCACCACCTGCTGGTTATTTATTACATCCATCAGGTTTTCCTGTGGCACTCAGTAGTTTCTCATGGTTTGTTCAGTTAGCTGAACCTCATTCCAGGGCCTGGTCATCTGCCTTTTTACCTTAGTAGTATTAAGCAGAAAGTATGTCAGATTCATACACTTTTCACTAAAATATTAATTAATGGCCTCAGCAATTTAAATTCATCTGCTATTTCTTCCAGTAAAACTGTTCATATGGCAATAACGTGAATATATGGGCCCCATTATGGGCTTTTCTTTCACTGAAGTTTATTTTAACTCAGTTTTTAATTTACATTCAATATCTTTCACATTACTTAAATCATCAGCCTGTATTATATAAAATAAAAAAAATAAAATCTATTTAAAACCTGAAATGACCTGAGAAGCCAGTTTCTGAAGAATTGTATTCAGGGGAACTGGAGTCGATGATAAAAAATAATAACTTTGTAGTTTATAAATTGTTGTAGTTAATTTAGTGAACTATTGCTTAATCAAAGAGATTGGAACAGATAACTGGAATATGTAAAGTTAATTTTATTTAAAGAGGAATTACTTTTCTTGGTCTTTAAATTGCAATCGCTATTGTTTTTAGCCAATACACATGATAAATACCTATATTATACTGTGAGACAATGACATGTGTGTAATTATACATGTGTATATCATATTTATAAAATGAGAATACTTCATGCTGACTGGTCCTGTTAACTGAAAACTGGAGGCTGACATCTGATGAAGGAAAAGAATAAGAACAAAGGAATTTTATTCATGGTCAAAAAGCTGTCGTGCCACAGTAAAAAATTAATGCCTTTCTGAAGAGAAAATTATATTACAGCATGGAACCAACTATCTGTCTAGCCTTAAATCTAGTATTGCTACCAAATTCATCTTGGATATAGTAAATCAATACAATATCCTGCTTCTATTATATTACATTTTACTGTTGGATAGTATATATTTTTTACAAAATCTTCATGCAAAAATCATCGTTAGCTTTAATTTAGGTTGCTAAACCAAATGACTCAGTGATACAGACCAAAACAAATAGTGTAAAAATAGTGCAAAAAATAAAATGAAATCTATTATTTATTCATTTTTTCATTTTCACAGTCACATCTATCTATCCTTTGTCCTAAACCACTTACATATTTTCACTTCTGTTCTGGAAGAAAACGTATTCATCTGGAGTTTTTTCCTTTTGCTGCACAACATAGTATTAGATTTTTATGATCGTCAGGCCTCATTATTCTAAACAAATTATAGAAACTTGATTGGTGGATACATCAGAGTTATATTAGCATAGGTGGCTCCAGGTGTGCCTTGGATTAAGAATAGCAGAGAAGATGACAGTAGTAGTAGCGTGGCTGTGGTATTTATCCAAACTCAATAAATCTTTCATGCAAACTTGGACTGGTTATCAAGTTTACCTGGATAATTTCCTCTGTATTAATGCTTTGGTGCAAAGGGAATACTATGTCTACACATTTCCCTGAACTGAGAATTAGTGTTCCATAAACTATAAAGCTTTAAAAAGTATATTTCTGCCATTTCCAGTGTCCTCAAACATGGAGGTGTCATGGAAGATGTGGGTATGGGTTTGGAAAAGAGATACAGGTTGAGAAATACGAGGTCCTGAAAAGCACTGATGACATGAAAAATTTTGGCTATTTACCATGTAATTAGTGTCTCTGGAATAGGCCTCTTGGATCAAAATATTACTCCCACCTTCCTACAGTACATTACTGCATAGTCTACAAGTTGAATCAATTCGTATCTATTAGTGTGGTGGGTTGACCATAGCTGGATGCCAGGTGCCCATCCAGGCTGCTCTATCAATCCCCTCCTCAGCTGGACAGAGGAGAAAAAATATAACGAAAGGCTAAAGGGTTGAGATAAGGACAGGGAGAGATCACTTAGCAATTACTGTCACAGACAAAACAGACTCTAATTGTGGAAATTAGTTTATTACCGATAAAAATCAGAGTAGAATAATAAGAAAATAAAACTCAAATCTTAAAACACCCTTCTCCCCTTCTTACTGGGCTCAACTTCACTCCTGAATTCTCTACCTCCTCTCCACCAGGTGATGGAAAATGTGGTCTGTAGTCAGTTCATTGCATGTTGTCTCTGCTGCTCCTTCCTTTTCAGGGGAAGGACTCCTCATACCCTTACCCTGCTCTACATTTGCTCATGCTTTTGCCAGTGATTCTTTAAGTGATCTAAATCACCCGTTCATGACAATGTTCTACCCAGACTATCCTGAGGACAAGGATATGTGACTAGAGAACTGGATGCTTTATACTTTCTTTTCTTTCTGCATTTAATGGAAGCTATTACACTTGTATTCCATTTCTAAATATGTGACTGAGAACTTTGAACTTTTTATACCATAAATAATTTTTATGGAAATTAAAATCAGTAAATAAGTACATATGACCTGGAATTTCATTTGTCCTGCAAATAAAGTACAAACAAGTATAGCTTAAATCTGTAAAGTATTCCCAGGAGGATGATGTTATGCCCAGGGCATCATATACATTGAGAAATTATTGATTTTCTCCTGCATCTTCTTGCCCACTGAAAAAACAGTCAATCTCATAAAAATGAAAGATAAATGGATAAAACAAATAAACGAGGATGAGAAAAGCTGGAAATATTAAAAGTCAGATCAATGTTTAAACTGATAGAGTTTATGAAATGTTTCTCAACAGTATTTATGATTATAAAGGAGATTAAAAGTAAAATGTCTTTATCATTTATATAGTAATTCTACAGACAGGTCAACATCAGTCATTCCCGGAATGTATGAGTCCCAAACAAAGCTGTATACAATTTATGAAGATGGGTAATCTGCCATATCAATTTTATTTTATTTAGCAACATATACCAATAAGGAAAACTGTATTGTATCTGATCTGTTTTGCCCATTTAAATGCCCTTGGACGTTCGAGACAGTACTAGAACAAAATCCTGTCATGTTTAGTGTCATGAGCTTATAAAAGTGAAATCAGATGTCAGCACAAAAGCTTGTAAGTTAACAGTATCAAGTTCTAAAAAAATGTAGGAAGAAAAACCTGTCATTATCAAATTATTTGATACTGATATTTATCATATCCGGTCTTGTTCTCTAGAGATCTCAAATAATGTCACTAAGGAAAGAGGAAAAACTGACAGTTAATTTCAAAACCTAGTTTAGTTCTTGCATGTCAAAAGACCTACTTATTTAATTAAAGTGGTTGAAAATATTCTGAAATAAAAAATTGATTCTCTATTGCCCTAAGAAGCGTGTAATATATATATTTATACATAGCAAAAGAAAGATTTTCATTAGAAAAACAGCATAACACTATTCCCCATATTAGTATATGTTCCCCACCAAAGTATTAATATAAGATAAAGCTTATTTATATGTGCACTTCTATCTGGAAAGCTGTATTTTTTTTTTTTTATTTTTTTTTTTTCAAATATCATCACTCCTATAGGATGGATGTACAAGTTTACACTTTTTTTCAGGACCTGTAATGAATTGCCCCGGACTGAAAGAAACAGACTTGCCATAGTCTACAGCAACAGGATAATCAATCAACAAGACCCTCTAACTGTAACAAGAAACTAAAAATAATCTAGAATGCAGAAAGTTTATCTCACAATTGCCCAAGTAATGAAATAATAATTTTTTTAATATTACTTTTTTCCCATCATGCAGAATCATGGAAATTGCTGAATGGAAGTACAAAAGAGGAAACTTGAGTGGCCTATGCTAAAATAGATCTGTTGCGTATAATAAAATTTCAGCTTTTTTATTTTAGTTTGCAATCAAACTGATCTGCAAGTGGGAGGTACTGCTCTTCTAGTCTTTACAGTCCCTGTAATTTCTACCTTGGAGAGACATTAGTTATCCTAAAGTAAAATACTGTAGTTTTAAGTAACTGTTCTGGGATTTTTTCGTCTATACCTCTGTGCTATGTACAGCATTTAGAGAATTCCTTAATGTCTGGAGGTGTAGAAAGGTTAAGATAAAGCCAGAAATGTGTGTTGAACTTCATCACCTCATATTTTGAAAAATTCTTGTTGATTCTGTTTACAGTATCTTGAAAGGAACTTTTGCCACTACACTCAATCTCTCCCCTCAGAACCATGAGACCTTTGTATGTAAGGATTCATCCGTCCGTCTTCATCAGTACTTTAATAGGTGTCTGCTGGGGAAAAATGACCTGGATAGATTTCAATGATTTTTCATGTTTATATATATCTCAACATTTTCCTCTAAAATACAGGAAAGAAACTCTTCAGCAAAATTCCCAACAACAAAATGAAGTGCAGTAAATCAATAATAATAAAACTATAAGAAAATTATAGCCTCATTTTTTCAAAGAAAAATGTGAAGCTAACTGCATAAATAATATCTTTGAATTCAATACGGAAATGGTATGCCATGAAGAGGTGCTTCAAACATTAATGGACAGGTGTAATCAAAAGTAGTAATTACACCAATTTTAACAGATTTGCCAACAGGAGTTGCGACTATTTTATAAATAATCATAATAATTATAAAATCTACTGAAAATATTCTTCATTTAAGTCACAATCTGTTGGACAAATGCTGGTGAAAAAAAACCCTATCATCACCTATTCTATTGCATTAGACTAAAATGAGTTAATTCACTAAGTTGTAAAGAATGTTCAACAATGCATCAAAATGTAAAATTCAATGAAAAATCATCTTATTAATGTTATGAGAAATATCTTTCCCCTCCCTTCTCTCTCTTTCACTCATTTACATCTCCATTAGTAGAGGACTACCAAATTTTCACACTTTCAAATGTGAAATGCAGTAACTAAATTTAAAGCAGCTGGAAAATCCTCAGACAGTCATGTGTGATACTGAGATTGTGTAGTGTCTAATCCAATAGTCCCTTTTCACTTAGTACTTCAATAAGTACCATGACTCTAATATAATTTTGAATTATTTTTACTCTAAATTTCAATGTATCAAACTGATATGATCATAAAAAGTAATACATAAAAAGCAGGATAAATAATGCTTTTAGTAATCTTTCTAAGATAACTGTTGCTGTCGAATGTGATCTTGAAGAAGATGGCTATACCTCTTCACAGATGTCGGGCTTGCAAGAAGCCAGCTATGAAATTATACATGTATATGTATTAAAAGAGGCAATAGAAACTATTTTGTCCAAATGTGGTAATGTCTGAGAGTTGAAAGCTGTAGCTCATGCTCTAATTTTGAGCATGATCAATTAAAGCCTTTTTTGAGAGATTTATCTGTAAAAAATTATCACTGAGTAAAGGCATATTATTCACCATGTACAGAAACTGCATTAATGATCATTTGATTATATATCCTTTTAGAATTTCCTGTAGTGCTCCAGTTCTTCCTCTTTAGCCTTCAGGTTTACAAATATTCTTTCTTGCTAAATCTTCCCTGTTCCTCCAGTCAACTCCCATGCATGACAGAAATGCTATGTCTTATCCAATCATTATCTTGCTGATGTTTCCCCTCTATCCCTAATTTTGAGAGGCAGCTGATTATGTCCTTATTCGGTAAATTATATTTCATTGTGTTTTGCACTCACTTTTCTCATTTAAATCAACATCTATGTTCTTATTTTCATTTTAGAATGCATATACACTACTCCTAACCTTGGAATGAAACTTGTGATTTTTTTAAACTATTCTGAATACTCAAATTCTAGGAAAAAAATTATCAATTTAAAATATTAATCTTAAAAAAAGTTATATACATCCTCATTATGTGGATAAATTTTATTTAACAACCATTTAAATTGTTTTTAATTTCTTGTCTTCCATCCAGGGATGACATAATATTCTTCAAGGCATTAAAATAGAATATGCAACTTGGTCTCAATTTTCATTTTCTTATTTACTGGGACAAATAAACTATAGCATCAATCTAATGATTGCTTTTTTTTTACATGCCTCAGTAGGGCTCACAGATAGAGCAAGAGAAAAAGGAGTTGACAAAAAAAAATTTACTTCTGACTCCTTTGACTTTTTAAATTAGTTAATTTATTTAAGACTTAGATAATCATGTTGTATGAACTACTTTAAAGACACTATAAAAAATTAAACAAAACAAACAAAATCTGCCTTCTCTTTCCTCTGTTTAGCCCACAGAAAATGGTAGGTGTTCACAAAACTCATACAAGATTTGGAAATTACAAATTTAATCCAGTTGAATATCAGTAATAAGGTACTATTATATGCTGTTTCTAATGTGACCAATCAGCAAATGGAAAGACTAGAGAGAGAAAGCAAAAAAAAAGAAAAAAAAAAAACTAAAACAAAAAACCCCAAACCAAAACCCAGACAAACCAGAACTGTAGATATAATGATAATCTGGGAAGCAAGTATGGTGTATTTGCAACCTAGTTGAAAAACTGTTTTTTCCATGGTGAGTTGTTTCTAATTTTGAACAACAATATACAATGATTTTCAACAATTATATATTTCTCTATTCCTCAATCAGTTTTCAGAAGCTATTGAGAATCTTATTTATTCATTACATTTTCAAATAAATTGTTGAGCAAGTTATGGATCTGATAGACATAGCTATACATAATGCATGAATTCTGCCAAATATAATTTCTAATGAGACTGTTTTATCAAGTTTGTGAATATTAATTTATATAGAACACTTGGAGACTGCCACTTTCATATCTCTTCAGTCATTTAGAGAATGGATTAGAAAAGAGAAAGTATGGTCTGTTAATAAATTAGGAGAACTTCCAACTATTACGCTATATGCTTATTACTAAGTTTTAAAGAAATTATAGTGAAGAGTAAGCAAGATTAAAGTTGTTGCTTAAATCAAGTGATATGATGAGGGCAAAAGTTCTACTGTAATTTTAGTTTGTTGGGCCAAAATGATTTAATATGATATCAAAAGTGAACAAACAAGCTTCAACAAATGCTTGCTATTTACTCACTGACGGCTGTTTTAATTGAGGAAATAACATCAAACTTTATGAAACTGTGACCATTGCTTAAGATAGACTGATAATCTTTGATATTGATGTGGAACTTGTTTCTCAAATATTCCTCTTTTTACTTCTTATGTTAAACCACAGCTCATGTACATTTTGTAAAATTAATTTCTTTCAGATTTTGCAGAAAATAATCAAAATTAGCACATCTTTGTCAGGACAGTAAAAAGGGGATTTTTATTATTGAGCATATATCTTTAGACAACCAGTTAATCATTAAGAAGAATAAGTTTGTAAAATTTGATGGTTTCTGTGTCTTGTTGTCCTGGTTTTGTCTGGAAATTTATTTTATTTTTAGTACCTGTGTTTTGGATTGTAGTGTTAAAATAGTGTTGTTAACACACTGATGTTTTAGTTGTTGCTAAATAGCACCTAGTCCAAATCAAGGACTTCTCAGTTTCCCATGCTCTGTCAGAAAACAGGTGCACAGGAAGCCAGGAAGGACCATAGCCAAACAGATGACCCTAACTGGCCTAAGTTATATTTCATACCATAGAGCGTCATGCTCAGTATGTAAAGTGTGGGAAGTTGTCCTGGAGGTGTCAATCACTGCTTGTGGACAGGGTGGGCATCAGTCAGCAGATAGTGAGCAACTGTATTCTGGGTCACTTGTTTGTCTTGGGGTTTGTTCCTCTCTCTCTCTATTATCTCCCTTTTTGTTACTACTGTTATTGTTATTATTATCACAATTATCATCATCACCGTTATTATGTATTACTTTATTTCAATTTCTACTCTTCTTATCTCAACTCATGAGTTTTACCATTTTCTGATTCTCCTCCTCATCCCACAGGAAGGACAGTGTGGGTAGCGGAATGACTGAATACATGGTCCTTAGTTGCCATATGGGGTTAAAACATGACACTGGCATCAATCAATAGTTTACATAAGCACTGAGGTATGTTTTCAGGTGCCCACACATATGACTTAGTACTATTATTGATGTCCTAAAACATTCATATAGGTCTCCAGCTGTCACTTTAAAAAGACACAGGTTTTCTGTATATCCTTTAGAATGTGATACTTCAGGGCATTAAAACTTGTACCTGAGCTCTAGCTGTCTACCTTAGCCTCCCTCGTGGCTTCAAACTCAGCTGTCTAAAAGGCATGTGAAGCTTCTGAGACCTTCCCATGTGACTAGTAGGTCTGAGACAAGACCTACAGGGCACCCGCAATATTCTAGAGTGGCAGCTAGAATCTCGATGAAATAATATAGGGCACCTAAAATGATCCCAGAAAATGTTGATTATTAAATTGACTCAAGTCTCGCATCTTTATTGTATGGGCATCCACCGGACCTAAAGATATCATCTTTATCTGGATGTCATAATTTGAAATGTTATCTTACTCCAAGTACGAAAGCTTGAAGTTGAATTAGGTACATATCACATTATGTGGCAGACTGTAAGATACAAACTGACAATTTTTTGTTCTAAAAACAAAGCTCTAGTCTTGCCAGCATAGAGGAAAGGGTTCATCTTATTGCATTGCTTTGTATTGATGACTGCCCTCATGCCATGTGAAGAGCTCTCCCACAACAAATAAGTTTTATTTCTTAATAAGACAAACTGATTCTATAACATTTTAGCCCCTAGCTGGAAAAATTGTCCTTTCCATAGGTACTTTGAATAATCTTAGCACACATTGGGAAAAACTAGTAAATCCCTGTTCAGTCCCTTAGAATGGCTAAAATTCATGCACTTGCTTTCTGAATTTGTGCGCCAAGATTTCCTTATTAGTGGATTACCTTAGTTCTATTCATTTCCACCAATGCTATGATGGGCTGTTGTCAAAGGTGTCACTAAAACCATTTTTCTCTGGCAGAGAGTTCTAAATATATTCTGCAAAAAATGATCAAGAAATTGAATTTTTATATGTTTGTTTGTTTTCTAGAAAAATATTTTTACTCAGAATGAAAAGGCAAACTTAAGAATTCAATACTGAAAATGCCATGGAAATGTGCTTTTCAAGCCAGACCTCCTATGGCTTTCAGAGCAGTCCAATTTCAGCTAAACTTCCAGCCTTATGTGCTTTGCAACCCTCCTCCTTCCTTAGCAATCTCTGTAAGAACAGAAAGGGCAGCTGCAGACTGCAAAAACTACGGTTCTGAGCTCTGCACTCACAAAAACTGAGAAGTGGTAGAAAGTTCCAATTATTCCATAATTGTATGTTTGTTTTTGTCTTCGGTTTTTGTTTGTTTGTTTTTCTGTTTGGTTGGTTGGTTTGGGTTTGTTTTTCTGGGAAATTTCAAGGAGTCATAATTGACCAGAGAGAAAGGTTGTTTTATGCTATTTTATGCTAGCTAATTTTATAGGTGACTAAAAAGTTCAAAGAGGGATAAAAGTTCTTGCTTAATCTCTTTATTTTCAGAGAGAACTTGTCTTTGAACATGTGCAAGTAAAACTTGATAAGGTGTCTTTTTCAGGAATGTCTCCCAACAAGGCTTTGGGGAGAAAGAGCTAAAAGAATGAGATTCAAAAATCCACAAATTCTCTCTGGGTTAATACATAATACTTTAACAAAAGCACTAAACCTCAGTGAAATTATTGATTGCCAAAAGATTCTGGTGATCAGAAGTTAAAGGCTTTTCTTGGAGGAAAGTATAGTTTGTCCTAGAAGGAAGAGACATAATCCATGCTGTTAAGCATACCATGCTTAACACTGCTTAAAACTGCACATAAACCCAATAGAAAGGTATAGCATAATGAGTTGCTATTCATTTGGACATAGTCCATATTCAGGATTGGGATGAAATTTGACCGTATAATGTAGACCTCTGCTTCCTCTACAGTGTACAAATTTTAAACAGTACAAAGGACATTTTGTGTGCAATTCTCAATGCAAATCCTCGTGTCTGCTGGTATTCTACCCTTTCACTGACATATTATTCTAATTTTGTCATTAAAATCCCTGAAATGAGGTTTGTACTTACTTGATAAAATGTCAAACATACTGTGTGCACTTACATGTTGAGGTAAAGATTTCTATCCAACTTCCTTCTTCAGCAATCATTACTTTCTCTTCCTTTCTAGCACAGCATCCAACCAAAAGGCAGACATCTGTTTTTCAGCTGCTCTTCGTCTAGCTTATAACTTGCAGTCTATGGCATATCATCTTAAACTGTGAGGTAACTAATTAGCAATTCTAAATGAAAGGGGAACTGGAAGCAGAAAGCTACACTCCTACAATAAATATGCCTGACAATTTGTGAAATTTAGGGCATATAGCACTTACAGATAAATGTAGTGAAAAGGCAGAATATATACATTTGACATTTGGAACAAAACCCCATCTCATTATCAAGGCAGTCAACAACCCATAATTCTGATACTTGGACCATTATATACTGAGTGAAATTATTTACTGAAATCATTAAGACATCGTGAATCCTGCAGATAGAAAACTTCTCTTAGAAATACATCTTAACTCAGTAAGTTAATGGTAGTATCCTTTAACCTTGCTGTGAAAACCAGAGCAAATTAAATAGTGACAGGCCAGAGTATAGGAGGATCTATGCCTGTGTCAGACTTTAGTTAATCTCCATTTTTTTAATAAAGTTAAAAATCTTAGTTGCTTTTAGTTTCTACT
Source organism: Neopelma chrysocephalum (assembly GCF_003984885.1). NCBI lineage: Eukaryota > Metazoa > Chordata > Aves > Passeriformes > Pipridae > Neopelma > Neopelma chrysocephalum. The sequence continues at coordinate 38,477,977 of NW_020897691.1, forward strand.
GAACAGATGTTTTCAGTGAATAACTACAATGATGTGCATGATTTATTTTCCCAAAACTAATTCAAGATGCAAGTAATTTTCATCATTTCCTCTAATTTGTATTATATTATGTCTGTCTGTTCCAACATATTCTAATCACCAGTGGTCTAAGTGACTGATTTCAGCAGCCCAATGATGAAGGTAGCTGGCCAAGAACTCCTGAAGGATTTCATGTAAATATTTTATGGCAACAGCTGTCAGAGAGAGAGTTCTTTATTTCCAGGTCTAAAAGACAGCAGAGAATCATAAAAAGAAAGAATCTTTTGAAGGGAACCCTAGAGATCATTTAAGACAACTTGCTGTTCAAAGCAGTGCTGGCTTCTGAGACCAAGTTTCTCTGAGTCTTGTCCAGTCAAGCTCTGAATATTTCTGAGGGTGCTTATTCTACAGCCATTCTGCACAATTTGCTTCAGTGCTTAAACACTCTCTGTGCAAAGAGTTTTTTCTTTTGCCCAGTCATGAAACTTATGACTGCCGTATCTTGTCATTCATTGTGCACAGCTGGGGAAAGTCTGGCTACATCTCCTCTGCAGTCTCCCTTCAGTGGAAGTCTGCAGTAAGACCTCCTTCAGATTTCTTTTCTCCAGGGTAAAGAAACAAATTTCATTTGGTCTCAAAACTATGTCTTGTTTATTCTACTCTCTAATCATCACAATGAATAGCTCCAGTTTGCCTTGTATTGTGAGATGCAAACATTCAGGGAAAAATTACTTCCCACAGCTTTTTACTGTACTCTTGTCATTAATCCAGTATGGGTTTCACAATAAGGTTTATTGTGAAATTTACCAGATCTTCAGCAGCTGACTCATGTTTACCTTGTTGGCTGCTAGAACTCCCAATTCCTTTTTTTTTATATTTATTCAAGCTTTCTGCAACACCCTCCCTTCCTCTCTCCATTTGCCTCAAGTTCCATTTTAGAATGTATTCTTGTTGCCAGCATCACATATCACTGGTATTATCATAATTGAGAGCTACATAACATAGTTGGGGAAGTGTAGAGCACATCAAGAAGTACTGAGTGAAATGATATGGTCAAGGCACTATTGCTTCTCTTCTATCCCAGCAATCCTTCATACATTGCAAGACCTGGAGCTTTTACAGAATTCAGCTCATATAGTAAGGTAAACTCATGTTTTTGCTCCTTCTGACTCATTGTTATATGCCCCGTGTTACAGCGGAACAATTTTAGAATGAATTAATTGTCACAATAGCAATCACATAACTACTGCTTTTGTATCTCCCCTGACAAAAGGCATCTTTTTCAATTGCAGGCACAGAATGTCTACAGGATTCAGTTTTCCCATTAAATCACAAACACCCCTACTTCAGTCTGGCCACACTATCCCTATGACACTAATAATGTCAGTAAGAATATTTAACAGTAATATGTATTAGATGTGTTAGATGTGTTAGATATCAGTATGAGTCAGCAGCTCCACTCAGTATCCATAGCTGACTCAAGCTCATAGAAGATGACTGAGGATGAATGCATGAGTATGCTTCTCAGAGCAAATAAATAAATAAATAAATAAATAAATAGATTTAAAGTTCCTAATAGGCAAGTCCTTCTTAATAGACAGTTCATTCTTGTAACACAGCTGAAAATGCTGCCAACTACATGGAAAAAGGCACAAATGATGATATTGACACTAGAAATTGTGTGTCTGCCAAACAGCCAAATTGAGAGGAATGCAATTTCTCTCAGTGACAGGATGAGAAGACAGTACTTGCTATTGTTGCTATAAGCTTCTAAGAGTTTATGCCTCTGCCTTCCATTTTGATACATTTCATTTCATTTGGTGATTGTACAACATTAATAAGACCAAAGTAGTCTGTATGTATTTACAACATCTGAGTGGGACCACACCTGGAGATTTTGATTGCTATTATCCTCCATTTGCGTCAGCTCACTTCTTTCAGATGACTATTTAATTTTTCCTTGTGTTCTTTTTCTGACTTTCCCTCACCCCAAGATACAGATTTTCTATATTACCTGCAATTGCAGGTCTCCTCTCTCACACGCATGCTGCCTTTGAAGAGTTTTATTCTAGGTCTACTATTTTACTATGAAGCCATGATTGAAACAGTGAACATGAACCCTGTACTTGCCATACTACGTCTCTCAGAAAGCAGGATTCATCTACCAAGTGTGGGGTTTTGCTTGGCCTTTCTTTCCAGGCAGTCAGAAAAGTCAGTAGATACCTTGTTGGTTTGATTTATCTTGTTCTAAAACAGATGTCTAAAATAATTCAAAAGACTCATGGCCTAGGATTGCTTAGTTTTCCTGGTTGACTAAAAAATAAGCTTGTGGTGACTTGTTTAGATGTGGATACCTACCCAGCAAGCACCTAATACCTGAAATGAAATCCACTCACCATCTATGACCACTAGTGAATAAGTCTAGAGTATAAAGTAATTAAATATAAGAACCCAAATACTCAGGAGTATTCTTGTTTGATGGAAGATGTTGATTCCTGTTGAGAATTTTTTTTTACACTTGTTGAGGAATCTTAAATCTTCACAGTGACATGCTGAATGGAATAGGATTTTTTCACTGGTCATAAAGGCAAGAAGTTTTAAGTGTCTAATTCTCTTTTAACCAAAAGCTTGCGTGGTTATCTGTAGGTAGATGTGGTGGGTTGACCTTGGCTGGACGCCAGATGACGACCAAGCCACTCTATGCCCTTCGCAGGACATATAAGAATGAAAAAACATGTAGGTTGAGATAAGGCAGTTTACTAAAGCAAAAGTGGAAGGTACCGCATGTGCAAGTAAAGGAAAAAAAACCAAAATATTTTATTCTCTACTTCTCATGAAGAACCCATATCCATCCACTTCCCAGGAAACAGGGTTTCAGCATGTGTAGTGGTTGCTCTGGAAGACAAATATTGTAAACAAGAGATGTCCTCCTCCAGCCTTCTTCCTCCTCTTTCTTAGCTTTTATATTTGAGCAGATGTCATATGGTATGAAATATCTCTTTGGTCAGTTTGGGTCAGCTGTTCAAGTTGTGTCCCATTTCAAGATTTTGCCCACCCCCAGCCTCCTGAGGAGGAGGTGGGATGTTGTAGAGACAGCAATGATGTTGTGACAGCACTGCTCAGCAATAGCCAAAACCCTGGGGTGTAACAATACTTTTCCAGCTACCAATGCAAAGCACAGCACTGTCAGGGCTGCTATGGGGAAAATTAACTCTGTTTCAGCCAGACCCAGTACACTGGACAATGTGAGTACCAACACTATGTTTGGCACTTGGAATCACTGTGAGGCAAGGGAAAATAATGCTCTGATATTCTCTGCATTCTCTCCCGAGACCACATGACGTGGGGTTTTTTTGTTGTTTTGTTGTGTTATTTTTTAACATGCTCATCCCATCATTACTCAACCTTGAGATTACTTTCTTGCAAAGATGTAGTCGGTTGACAGTACTGACTAATTTCAATTTTTATTACCTTCCTGTAGCTTTTAATGAGAACTTAAACTCTTAAATGTCAGATTTTTGGGTATATTTAGATCAGGCTAATGATCTGGTCTGGATTTTTTTTTCTGATGGATATGAAAACTGTGAAGAGCAGCCAGTTTTCCTTGTTCCCAGAAGATTCACTTTTGCAATTGGATCTCTAATTACTTCAAAAGCAAGGAAGGTCCTTTGTAGGCAAATTATTATTTTGTACTCACTGACAAGACAGCAGAACAGTTATGCTGATGTACTATTTAAGAAGACTCCAGGCATAAAATAAAGCCATTTGTCTTCATTGGTAAATGAGCTGGTAAATGAGCCGACCAGAGTTGGAGCTCCGCTAGGCCTTCTGTTCACAAACCGAGAGGGGCTGGTGGGAGATGTGGTGGTCGGAGGCCATCTGGGACACAGTGACCATGAAATAATAGAGTTTTCAATACTCAGGGATGCAAGGAGGGCCATCAATAAAATCTCTACGCTGGACTTCCGGAGGGCAGATTTTGGCCTATTCAGAAGACTAGTTCAGAGTGTACCCTGGGAAACAACCCCTGAAAACAAAGGAGTCCAGGAGGGATGGACACGCTTCAAGAAGGAAGTCTTGAATACACAGGAGCAGACTGTCCCAGTCTGCCGAAAGGTAAGCTGGCGAGGAAGACGGACGACCAGTCTGGCTGAACAGAGAGATGTTGAAGGAAATTAGGGTAAAAAAGAGAGCCTACCCATTACGGAAAAAAGGGCTGGCTACTCTGAAAGAGTTTAGGAATGTGATTAGGTCTTGTACAAAGAAAATTAGAGAGAAAAAGGCACAATTTGAACTCAATTTTGCCACTTCTGTTAAGGATAACAAAAAGTCCTTCTACAGATACATCAATAGCAAAAGGAAGGATAAGGAAAACCTCCATTCTTTATTGGACATGGGTGGGAACACAGTTATCAAAGATGAGGAAAAGGCTGAGGTATTTAACACCTTCTTTACCTCAGTTTTCAACAGTAAGACAGGTTGTCCTGAGAACAGCTGGCTTCTGGATCTGGTAGACAGAGATAAGAAGCTGAATAGCCCCCCTGTAATCCAGGAGGAAACAGTGACTTGTTGAGCCATTTGGCTCCTCACAAGTCTATGGGACCAGATGGGATCTACCCAAGGGTGATGAGGGAGCTGGCAGAAGAGCTCACCAAGCTGCTCTCCATCATCTACCAACAGTCCTGGCTCACTGGGGAGGTCCTAGATGATTGGACATTGACGAATGTCACGCCCATCCACAAAAAGGGCCAGAAGGAGGACCTGGGAAACAACAGGCTCATCAACCTGGCCTCAGTGTCTGACAAGGTTATGAAGCAGATCATCCTAAGTGCAATCACACAGCATCTACAGGATGGACAAGGGATCAGACCCAGCCAGCATCGGTTTAGGAGGGGCAGGTCCTGTCTGACCAACCTGATCTCCTTTTATCCACCAGGGTGACCTGCCTGGTGGATGAGGGGAAGGCTGTGGATGTGTCTACCTGGACTTCAGCAAAGCCTTTGACACTGTCTCCCATAGCATTCTCCTGAAAAAGCTGGCAGCCCACAGCTTGGACAGGGGCACTCTGTGCTGGGTTAGGAACTGGCTGGAGGGCCAGGCCCAGAGAATGGTGGTGAATGGTGCTGCATCCAGTTGTGTCCCCCAGGGATCAGTGTTGGGTCCAGTTCTGTTTAATATCTTTACTGATGATTTAGATGAGGGGATGGAGTCCACCATTAGCAAATTTGCAGATGACATCAAGCTGGGGAGGAGTGTCGATCTATTGGAAGGCCGGAGGGCTCTGCAGAGGGACCTGGACAGACTGGAGAGTTAGGCTGATTCCAATGGGATGATATTCAACAAAACCAAGTGCCGGGTCCTGCACTTTCGTCACAACAACCCCCTGCAGCACTAAAGGTTGGCCACAGAGTGGCTGGAGAGTAGCCAGGCAGAAAGAGACCTGGGAGTTTGGATTGACAGGAAGCTGAACATGAGCCAGCAGTGTGCCCAGGTGGCCAAGAAGGCCAATGGCATCCTGGCCTGAATCAGGAACAGTGTGGCCAGCAGGACCAGGGAAGTGATTCTTCCCCTGTACTCAGCACTGATGAGGCCACACCTGGAGTACTGTGTCCAGTTCTGGGCCCCTCAGTTCAGGAAGGATATTGAGATGCTGGAGCAGGTCCAGAGAAGAGCAACGAGGCTGGTGAAGGGACTCGAGCGCAAGTCCTATGAGGAGAGGCTGAGGGAGCTGGGGCTGTTTAGCCTGGAGAAGAGGAGGCTCAGGGGAACCTGGAGAAGAGGAGGCCTCCCAGAGGAGGCTCATCACTCTCTACAACTACCTGAAAGGAGGTTGTAGCCAGGTGGGGGTTGGTCTCTTCTCCCAGGCAACTATCAGTAAGACAAGAGGGCATGGTCTTAAGCTGTGCCAGGGGAGGTTTAGGTTGGATATTAGGAAGAAATTCTTTACAGAGTGGGTAATCAGACATGGGAATGAGCTACCCAGGGAAGTGGTGGATTCTCCGTCCCTGGAGGTTTTTAAGATGAGACTGGAGGTGGCACTTAGTGCCATGGTCTAGTAACCACGATGGTAGTGGATCAAAGGTTGGACTTGATGATCTCAGAGATCCTTTCCAATCTGGCTGATTCTGTGATTCTATGATTGTTTAAACAGATATGAAATAATTTTAACATGGACCCGAGCAAATATAAAAATAATTTATAGCTACCCAACCAAAGCTAAAGAGACAAAGGCAAATTATACATTCATATTTACATCTTGAAACTAGGCCTTTCTGACTTAATAAAACCTTTTCTCAGCAGTGCTGGAAGGTGTTCCCTTCCCCTTGGGAACCTTAACCTGAAAAGCTACCCTGAAGGTAAAACTTTTTTTCTCAGACTGTGGAAGCATAGAAGTAATTTTGCTGACACTGAATAGGACACCTGCACAGGATGGGTGGATTTGTCTAAGGACGAGACTCTTCTGGTGGTGCTTCATTAAGAAGTACAGTCTTCACTGTGATGCTTGTGGAGTCAAGTCTAGTGGGCATAGAGTAGCACAGGTGATATATGTTGGGGAATTTTTGTAGTACCCCTTGAGATGAATTAAAAACATTGATGCTTAAATATACATATAAAATAATGATCAATGTATTGGACAGAATCCCACTGTTTTAAGTGACCCCATAAGGAGCCTACAAAGATGTGTCACTAACTGATACATTATATATATTTACACTTGCACCAGTCATTTGAGCAGCTGCATGAGGCACTTCAGCCCAGCCTTAAGTCTATGCCCCATCCCAGCTTTGCCATCCAACGATGACCCCTGGGCCCATACATTTCAGGACAGCTACAAGACAATGCTGCAGCTGTTTCTTATCACCAAGGGAAAATTCACTTCTTTATAGGGAGTCTTTCCATCTCGGGCATTCCTGCTTCCAGCCACTGTAACTCAGTTGGCAGTTGGACCTTCCTACTTTCGTGCTAGATTCCATGCTAGATTATTTCTCAGTCAAAAATTACTGCTGCTGAACAGTTGAAATTTGAATTTCCCCTTCATACAAGTAGTTTAACACATGATTTATAAATTATAATGAGGTGCAGGGAACCACTGTCCAGCCACAGCTATCAGGCATAGCATCATTTTTCAGCAGCAGAGTTATTAGGAAGAAGAGACAAAATTAGTTGTTTGACATATATTGTTTCAATGTTCAATGCTCTTTCGGTGTTCAATATTATTTCCTATGCTGTTTCAGGGGCAGTATTAGCTATGTAGATGCTGTTATTCCTTTTAATTCCTTGTGGTTTTATTGAAGAAAAATTAGAACAGGGTTATTTATGCTTTAGAGGACATGATAAGGAGAACTCTAAAACTGAGCACACAAACCTCCTCCCATCAGTCCCTTCAAATTATTGGAGAGTTATAGTACATTACACCTGTTATCAAATATGTATGTAATGCTTTTCTAGAAATATATTCTAACCCCACTGAAGCATTGGTTGAATTACAGGGACAGAAGTGGTATTTTACAGCCTCTACTTACATAGAAATCAGCCTATATGATCTGAAGAAAGTCTATTTGAGATTATGTGATTTTATATTACCCATGTAAAGTACATTATTTTTCAAAAGAAAAGAAGCATTTTATTTCTAGATGCAGAAGAAGACACATGTGAAGCTTCCTGGAGAAAACTCTTCTGTAGCTTCTCCGCAGCCTGCACTGCAAAGAATATGACATGGTCATCAGCACAGAGAGATCACAAATTGCTTTCTTACAAGCATAATAAGCATAACCACATGAAGAATATGGTTGCAAACTGTGCATCTATGAGCAACTCCTTGAAATAAATGGAGTTGCAAGAGAAAATAACCAACATAGGTAAGACCAGAAAAAGGTAATTAAATGAAAGTTGTATGCATGTTCTTTGGGTGATCTTGGTTTCAGTATTTTAATGTGGTGGGTTGGTCTTGGCTGGCTGGAAGTGCCCACCAAACTACTCTATCACTCCCTCCCCTCAACACGACAGGGAGAGAAAACATGCATAAAAGCTCATGAGTCAAGATAAGGATAGGGAGATTAATTGTCAGTTACCATCATGGGCAAAACTAATTCAACTAAGGGAAATTAATTTAATGAATTCAAATTAATATCAGATTAGGATAATGAGAAATAAGAAAACTAAAATCACCTTTCTCCCACCTTTCCCTTCTTCCTAGGCTCACTGTCACTTCCATCTCTTTTACATTCTCTTCCAAAATGGCACAGGGAATGGGATTTGCGGTCAACTCACATCATTTTGTCTCTCCTGCTCCTTCCTCCTCACACTCTTCCTCTGCTCTAGCATGGGGTCTTTCCCACAGGATAAAGTCCTCCATGAACTTTTTCAATGTGGATGCTTCCCATGGTCTACAGTTCTTCACAAACTGTTCCAGCATGGGTCCTTTCCATGGGGTGCAGTGCCTCAGCAACATATTGTTCTCTAATGGGTCCCCTGCAATGTCACAGGTACTGCCAGAAGACCTGTTTCTGCAGTTATTCCTCTCCACAAGCTGTAGTTTCTGCTAGGAGCCTGCTCCAGCATGGAATTCTCCACAGGCTGTAGGTGTATATCTACTCCAACTTTGGACCTTCATGGGCTGCAGGAGAACAGCCTACCTCACCATGGTCTTCACCACAGGCTTCAGGGAAATCTGCAGCACCTGGAGCACCTCCTCCCCCTCCTTCTTCCTCAACCTTGATGTCTGCAGGGCTGTTTCTCTCACGTATTCTCCCTCCTCTACCCCAGCTCCCACTGCACAGAAGTTTTATCCTTTCTTAGACATGTTATCACAGAGACACTACCAACATCATTGGCTGGCTCAGCTTTGCCCAGTGACAGGTCTGTCTTGGATTCAATTGAAACTGGTTCTGTCAAACATGGGGGCAGCTTCTTGTGTCTTTTCACAGAAGCCACCACTTCAAGCCTTTGCTGCAACCAAATTCTTGTCATGTAAATCCAATACACTAAAATAATTGATTTTTTTCTGAACGGATTATAATTAGTTATTTTGAAATTTGAATGATAATATGTAATTAAAAATACTGAATTATCGAGAGCTGGAACTGTTTAGCCTAGAGAAGGGAAAGCTCAGAGGTGATATGTGTGATGTATAAAATACATGCAGTGTGTACAATGGATATAAATACCTGAAGGGAAGATGCAAAGAGGACAGAACAACCATTTTCAGTGGTGTCTGGGGACAGGGCCAGAGACAATTGGCACAAACTGAAACACAGGATGTTTGCTCTGAACACTGGGTAACATTTTTTTACTGTGAGGGTGACAGAGCAACCTAAGGAGGCCGTGGAGTCTCCTGCCTTGTGCGTATTCAAAAGTCATCTGGACACAGTCTTGTGCAACTGGTTCTAGTTGACCCTGCTTGTCAAGGGAGAGTTTGGACAAGAAGGCTCTATGCTGTATCTGCATTCCTCCTAAAAAGGTTTACTTTTCATGACAAAACCCGTTGAAGCTCACTCTTCCACCTGCCCCCTGGTGGGGTGGGAAGAAGAATCAGAAGACTATGTTAAAACATTTGGGTTGAGATAAGATCACTTTAAAAATTCAAATGAAGAAAAAAACAACGAAAAAAACAGTAATAGCAATAGTAATAATAGTAACAAAAAAGAAGAAAGAGTGAGGAATAAAACTCAAGAGAAAAAAGTGATGCACAATACAATTCCTCACCATAAATCGTCACCAGCAGGGCCTAGATTCTCTTTATGCATAAACTCCGAAGAAGCTTAGTATGAAGTCGCCACAGTGATAACTATAGTACAAAGCCTCCTGTTTAATTAAGTCATGTTACCACAGGAAAGGAAGGCAGTAAATGCAGCGTCGTTTTCACAAAGTTTTTTAGAAAACCTCTGTAGGAATAGACACTGGTCTGAATGCATTTTACTTTTGTACCAAACAAAGCACTCAGAACTAAAATAAAGAATGGAACTAAGTGAATATATGATGCTATGGTGAAAAGTCAATACAGCTTTTGTAGAATAAAGTCACGACCTACAAATTTTGAAGAGATATTTTGTGATGCAAATGAACTTGTCAATAAGGATCATAACAGTATACATGGGCTTCCAAAAAGCTTTCCAGAGGCTTTTTTTTTTTTTTTGAAAGTGTGTCCAGGGAAGAAGAATCTTCACTTTCAGCAGGAATGGATGCGTTTATGTGCTCTTTACTGGTTAACACTTTTTTTCCTGTTAATACTATTTTGGATTTTTTGTAAAAAATTAGTGGGCCAGTACCTTTACTAGACAGGAAATTCTGGAGACTGCGGTATGCTGAATGTAATCATGAAGTCTCCCACTGGTTTGTATTGTATGAGAATTCAACAGGGAATTATTTTGTTTTGTGTATCAAGGTCACCTTGTCTGTCAAACTGCAGGACTAAATGTAAGAGATGATATAGCGGAATAGTGATTGGCTAAAATTATGAACCACAACTGGGTTTATCAAGGGAATAGAAGTCCTTACAAAGGGAACTATGTTCCTCACTGAGCCACTGTGCCATAGAGAATCCTTTCTCTTAAGCAAAGCTTGTCTCCACTGTTACTGCACTCACACCAAACCATAAGGTTTCACTTTGTAAACCAGAATTGTAAAAGGAGAGGAACAGGTTTTTAGACCATTCATGTCAAGTAGTCAGCATCTTGTGTGTATATTGTTTAACTACACTTATGATGTGGGCCTGGCTTATCATGGCCTGTTACTTCAATTGCGTATAACTTCATGTAATATAGGAAATGCCACGTCCATATATAAAGTAATAAATATGTTAGACTGACATAGAGAATTGTAACTTAAATTAAAAATATATTCCAATACTTAGCTGTGTATTCTAAGTTTCCTATGATACATTGTAACATATGAAAAGACAAATAAGAAAGATAAATTGTATAGAACGATTTCTAAAAATGTCTCAGAAGAAAAAAAATACAATTCTACCATTAAAATAACTTGTCTAATGAAAGGTAATGCTGCACAACATAAAAGGAAGTTGGGGAGCAAATATGAGCATTGCTAAAATATTTAACTTATATTAAAATTTACATGCTAGGAACTACATGTGTCATACTAATGAGAGACATCATTGAAACAAAATCCTAATGGCAAGATGGTATTGGGAAAAAAAAAGGCAGCGAAGTAAACAAAAGTGACAAAATTAAATTAAAAAATGCAAGCCAAAAATTATAAAGAATAATGTAAACTTGCATGCAGAATGCAAGGTCTACAGTTGTTTCTGTGCTTGTCCTTAGTCTGTCAAAACTTAATTCTTATTTTGCATTGATAGTAATTGTAGAAGGAAGGAAGTTAAAACCTGACAGCATGAGGAATTTTCTTCTGCACATCTTTATTTCTTGCCTTCAGTAAACACTTGACATACTGGCAGGTCTGATCTTTACATAAACCAAATGTCTACCAGTGCCTGAAAGACACAGTGTTACCAACGCTTTGCTGATCTTTCAAAGCCAGAGTTAGTGTCATTCAAGATAAAGGATGTGATTAATATTATAAATTTAAATAATCTGTATAAACTCTGTATTATTTTGTACTTGGTGATCTCAAGGATAGTTTTGAAGTTGTCTAAAAAATGTTCCTTGCAGCTTTCAGTAGAAAAAGAACACCGACTTCTAAAACTCTGCAACTCTTCATCAGCTGGAGACCAAACTCACTTCCTCAGGTTCTGCCTCCCAGTGAAATACTAAAGTGCTGGATTACACCAAGGAAAAGGAAATTATTTTAGCACTGTGTTTCACAGAGGATGGATGGGACTTGACATTAATGTTGTGTGCTATCGACACAATGAAACTGTCTCCCTGTGAGAAACACAACAGGGAATATATGGTGTAGTAAAGAAAAGTTGTCTTGCAGAGAATTTACACCTGTACTCCAAAGATGACTTTCATCCACACTTCATCTTCTTTCCTCTTAACAGATTACACCAGCCATGAAATCACCTGATTTGAAAGACCACATTATTCATAGATAAAATCTACTGGAACCCCTATTCTAAGGAGTCTCCTGACTTCAGTTATTTTTTTTTTCTCTGAGAAGGCTGTAATTTATTTGGGTGAGATAGCACTTTTCAACTTTTGAAGTTATATTACAGAATCATAGCATCATATAAAAGGCTCAGAGTGGGGCTGAGCACATTGAAAAACGTAAGGAAGAAGGGTGAAGAGGAACACAAGCCTGACTGTACCTTAGTACCTTAGGACGATTTATGGTTTCCACACACTGCTCCTGCAAAAAAAAAAAGCTTTATAATTTAAATTAAATATCAAGCATGTAAAATACAGAAACAGTCTTGAAAGGCTGAACTGGAATCCAGGACTCATTCAGAGTCTGTAGGTCTTCAGAGCTTTGCTTGATAAATGTTTGAGAGTTTTTCTTCCATGTAGTGGCACAGTTTTATTGGGAGGAATAATGTCTTGCTGTTTAAATGCTTACATTCTTTATTGGTTCTCGTTTTGTAGCAATGACATGTTTCTTGTTATTTTATCTTCTCACTGAGTTTGAATCACTCCTGTACCTCTCTAATCTAAGACTGTAGCTTTTAGTAGTGCAGCAGTTCCATTACCAACAACTATAATTGGAATTATGTCTCTATCTTTTTAATGGTGTTGTTTTTCTTCCCTGATACTCTTGCAAATCAATATTAATGTGAATATTTAAATCTACAAAATCTGCACCTAGTCTATTTGAAGTATTAGATGAAGCTTGCAAAACTGTTCTTTTATTCAGTTCCGCCTTCCAACCTAGTCAAGTTAAAATCATAGAAAAGTGTCAGATTTGCAATTTGTTCTCAAAGCTTTTAGCTTTAATAGCACAGTGCTGTATGTTAAAATATAGGTTTTTTGTGAAGCACTGAACATATGCTCCTGACATACATAGGAAATAAATGCACTATTTGGGTGAATGGCAGATTCTTATATAGATTAAGAGAATGGATGAAAGTTGGAAAATAGATTTAAGGGGAACTTTTACAGGGGGCTTTCCCTGATGCTTTTAATGTCTCTGTTCTTTCTGTGAAGAAAAAACAAAAGCCTAAGTTCTGAAGCCTTTTTCATCTTTCTTTTTCCTTTTTCAGGAAACACATTTATCCTTTGAACATACAGGTGAGATAATACTGAAATATGTTTCAAAAGTAAACAGTTTATTATTTGTAATGAATCTTGCCCAGCAAGTTTCTCTGGACAAACTATTTTGTACACATGTAGTGCTGTCTTTATTGCATTTACTGATACATGGGTTGTCACAACAAATGGTATAATCAGAATAACACATCTATCATCTGAGGGAGATCTTTGTTTTTTGGAGGACATTTTTACTGTGCTTATTTAAGCAGCACTACTCATTAATGTGCTTGAGTCTGTTTTCATGGATTCATTGCTCATTTACAGCTAACCTGTGTTTGCTTTTTAATTGTGAAATATATAAAGTTTTTACTAAAAATCAGGATTTAGTATAAAATTAATCCAAAATAAATTCAAATCCCTCCTCAGAAGGCAATTCTACAAAACATCACATGTGCTATGTTTAACCAGACATCTACTTCCTTTAGACTGAGGGGAATGGTTTATGGGCAATGCTGACCAGAGCAAAAATCTCAGAAGGACCCAGACCTGATTTAAGAGTGAGAATTAGAAAGAAAGTGCTGTGCAGTGGCCTGTAGTCTGAGGCTGAAATTTTTGGTTATACCTAGACTAACCATCATTACTCTGCCCGTTCCAAGTGTCTTGTTTCCTTTTGCGCTTGGTATAGTGATTGTTACAGCACGCTGGGGAGACCTAAGGAGCAAAATAAGGAGATAACTTTTTCTTTTCAAATGTTTCATCCCTTCATTAAATGTCCAGACAATCACCAGAACTTGCACAAGGAGAGCATCAGGAGTTTATACCCAAGAGTGAGAGATAGCCAGACAATTTCAGCAGCAGGTCTAGCTGTCAGATCAGCTCAGTCGTGACATGAATTTGTACCTGAAGTATGAGGGCATTCAAAGTGCTGAAAATCTCAATATACAGTCTGACCAGTCAGCTCACAAGAGAAAGATCCAATGACACATCCTCAACTGACTTTGGCCAGTAACTAAGGAACATCTGGAATGTGTTTTAGGCTACTGCTTACAAAGGCTAATGTTAACTCAGAAATTTATTTCTCAAGGATTCTCCTGTACATAATGGAAAGATAAAAAAGGGGTAAATATCGTTCTCCATTTGAAACATCTAAAGAAAGCTTCTGATTCAACTTTCTCTCCTTCAGTTTCTATTTATCTGTATAATTAGCCTTATTTAGCTACTCAGGAGTAGAGCAAGGACAACAAAGAATGTGAATACTAACAGTGCACCCACAGAAAGTTTTGAGTCATAGCAAGAGAAAAGCAAATACTTAGAGGCAAGTAACTCAGTTAAAATAACAAGAGAACAAGGGCTAAAAAAAAGGACATTAACAGGGGCAAATACAATGTTCAGAAAGGATATTTTTAACCTTAAACCTAAGGAGAATGAGAAAGATTCTGGACATCTAGAAACCGATGATCAAAACTTGTTTCCAAGATATGAAGAATCTAAGGCATCAAAATGCCTGTAAGGTTTATTGGATTTGCTGATATCTCTACAAAATTATTTCATAAACAAAAGCAGTCATGCTCAAATAACTTTGTGCTCCATGATTCATTCAAAATATGCCTTGGAGGACATAATCTGTACCTGTCGTCTCAAGACTAGTATCTTCCATGAGCACTTTAGGAAACAGTCAGGAAAAATGAAGATATTATTAGTGCACTTCTAACTTCTTCCTAATCTCAGTAAGCCAAGGACATGTGAATTTCTGTGATGTGAGTTCTGGAAAGTGTTCAGTAAGAGAAACTTGAGCACATTTATGACACTTCTCTTCCCTCTAATGTCTAGTTTCTAGGTAACATCAAAGGGATGTAATCTAGGCCATATGAAATCTCCTGCTTATTTTCTTTCTCCACACAGTTGCAAGGACAGGATATGATGGAAGATTCCTTGGCTTCCTCTCCTTCATGCATAATTTCCTAAATGATGGATATATACAGTGCAATATGAGACAGCCAGGGCATATCTATGAAAAACAAACTTTCCTATTCAACTTTGAGTTTAGCTGCAGGAGGTATAATCTAGGTCTTGGTTTTTATTTAAACAGCTACTTTTTGGGAATACCAATTAATACAAATGCTACTTTTCTTTTGATTTCAAAGATTATATTATATTTCTGAAATGTAATTGAAAGTTGGCAGTTTACATTTAGAGTATTTTCTATTCCTCCCTATCCTATTTGCAGTCTGTTTTCTATTAGAGTCTGAAGTGCATCATTGCATTTAACTGCTGCTGTTTGTTACAGATAGTGGGGTCTGGAAAGAATAGTAGTATAGAGGTAGTAGCTGATAAAGTATATAATTAGCTTACCTCCTGAGACTCAAAGGTTAGTAATCTTGCTTTCTGCTTTCTTGGAGGATGCAAAATATGTTTTGTCTTATTTCAGTGGTTCAATAACAGTGCCTATCACTTCTTTTTTTTAAAAAATTTACTTTATCAATACCACACAAAGTGGCAAGTTTTTTGCTTAAGTTACAGGTCATGCAGAACATATTAAAAATTGCAATGGCAGCAAATAAAGCTCTACTTCCCTAGAGCACCATGGAAGTTGTGCATTAATTTGTTCAGGTAAGATTTTAAAAAAATGGACAGCAATCCTTGGGTCTGTAAAATCCTAAATATTTAACTATTCTGTAGGGGGCAGCAGAATCTAAACAAAATTAGTGTTAAAGTTGGGAGACAGGTGGAACAGGAATTGTCTGCTTTTCACTTTATGCTGGTAGGTAGCAATTTACTTACATTGCTACAAAATTAGCAACATTGCCTTATTATTATTCTTTAACTTAAAAAACACAGGTTGTGTGAATTTCTTTTTATCTAATCTCTTATTTTATATACGAAACTACTGAAGCTGAACAAAACCATTGAGATAAAATTAACACACAAATTGTTTTTTTCCTCCCTTTGGGGTGAAAAAATGCAATTTCCAAGGAAAATGCAATTATATATAAATATTTATGAAACAAAAAAAGTCAAATAACATCAGTGGGGTTTTGTATATGTGTGAGGCAGCAAAAAATAATACCAAGTTAGACTATTTGATTAATTATTAACATTTTCATTGCATCCCAATGGGGAACGTATTCTCGAAAAAGAACACTTTGGTATTTGTTATTATCCATAATTAATTTTTAAGTGGCAAGCTAGAGCACGAGTCAAAGAAATTTAGTTTTTAACTAAACAATAATACAGATAGGTTCTACCTTTTTGTTAGGAAAATAGTGAAATTAAAGGTACAATATAAGGATATATCCTACTTTCCCCCACACTGCAGAATAAGTTTTTAGTAGAAAGAAATTAAGAAAGCAGTGGGAATAAATTGTATGCTTTCTTATTCAGTGGGGAGAATCCACTCTGGTCACAGTTTTAAATGATATGACTCTAAGTAAATGGTAGCATTTTTCATTTAATAAGTTATCTATTCATGTAATCATGTGACCTGAAAACTGTAGAATACAATACCTTTCAGTCTTACAGCATTGGGTCTTTGACAAAATATTTTGACTCTGTAGCTGAGAATAATTAGGTGTAAGCAGCACGTGGAGTTCAAGTCGTTCTGGTTTAGTCTTGATACACCACTTTACAGTGGATTTTTTTCCAAAATAATGTGTTAGACTTTGAGTTTTCTGGGTTTATTTCTGCATTACTTAAGTTGATGAGAGACTTCTGAAAATCCCAATAAGAAGCGGATAAAATTATAAAAACTACCTCAATTTTAAACCAGCAAGCAGCAACAGCAACAAGTGCTGTCAAAGGGATACAGTACAACTACATGATAGTATACTGACACTGTTTAAAGCATATGAATTGGTGAATTACAAGGGAGA
The DNA here is from genome assembly GCF_003984885.1 of Neopelma chrysocephalum. Taxonomy (NCBI): domain Eukaryota; kingdom Metazoa; phylum Chordata; class Aves; order Passeriformes; family Pipridae; genus Neopelma; species Neopelma chrysocephalum. The sequence goes on from NW_020897691.1 coordinate 38,494,967, forward strand.
TTTCAGCACTGCAATGTAGCACAAGCATCACTTGTAAACTAAACCGAAAACGTTAAGCAGTGATCTACCTCTAAAATGGCAAACGATGAGCAGGCAGCGGGAGGCAGCTACAAATGCTTATATCTCAGTTTAAGTGTCTGACACTGAGATGACTGCTAAACTGTCTTCCACCACTTATTGTAGTATGAAATTATTAAGTTGAAGCCCAAAATCTTTCTTTTTCTCACACTGCTGAGAAATACAACATTAAGCTGCCTTGCACTGCAGACATTTTATAGTCCAAGGCAGTGACAGCAAACTTCAGAGCATTTGTAGAGTCTGTCAGCATAACTATCAGAGCAGATTTTAGCTTCCCACACAGAACAGGTATTTATCTAGCCAGAAATGAGCTTTGAAAGGAGTGAAGAGAATGAAATTATTTCAATAATGTAAAGATAACATTTTTCTCCCTCTATATCTCACATAGGATCAGGCAGACATTGTATCTGTTCTCAATACTGAATAGTAGGCTCCAGGGACTCAGTAGTCCACTCTGTCCGCACCAAAAACCCACTGAAGGTACACCTGGGCCTGCGCTGACTAATTCTTGTTCTCATTCCCAAAATGTGGCATTCCCTGAACTATCAAATTTGTGTAAGAATGTTATACAACGACAAACATGTATCTTAGAGAAAAATATGATTTTTAAATGTTACCAAGCATTGCAGTACAGAAAAATTGGAATTTTATTTAAATAACTACATCAGGTACCAAGACACACTTGTAAAAAAAAAAAATTTTTTTTCATTTATGTGGAGCATGTGTTGATCAGAATTTAAACTCAAGATAAATATGCATATAAGACAAATAGGACTTTTCTAATTTCTAAAATTATTTGTTTTGTATATTATTACTTGCAGTAGACCTTGGAAATTGCTGAAGGGATAGACATCTGTATTGGGTCTGACTGAGCCCGAGTTCATTTCCCCATAGCAGCCTCACAGTGCTGTGCTTTGCGTTGGCAGCTAGAATGGCGTTGATAACACACCAGTGTTTTGGCTACTGCTGAGCACACCACCAACACTGTAACATTCCTTCCTTAGTTGAGGACAAGATCCTGGGAGGGGACCCAAGTAGGCCAGCTGACCCAAACTGACCAAAGGGCAATTCCAGACCATATGACGTCAGCTCAGATATAAAAAGCTGAGACAAGGAGCAGGAAGGCAGGCATTCATTGTCTCCAATGGTTGCCTGCTGAGAAACCATCACAAGTACTGAAACCCTGCTTCTCGGGAGTGGCTGACCATCGCTGTTCATGGGAAGTAGAGAATAAACCCTGCTGTCTTTCACTTCTGCACGCGCAAGCTTCGCTTTGCTTTTTGCTTTAAATAAACTGCCTTATCCCAACCCACGAGTTGGTTTTTTCCACCTTACTCTTTTCCCTCTCCTGCTGGGAAGGGGAGTGATAGAGCAGCTGGGTGGGCACCTGGTGTTCAGCCAAGGTCAAGACTGGGTTGAAAAATCATGATGATGTTGCTGTTGTTGCTGCTACTGGCTTTTCCCTTTCAGACTTGAAAAGTTTCTTTCTTTTGACTGGTATGTAAATCCTGTAAAAACCTGATCTAAGAAAAACACAAAGGTTGCAGTTCAGGGATTTTTTGCCTCACTTCCTTTCACAGAAATGAAATGACAGATGACTTCATCACCCCTTGTACAACCTGATATGATTATGGGACCCACGTGGGCATCAGGAGCTCTGCAGTAGCTTTGTGTGATTTTGGTAACTCTAAAGTCTAACTAAAGTCTAACAGCTTTTTGGGTAATGACCTTTCATGAATGACAAGGATCCTTGTAGCCCTTACATATGGAAACCATAAATTGCACATAATAAAAAAAAACTGTAATAAAAAAATTGTACATAATAAAAAATCTGATATTGTTTCATCATGTTTCATCATGATATTGTTTCATCATGTACATCTGATATTGTACATCACCCACATGTAACAACAAGACCACTAGGGATCTGGATACTCTATATGCCCAGAAGATATTGAGTAAGATTTCTCCAAAAACTTAGCATCTTTACATCTTGTATTTAGCATATTTTAACAGATTTCATTCACAAATAATCTGGATTATACTTTGGAACACTTTATGTTCATATATTTTATGAACAGAAACAATCTTCAAACACATGAACAGTTATCCCAAATAAAACTTAGCTCAATACATGGTTTCCAGTGCTAGCAAATAGAACAGCGGCAAAAAAAGAGCAAGCCTCTTAAAGGGTATACATTAGCCAAAGCATTTGAAGATTTTCAAGTGACTTTTGGTTTATAAATTGCCTTCAAAGAGTTCAGGGAGTGTAACCAGTCTGGCATGATCCCTCAATGTTACCAATACATGAAAATACAATATTGCACTTTTCTAATGTTCTTTCTTTTATCTATTTGTTTGTTTGTTTGTTTAGAAGATTCATATTTCTTTGTTTAGCAATAAAGGATAAAAATGTTATCTCTATGATTTTTATTTTTCTGAAGCCAGTATATTTGCAGCATAAGGTCTACTGACCTTAAGATCATCAAATATCTCTTTCTTTTCTTGTGCTGTGCTCCAGGAAATGAGCCAAATGTTCAGACCTCACCATGTGTCCCTGGTTAGCTGCTCTTGTATGTTAAGTTAAGCACATGCATATCTGTCTGACTGCATCAGGGGCAAAGTGCTTAGCTCTAAGCAACTGCTGACAGCCTTTGTATGTATAGCACTGAAGCACACCGTATGCTGCTGGACTGGACCTCCCTTCAAACTGTCAAAACAAATAAACAAGAACAATTTGTTAAAAGTAGATTTCATTGTCCACAGGTATGATCCTGCATTTAATATGTGGTTCAACAGTATTTTGTATGCAATATTGTCTCTGATATAACATTGAGGGACAAAACCTCTGTTTCAACAGATATAATGGAGAGTCAAAAAAATGTGCCTAGATTTTTGGGAAAAGCAAACACAAAGGATGAAAATGTATGGAAATTCAACAAAGTAGTGGTTTTTTTAAGTTCTTATTCATCTGTCTTGAGAACATATAGGAAGTATTAGAGAATTTTTCCAGTTTTAAATGGAAATACATTTTAAAACTAAATAATTAGAAAGTTTGTGTGCATAAGGATCTGAAAATGTCAACAATGACACAATGGAGAAAGAGTGTAGCAGTGACTTCAGAATTAACCTATGTGAACCTCACTGAAGTATCTTTCTGCCTCTGGAATAAACTCTGGTTTGATAAATTATTCAAAGATTCTTTCTATGTAATCTGTACTGAAGTTTCATAGAGTCATAGAAATACAAGTCTGTAAGACAGGACTAAATATGACCCAAATACATTCATGGGGGAGGACATTTTCGTCATTCTATTTTTCGTCAGCCTTTGAAGTCGTATTTGGGAGGAATGTAAGTAAATGAAGATAATGTTAAGATAGAAATGGAAGGTCAGGTTTGCTTTCAATTGTGCAAACAGAAAGTAACTTGCAAGTAGAACCTGAGTTTTGAAACCAGAAAAATTTGATGCTTTAAACTGTCTGCTGGTGTGACTCGGCTGGCCTTTCAGTTTCAAGAATTTGGATATTCTAGTCTGGAGGAAAGGAGATCTTAAAGACCTGAAAAGGATTTTATTTCCCTTGTACTCATATGAATTTTCGTTCAGAGAAGTAACTACCTCATGGCTCTTTTTTTCCCACTACACCTTTCATTTAATTAAAAAGGTTGCAAGGTGGTTGTCTACTGTTCAAGTATTGCCTTGAAGGTGTGTTTTTGCACAGGGTTTGTTGCTACTATTATTGTACTTCTGTCTCCAGGACTAAAATACAGCAGAAGGAACACAAATGAGACACACTGGTTTCATGAGAGCCATATGCAGATCCCTCATGAGCTATAATTTGAGCCCTACTGCCTTAGAACATCTTTATCTGAGGCCATAAGTTTTCTGCACGTTGTTAGAAGACCAGAGTATGCATTAAACAGTGTTCTGCTTTGTTTTTTCACTACAGCATCCAACTCTTGAAATAGAAATTCTTGACCTAGAAATAGAAACAAACAGAAACAAAAATAGTCACAGATATTTAGTATTTTTTGAAGATTCAGTTAACTAACTTGTTTTTCATCAAGGATGGACTTCACTGTGAATTTCTATAATTGGCTGGGGGGACTTGTTTCCAAAGTGGTATAAAATGCATCAAAGGGAAGAAATTTCTTTTGGTTAACGTGCACATAAAAAGCGTTAGCAATCGAACATGTTCTTGGTGACATTTTCTTACAGATTTACAAAAGAATTTACTTTAAAATAATGTATTGATGATTTTTGAAAGCAAGATGCTATATACCAACTTAAGCTAATGTCCTTTTTAAAACACTGTCTTACTTCCCTGAGGGGTAATAGATATTGTGACTTTGACTGATGGCTTTGAAAGAAAGGAGAAAATTATTAAACTATACTTAACTAAGTGTATTTTGCCTAACTTTATTTTGTATACCTCTCAGGTATATACATGACAGATTAAAAAAAATATATATATGCAAAATTCACCTGCTTTCAAAAAAAGAAAATCTAATTTAATATTTGGACATAAAATCAGCATCCATCTAGCCTACTGTCTCCAGCACTGGTCAAAAGTGAAGGTGTGTGAAAGAATAAGAATAAGATAAGGCTATATTATATTTCCTCTAAGCGGTTCTCACAGTCTTTTTTTTCCAGTTCAGAGGATTTCCTGAGCCTCTGAGGTTCTGCTAAACATCAGTCAATTTGTCTTTAAGTATTTCTCCTAAAAACCCATCTAAATGTCTCCCATCCACAGAATTCTTTGGTAAGAATTCCACAGTATTGTTAGCTGTTGAGTCAAGAACCACAGCTTTTGTTTTGAACCTGAAGTTAAAATTAAGTTTATTAAGTTCATGTTTTGGACACTAGTTCTGTTGAGAAAAACAGTGAACATTCAGTCCCAGTCTGTCTTCTCCAGGTCACTGACAGGCTGATTTTATACATCTCTATCATATCTGCCCTTTCCATTTCTTTTCCAGGCTGAGGCTCACCATTCTTCACACAGATGCCAACACATAGTTTTGATGATTCTTGTAGCCTCTCTCTGAATTTACTTTCAAGTTCTCATATATTTTTTTTCAGATGAGAGAACCAGCATTATATACAGGGTTCAGGGAAAGCATGAGACATGAATTTGCTGTTATGTTTTCTATTTGATTCTCTATTTCCTGCCTAGTGCTTCCTAGTATTTTCTTTTTTTCTTTTTTTTTTTTTTTTTTGATTGCTATTGGGTACTACCAAGCCTATCTTTTTTTCACAGAGCTAGCTATAGTAACACCAGTACCTTACTCCTGAATGTAAATAATCTGTTCGGAACTCATCACATGGGTAAAAGATTGAATTTACTAATGATGTGAAAGATTTTTTTCTCTACTTAGATCACTACAGTCACCCAATTTAATTTCATTTGACATTTCAACTGAAAAATTTCTTTTTAAGTCTTGCTAGGTTTCTTCTGAAATTTTTGTTTGATCTTGCCCTTATCACTTTGAGTAACTTTGTTAGCATCAGCAAACTTTGTCCCCATGTTGCTTGCCTTTTTTTTCCCAGATTGCTTCAAGAGTGTGTTAACACCGAGCTTGTAACCCAGATTTTCCCACTGCTGAACTTCTCCCATTGCAATTCCAGCCATTATGCCTCCTATATTCGTAAAATATTGCACGTATTTTAGATAAATATTCCAAACTCTTTCTCTTTAACTCGTCATTGCCTACTTTTCTGGAAAATCTTTGGTGAGAGATTTTGACAAAAGATTGGACATCTAAGTAGACTGTGCAGTTTATTAGATTAGTTGAGTAATCTTGAAAAACTCTGAAACTATTAAAATATATATCTTCTGAAGGACTTCTGTATTTCCTTGATGCAGTGTACAGAATCAAACCACCAAAACTAGAAACAGTTTGAAGTTTTTCAAGACAGAGCATTTGCTCACAAGAAGAGAAAAAAGCTAATCAGGTCATATTGCGACAACTGCCATTACAATATTAGGTTATACCAAAGCATGTTATTTCAATGTTTGGATCATGTTTAAGGTTTATTTTTTGTTGGATTTGGAGAAGTGACTAAAATCCATGAACATGTTTCACTATATAAAAAAGTGAAATCAGAATAAGTTCATCACTCTATTACTTAAATTTGAAAAAAAAACCCCTACTTTTAAACTTTCCCTGGCTGGATTAGATACAAACCCATATTTTTCTAATTCCTATCTACATTACCTCTTTGTCTTGACTCTGAATGTTATGAGACTGAGACATAGATGTACATCAAAACATAGGGTTTATTGTTTCTCTATTTTTTCTTTCTTCATTGGAGTTCTTTGGTATTTTGTAATGACATCTATGTTATGAAAAAGAGAGTTTAATGAATGAAATGCATCCAACAGCACCTTTTGTAGCAAGCAAGTTTGGACACTACTTGTGTTAACTTTATCATTGTAGTCAACATATGGAGAACTTGAAAACTTAATTTAGGTGAGCTGGTTTTGAGTGTGCTTGTTTCTTTTTTGATGCAGCTGGGAGTGATCTTCAAGTAAGTTCATACTTATATGACGTTGTCAATATGTTGCTTTTTTCCTAAGTTGTATTTCTGATGCAGTTTTTCCACTGTCCTGTAATATTAATTGTCTGGCGTTTGTGTATTATTAAATAATTGATTATTTTTTTAAAATATCTCTTCTGATCAGTAAATAGATAATTTAAATTACTACCAAAATATTTACATTCACTTACATTCATTAATGCATAGTTAAACTGTTAATTAAAGAAAGAAGAAAAACAGTTGGTTACTTGTTTTGTAAGTAATTTACTATGTATATGGATCCTAGTGAGTAGGATTGTATCTGGTGTGATATTTTATTTGGGACTTATATTCCACACAGAAGAAAAAAATCTCTAAAGACGTGCTACAGAATTTGAAAAAGGCACACTAGATGGTAGAAGATCACAAGCTTTATCATAGCAGACTTAAGTAACAATAATACAAATGTTTATGTATTTATCTAACTTTAAAATATTCAAATAGTTTCTGAAATCAAATGCAGTTGCACCTGACTTTTAAATTACCAGTATTATTTTCAGTCCCTATGGAAAATTTATGAGAGATTAATTCTTCTCTGAACTGCTACGTTGAAGTCTTTTTTACAAACTCAGTCTTGTCACAAGTTAAATCTACTTTCATTGTTGGACATTCTCCAAAATGGAACATTTTCCTTTTTCTGAGTATTTAAACATGAATCATTCTTTCCAGTACTACACTGCTATACAAAATCAAATCATACAGTGCAGTTATACACCTATCAATCATCTCTCTAGGCTTTTGGTTTCTTTGACTGAATTAAAATTTTCTGTCAAAACATTTATTTTTAAGCCAAAGTACTTAGCAGGTGCAGGATTTTTTTCTTACACTTCCAAGTCTCAGGCAGATCATCTACCATAAAAAGTGATTTTTTTGTTCTGCTGTTCATATTGATGCAAAATATATTTTTAATTTGATATTTATATAGCTGCATGTGTGTACTTGCAAACATACATATGTATTTTTTTCCACCTGAAGCAAAGCTGTAGCTGCAAGCAATTTCCAAGAAATGATGGAGATATTCAGTAAACGGGAGTGTATCATAACCCTATTTTTTCCCCATAATGGAAATGTGAAGTTTTTGCTTTCACATTGCTAGGCATTTTCATTAATATATTATCAAGTAGTGCCTCCATAGTAAGAAGAGTGACAGGGAAGGGTCTCTTAGAGTCAAAGGAATCTCTAATAATTACATCTGTTAGGCATTGTTTAGTAGAAAAATATTTCTGTGTAATTGTCACAGATGAAACCTGCCTGAAAGTATCGCTCAGATAAGTGAGACCTTGTCTACATCTGCCCAGCATAAACTCATAAGGTGACTATAGTATACACTGAGGAACACAAACCAAGCACAGGGATTTTCTGGTAGAGGTTTACTCAAAGCTCTGGACCGCATCTGCTTTTCTCTAATTGTTTGGGTATATGCAGTAAGGAAATAACGAACCACAGAGAAATTCTTAATATTTTTTCATCCAAGTAATACACTTGGTACAGTAAACCAGAAGAGGATAATGACCAGGTAACAGTAGCTAATCGATTTTTGGTAGGGAGAAAATCAAAGAAATCAGCCTAAGGCTATATGATAAATATAGACATCAGTGGCTTATGCCAACCAGCTAAGTTAGGAAGTAATAATTAGAGAAAGTGGTGGCCCTTTTGGGGGAACACCTCCCCAGATGCCTGACTCCCTGCAAATAGCTAAGCTTGAGGTGGACCTGGCACACAGAAAGCTAGCTGCCCTCCGGGCTGTTGTCCCCTTGTCCAGTTAGAGCGAGCACCCTCCTTGTGGGTGAGAAGACCATCCTGGTTTCTTTGTCCATAAATATCTTGATCAACACCTCCCCATTGACACAGCATGTATGCTGGAGTGGGGAGCGTGCATGCCAATGTCTAAGCACCTTTCTGGGTCCTTGGGAGATTTCCCATATAAGGACCCACTCTGGGTGGCAGGTTGGGTGACAGGAAGGGATGAGGATGCTGGAAGGGATCTTTGAAGCTTTGGAGAGGAAGGAGACGTTGCAGGAACACGTGTCAGGCCTGGCATGGATTTATGTGGTGGGTAGGAGGAACGAATGGCTGGGAAAGGTCATTGCTGGGTATCAGTGGGCAGAGTACCTGTACCTCCCGAAACAACTTGGGGCTTGGCTTTCAGAGTCAGTCCCTCTCTGCCCCCACAGGAAGTCCTGTTTCACCTTCAGCCTTCTCCCTTGCATCAGGGCTTTGCTTTTCACGTCAGACAGAAGAGTGGCAGGTAGGGAGCCTCCCCTAACTCCCTGATCCAGCAGCACCATGTTGAGGGATGGACAAGTCCACCACAGGTCCATAGTGAGATGTTGGCACGCAGAGCCTGCGTGGCTTGCAGCCATATTTATTGTTGTCTACACTTCAAAACTCTATGAAAATATTTTTATTTTTTTTTCTTAACTGATATTTCAATAGTTACATGAACTAGATCTCTCCACACCTCTAGGCCTGTGAGAAAAAAATGAAATATGATACCTAAATGGTGCTATTAAACTGTTTCTTTTAATCCTGCCATAATAATTATCTTCTTTGGGTTTTTTGTTTGGGGGAAGGTATTTGCTTTTTTTTTCTGGTGCTGGATCATTAATACTACAAATTCTTTAGTTACATAGGTATGCATAAAGGATGATAGGTGGACATAAAAATAATTCTGAATGACATAGGCTCCAAATATCTAAATGATGAAGAAGAAAGAACGGAAAATCTTTACTAAACTTAAATGGTTATGTCCACACCCAGTTTTACATGAAGCATTGATATACCAACAGAACCTCTATTATTGATTTTTTTTTTGATAGTATGTGCAATTAGGAAGCAAAACTTCAAAGCAAGTAGAATATACAAGTCAGACATATTTTCAGCTTTCTTCTGCTGAATCTTTCCCATTGTCTTGAGGATATTCAATTTATCCACTCGCTCTTGCTCTGTTCAATTATCATCACACATAACTTGAGCTGCAAAAATGCTGACAGATGTTTTCTTCAAATATTTGTTTCAAGTTAATTTTTTATTTTTTTAACTGTGAACTGGAATTATATGAGTATTTGATAAAATTGCAGAAGAATATTCTATGAGATAGTTACAATTTGAAAGAATGTTAGTAAATATTTCTTGAAAACAATTTTTAATTGATTAACATGAATATTTACATCACGCATCTGCTTTTTTATTATGTAATCCTTGTAGTTATACAACGAAAGAAATGGGACCTTGAACTGCTTCTCAACACTCTTCACAGTCTCACTGTCACTTCTTTCAATTAACTGTACAAGTCAAAAGAGAAACAAATTTAATTTAATTAAATTAATGACTTACCACATTTGCTCCCATAACTGTCATCCACCTGGTGTTTAATATTGTTGAGTCTTACTTTGCTGTAAGGATGATTCTTGAATTGGCTACTTTTTATCGGGAAGAAGAAATGCCGGAAACATCCCCACTCCAGAATTCTGTTTGCCAAGGGAAAAGTCAAGGGGGAAATCTGAGGCTGCACAGCTGAGCCCATCCTATTACTCATCTCAAAGAGAGCATTTCATTGCCCTGGTTATGTTGGCATTTGCTTAATGGGTGATAATCTTACCAAATCCTTTATCTTGAAAAATCTTAATTTGGGGAACAGGGCAGTGAGTGGAACCAAAGCAATTTCTTATTTCTAGCTTTAAGCTTAGATTTACTAGCGTTTCAAAGAAACTGTGCTACTTCTTGCATACCTCTTGTAGGATACCTCAGATATGCTGTGTTTCATCCTAACATGACTGCCAAAATGGCTTAAAATGCAAGAACTTCTAGAGATTGACTTGGAATACAATAGTCAGCCTGTCATGAGAAAACACACGTTTGATAATCAAGTACCATTAAGCTAAAACAAATCATAGAATCATAGAATCATAGAATCATAGAATCATAGAATCAGCCGCGTTGGAAAGGACCTCTGAGATCATCAAGTCCAACCCTAGATCCACTACCACCATGGTTAGTATTATCTTCAGTAATCAAAGTCATAGACAATTTGCCTTTCACTAAAAGTATGTTATTGACTGGATAGCTGATGCCACGCAAATAGAAAGGCTGCATTCTTTCATAAGGGAATAGAAGTTCAAAATAGATTTTTACTTATGTCCTTGAAAAGATTTCTTAGCACATCACATTGCTACTTCCCACAATAAATAAATAATCAGACCCTCTGTCTATTCTTTAAATGCATTGTTTTCATTATTTTATTTTTCTCAGTGTGAAATAATATCTGCAGATTTCAATTCACTCACTCCAAGTAAAATGTCTTTGAGGATGGTATCCGACATAAATACATCTGACTTGTATATTTATATTGCACTTGGCTGCATTCCCTCTATCTTTCAACAAAAAAAATTGGAGTTGCAGCTGTTGCAGTTTGTAAATAAATTCTGTGGTGTGAACCACCTAGTATACCTTCTCTTGCCAAAGAAACAGTTCATTGTACTACCACAAATAGATCAAGAGTCTCTGGAGAGGACATGGGTTTTCCTAAATGCTTGGAAGACTTTTTTCCTTACTCTGGGCCATACTTCTTCCCATTGTCAGCAATTGATTTTAAAAAAAAAAAAAAGAAAAAAAAAAGAAAAAAAACAACCAACAAAACAAACTCACAAGAAAAAAAACCAACAAAAAAACCTCAAAACCAACCTAACAACCAAAGCCAAAAAAACAACTGGATAATTAAACTCTACAGTAACTCCAGGCTTTTGTAAATTTAGTTCTACTTGTTTTGAGCACTGTATCTATTCAGGAATGCAACGGAGATGTATTTCTGTGTCATTTATGCTTAACGCTCTGATATTCATTTGAGGTGCTCTTCCAAGTTGTTCTTTAGGGCTTTATTCTTAATGACTTCAAGAGCCACAAGTTCTAGTAAACAAGCCTTTCTTACCTAATCACGCACTATAAAGTATGCAGGGCATACTTTATACAAAAATAAAAAACAGTGAGAGTAGGCATTTTACATTTAATTTGCTTCTGGGAGTGCATATTTATTTTAAAAACATTAAAAATAACAACTGGCTAGTAAAAACAACATCAGAAAAGTGAACATAGTACCTTAGGACACAGATATATATTCTACTAAAATTCAAAGTTGTATATATAAAATTCTGCCCTAGCCAAGTCAGATCAGTTTTCATTTAAGTCAATAGACACTGTGACTGAAGATCTAAGGCAAAATTTGCTTCTAAATTTATCTCTGTCTTACCAAGACCCAGTATAACACAAGAGCTGTTCACATCAAGATGAACAAAACAAGTACTTCAGGACGTAGAATTTAGTTAACTCTACTCCCCATCACAAACTACTTTTCCTTGGGGTTAGCCTAATACATTATACATAACACATAGCTCACAGCACTGGCAATGACCTACATAATCAATCATTACCGTTTCCGTTTTTGTTATCTCACACAAGGAAAAAGGAAGGTTTTGCTTTCTCCTGGCTTTATATGAAGATCACTGAAATCCACCCAAGACTCCTGCTGACTTCAGGTGGAGCTGAAGTGGCTCTGAATGAGCAATATTTGACATCAGGATAGTTTAATGCTTCACTAAAAGACACAAGTGAGGCTCACTGATCCTGGAGTTGCTTCTGTGCCAAAATCATTCCCAGTTTAAACCTGCTGCTAACCATCCCCATTACAGCAGATATGAAAAGGCAGAGGTAGGATGTGGGAATGCTCCCAAAGGAGTCACTTTGATGAAAAAACTGCAGAAGCACCATTGGGCTGGAAATGTCCCCTTGAATCAGAGTAGTTTCAGAGACCTCAGCAGAACTGCAGGAATGTAGTTGGGTGAGTGGGCTGAAGAAGGAACAGAAAAAATTGTGAGGAGGGTTAACTTCTTCTGTTGCTTGCATAGGCATGAGATGCGTTGGATAGTGTGCTTTTTGTGGTGTGTGCAATTCCCAGTACAACCAAAACAAGATACAGCTTTTTAAATTGCCCTTTAGGTTTTCAGTTAAAATTGTGGCATTTATAATGAACTTCAATTTATGTGAAGAGATAATTTGTCTTTTATTAATTGTACTGTAGATTTATGGTATAGAATCCCCCATTCCAAGATATCTTTGAAAGTGTCTAACTTTTTTGATATTTATCTCACTGTGTCTCTGTTCAAATAGTCAATCTTGGAGAACTGAATTATTTTCAATCTATTCATAAATGCTGCCTCCATGCAAACTTTCAGAAAAATAAGGCTTATACTTGTGAACCAGATTAGAGTAAAAAAAAACACCTGTTGTAGTGGTTTGAGCCAGGTTTTCCCCCTGAAACTAGGAAAGTGGTAACCCCCAGGGGGTGGTGACCCTTGGGGCTTGACCCAATCAGTGCTCCTGCAAAATATAAACATATCTCTGGAGACCGGAAAAAAAGCAGTAGTACTTGTTGTTGGAAGAAGAGGTGGCCATGTTGTAGAGGCCACGAGGAGCCAGGGCAGAAGCCCTGGGGGCTTTGCCCCCCCCCCAGCCCCCGGTTGGGGGGCTGCAGGGACTCAGAACTGGGCTGAGTGGCTGTGGCTGAGAAGCTGGGGGAGTTTCTCCCCTGTAGGAACAGTGGGAGACGCTGGGAGCAGCAGCGGAGACAGCAGCGTCCGAAGAGCAGTGGCAAAGAGCCAACTGATAAGGACCAAAAGGAGCAGCAGAAGCTGGTATGCTGCATGGAAGACACAGAGATGTCTGAGGAGAAAGGAAAGCAGAAAGGCAGCACCTGAAAGAGGACTGAGCCAGCAGCAGGAACAGAGTTTCGGGGTAAGAATTGGATAACCCAAACCCCCAAACTCACTGGAGATTCCTCTGAGAGAGAGGAGGATGATTGGACTCACTTGGAAGAGTCTTGGAGTGCAGTATGCACTACAGAGAGGAGCAAGAAGCTCAGACTGTCCTGAGAGCTAAAGCCAGGACGGCCAAAGGAACGTGTGTGGAGGGGGTGACCTTGGGCTTCCCCCCCCCCCCTCCTTGCTGCAGCTTCAGAGAAGCTGGCAGCCATCTTTGAGTCAGAGCATGGGAGCTCTGCACAGGGGCTTGATTTCCCCTGAGGATACCAGACTGTCACCCCGTGCTTCGTGATATGACCGTGGTGATGCGACCTTGTCTGGGGTTATGTAGTCCACGGAAAGACCCCCGTTTGGAGACGGAGGGCCGAGGGGCTTGGAGACCCCCTCGTGTGTGCTGGCAGAGAGCCAGCAACTACTACTGCTGCCTGGAAGAGAAGAAGAGAGCCTGCTGCCTAGAGAGAGACCTGCTGCTGACAGACTGGAAGGGGTCTTTTCTTCTTCTTCTCTCCTGGACTTTTATTTGGAGGGAGAAGAGATTGGGCCCATTGTAAATATTATTGTCATGGTAGAGATAGATATAGAGTTAAGATTGTATGCAGTGTATTATAGTATTTATTTATGTGTATAGTCTTTGTAATATATTCCTTCCCCCATATTGAGTCTCGTGTTTTTGTCTGGAAAACCCATCTCACATGGGGTTGAAATGTGGGTGGGGGGGCTAGGAATCAGAATTGGATTTTGGGCCTGCTCAAACCATGACACCTGTGTTCAAAAGGGGGAAATATTCCACATACTTCAGAAAACATACTTGAAAACTTCTTAGTAATCCTCTTTTCTCTTAATCTGAATAATCTGCCTGATTGATATAACTACATTCTGTTCAAGAAAAGTACAGCTTGCATTTCCTCAGTAGAGACTTATTTTCTCAGGAAAATCAAGATTTTTTTTTTTATGTTACATAATCCAGATGACAGATGCAGTAGTTGGATAGGAAATTTCTCAAAACTGTTATTTTTTGTTAGTTTGATCTATAGGGTGTGATGAAAGAGGAGAAAAACAGTTAGCATAGCCTGTTCTCCATGACATAAAATACAGCTCTGGGTTAGTGAGGTTCAGTGTTCCTCTACCATCAGTGTGTTGATTGATATGTGTGTTTTCTAACTTGTCTATTCAGAGAAAGAAAACCCACTAGTGATATAAATTAGTACATTAGCTCAAATGCCACAGGTATGTATTATGGGGCTACAGACTTCAATCTTTTATATGGTCCGTGCTATCATTAGCATTGATGCACTGTGTGCCGTCCTTCTAAACTGCTGGCCTTTACAGTTTGTTCTTTAAAAGGTTAGAAAATCACACACAAATAACCTATGCTAGTAGTGTTCACATATTAAATACCTGTAATATTTTATGCCAGCATTATTGAATCCTTATTTAGTTCCCTTGTACAAGTTTCGAGATACAGAATACAACAACAGTGATTTTTTTTCTTCTTTTATGCAACAGTACCCATTGTTATTTGATACACAGCATGCTCCTTCAACAGCGATGAAGCAAACAAAGGATATTCTTGTCTCTGAGACCCTTCTACTGTACAGGCTGGATGATCTGGACAAGGGAATCACATGCACCCTCAGCAAGTTTGCAGATAACACCAAGTTGGGCAAGAGTGTTGATCTATTGGAGGGTTGGAAGGCTGCAGAGGGATCTGAACAGGCTGGATCAGTGGGATGAGTCCAATTGTATAAGGTTCAACAAGATCGAGTGCCAGGCCCTGCACTTCAGTCGCGATAATCCCATAAAAAGCTACAGGTGTGAGGAAGAACGTCTGGAAGGATACTCAGCAGAAAAGGACCTGAGGGTGTTGGTCAGCAGAACATAAACCAGTGTGTGCCCAGGTGGCCAAGAGGGTCAAAGACATCCCAGTTTGTATCAAAAATACTGTGGCCAGCAGGACTATGGGAATGGTCAGCCTCCTATATTTGGCACTGGTGAGGCTTCACCTCTAATCCTGTGCTCAGTTCTGGGTCCACACAAGTCATTGAGGTGCTGGAATGTGTCCAAAAAAGGACAATGAAGCTGATGAAGGGTGTAGAGCACAAGTCCTATGAGGAGCAGCTGAGGGTACTGTGGACAGCATGAAGAAAAGGAGGCTCAGGACTCTACAATCATCTGAAAGGATGTTATAGACAGGTGGGGCTCAGTCTCCTCTCCCAAGTAACAGATGATAGGACAAGAGGAAATTGCCTCAAGTTGAGTCAGGGGAAGTTTAGATTTGATATTAGGAAAAATTTCTTCATGGAAAGGGTTTTCAAGCATCAGAACAGGCTTATCGGGGAAGTGGTAGAGACACCATTCCTAGAGGTGTTTAAAAGATGTGTAGATGTGGCACTTAGGGACATAGTTTAGTGGTGGACTTGGCAGTGCTTGGTCAGCGGTTGAACTGAGTGATCTTAAAGGTCTTTTCCAACATAAATAATTCCTTGATTCTTTGATTCTATTCTAATATCCTTGAGAACAGGACTAACTGCCATCAATTTCCTGTGAAATGGTGGGTAGGACTCTCAAGTCAAACTTTTTCTTTCCCTCCTTCCTCTCAGTACATACACACGCACGCACTCATACGTTCACACACAGGCACTTCTTCCCTGTTCTCTCACACTTATAGGAGACAGGCAAGCAGAGGCAAGCAGAATTGCTCAGGGACTGAAACCAGAGCAGGGAAAAGAAGGAGGCAGTGCCTTAAAATGCACCTAAAGTGTCTGCCTATATCTAAACATAAATATTCAGCATTAAAATATAAAACTGAAATAAATGAAAACTGTGATCTGAATACAGATGACGATATAGAGCAGATTCATTCTCTAAACAGAATACAAAAATAATAAAAAAACACCTCACATGCTTGTTATTGAGAAATTCTCAAACATAGTTGTGAACAATATCACGGAATCAGAGAATTGGTAATATGAATCTGTGCCTTCAGAAGAGGGTATTTTTTCTGTATTGAATGTGAATCTGTACACTTAATAAAAGGACAACGTAAAATCTGAACAACTGCCACTTAATTGCAGACTATATAGGCTGCTGAAAGAGGGGAAAAATATGCAACTGATTATACAGGGAGTATTTTTTGGTCTAGTACTTATCATAAAGTATGGAACAAGGCTTCATTAGTAGAAAAATGGATCTATTTCTTACTTTTCTGTTGTGACTCTATCTTTTGTCTTTTGATAGGAGAGACAAATGTAGTGGCAAAACCCTACAGGAATTCAAGCATTCTGTCCCCCTCCCCTCCCTTTCCCTCCCCTTCCCTTCTCTCTCCTCCCCTACCCTCCTCTCCTTTCACTGTAGTTATAAAAGTACTGATTGCATAAAAGGAATTTCTTAAATAGGAATAGATTTTAAAAGTGTTTATGACCTTCAGTTGCTTATAAATTTCTTTGTTATGTTTGAAATGAGGAAAGATTAGTAGCAGGACTGTTGATTAGTTTAACTTTAAGAGAAATAAAATTGTCCTCATCATGCTATTGAAGCTAGGTTGTCTCAGAAATCTGTGTACATACTTCTAAAGTTATTGCGGGTTAACATATTAATTAACACACGCATGATTTTCAAAGAAATCTGAATTTCAGTCAGGGACCCTAGAGGGAAAGACATTTCAAGGTTACTGTGTGATTATAAAACCTTGAAAGTCTAATACTCCTTAAAAACATTCTTCATATTTAAAGTGGAGGGAGTATGGCTTTCATTATGTGTCCACGAGAATTTCAAGAAGGTAGACTGGATTAGGTCTTGAGCTCTGCTATAGAGTTACTGAAGATCAGGTTTGAAAGGAAATAAGCAGTAGATACTTATGTTTTCTGTTTATATTTATATTTACTGACTAAAACATTCTACCATAATGATATTTCAGAACTTGATAAGAAAAACCTTTACAGAGCACCCAAAAGTACTGCTGATATTACATAAACTTTAACCTAGGGCAAATAAAGATCCTCATTGATTCTCTTGGGAAATTCTTTTGAGTTTTTTATGGTGCATCCACTGTGCCCCCTTTCTTGAACTATATCCATAATTTTTAAAAAGGAAAATACACTGAAAAATTATTGCTTCACACATTTCAGCATTTCCTTCACCTGTAGAGCATTTTAACTAGCTAGACTGAATTAGAGATAATTTTGCTACAGTAAAACAGGTTTTCACTTGTTATATGGCTAGTTCTATTGATTCCAGTGCCTCACATATGATGTATTATGTAGTTGTTTAATCAGCACTGACCTGAAATGTACTTGAATTTCTCTAGACACATTTTAGATTTGGGATTTGACACTATGACAGCGATTCAGATTAACTTGCACTTTTTAAAAAGAAGATATGGAGAGAATGTCTTTGAGAAATAGCACTGTAATTTGTATCAGAAAAAGACTGTTCTAAAACCTTGTTTGTCATAAATCCGCAAAAAATCAATATAAGGATTAGAAAAGCAGTATGGAAAATTGATATACAGTCTTAGAATAACTTTAAATCTCTGTAGTTCAGATATCATAATTTTGTTTCACATTTAGCTAATGTCAAGTTCTCCCAGAAAAAGCTCTAGTGTAAAGGCTAAATAAGTTAAAGTCAATTCTAATCCACTGTCTTTTCTGTGTGGAGATGTGGGCTCCTCAGGAAAAATAATTTTGCAAACACAATGTGTGTCTCATCTAAGACTCACATTTTGTTACAAAATGGGTCAAAGAAGCATTACATTTGCAGTATCTTCTTCTCACGTTATCCCCTGAAAATACTTTGAGATAGCAGAAAATGTCAGCCAGTAAGATTTACTATGTATAAAATTTGTTATGTAAATCTGTATTTATCAACAAACAAATCCATAAGCACTCTTTCAAAGAGAATGAAGGTACAGTAATTGATGAATGTATGAAGAGTTTCTTTTGCTGTGCTGTTTTAGGGGAATCATGCTACTGGTAGATGGGGAAGGTAGTGGTGGTCAACGCCACATATTTTCCCATTTTTCTGTCTTAGTAGTTATTCAATATCATGGTCTCATAGTTGTGAAAATAACTAATAACTGTTTCTATTTCACAGAAGGACTTACATTCTGGATACTTGAAATGCTTATCTGAAATAATACTTGATTTTGTGACAGACATATGTATAGCTTTAGGACTTCATTAAGTAAAGTTTTCATTTTAATAAAGATGGTGGCTTCAGATCTTGACTTCTTGAATACCATAGCGATTCAGGGCAAAAGGCATCTCAGGAAGTCTCTATTACAAATTCCTGATCAAAGTAGGATGGGCACCGAGGTCAACTCTTAGGCGTTCAGGATTTATCCAGTAACTCTGGAATATCTCCATGGACAGAGACTGCACAGCCTCACTGGACAGTCTGCTGGATCACTGCTTTATTGCCATCATAGTGAAAAAGTTCTTTCTTATATCCATTTTGAACATTTCCTATTTCAATTTGTGTCTGTTGTCTCTTATTC
The DNA here is from genome assembly GCF_003984885.1 of Neopelma chrysocephalum. Taxonomy (NCBI): domain Eukaryota; kingdom Metazoa; phylum Chordata; class Aves; order Passeriformes; family Pipridae; genus Neopelma; species Neopelma chrysocephalum. Next base: position 38,513,925 of record NW_020897691.1, read on the forward strand.
CATGAGATCTGTGTGCCATTGAAGAGCCTTTGATCTTCTTGGTAGCCTCTGTAGGTACTGGTGGGTCTTTAGGTCCCCCCAGAGCTGAACTTGACAAGCTCCCTCAGCCTGTCTTCACAAGCTCCAGCTCCTGACTCTCAATAGACCTATCTCTTGGAGACAGTGATGTCTTTCTTCTACTCAATACCCCCAAAGAGGTTGCAGTATCAAAATGTGTTCTAATGAGATAAAGAGAGTAATCACTTCCCTGAAATAACAGACTGTGCTTGTGTTAATACAACCCTGGATTTTGTTGGCCCCCTTTGCTACTGCGTCCTGCCGCTGGTTCATGCACAGTTTGCTGCACATCAGAAATCCCAAAGCCTTTTCTGAAGAGCCAGATTGCTCAAGCCAGGACGTCCCAAGCCTGATTCTTTACAAGGGATTTTTCTTTGTGTGTAGGACTTAGAATATCCTTATTGGATACCACCATTCCTCCTGACTCTCTGCATCCTATTTGACCTGGATTTAAGGTACCACTGAGTCTCCCTATGTCATCTACAAACTTTATTAACAAGCACTCTGTCACCTGATCACTGATAGAGACATTAAACAAGACATGCCCAGGAAAAGACCTATGCAGTACTCCATTTGTTAATGGCTTCCAGATTTAGTATGACCCATTAACTGTTGTCCTCTGAGTCCATCCATTCAACCTGATTTTTACCTATCTTCTTATCTGTCCATCCAGACCCCAATGACTTACCTTGGGTACAACACTTTGGGAGGGAAATAGTGTCAAAACCTTTTTAAAAGCTTTGAATCACAATTGTGAGTCACAACCTGTTTGACCAAGTATCCTCAACACACCAGCTCTCACCATGATGACAACCTTTATTGATCTCTCTTCTGATCCTGTCCCACAAGCTCTCAGTCAATCTGTTGTCCATCCCACAAGAGATCTTCATACCCCCAAGGGGCTCCTTCACATAAAGGGAACACTCATTCTTCATCTTCCTTGCCCATCATTCCTTGTTCTGATCCCTCTTTGCACCCCAGTCATGTGAGCTATGCCACCAGCAATTTCACAGTTCTGTGACCTCACAAGGAATTCTAGTTCCATCTGCATCCATACTCCCAGTTACTTTAAAACATTTGGGTTAGAGACCACAATCCACAGGTAATGAAGAAACCATGGAAGTAGAAAAGATGCAGATGCCACTTCTGGGTGCACTAAAATGTACAGAAAATATTTTGTATTTATAAAAAAAAATATCCTGCCACTGCCTAAATTTTTTAGTAGTAATTGAGTGTCCTTGATATCTTGCAGCATCTATGCTAATACAATCAAAGGCTGGACAGTAATATTTTAAGCAATTTAACTGAAGAATTCCACTGCGCCTTAAAAAATATTAGCCACTGTTATACTGCCTGTGGACTTACCTTTCATGAGTTATTAATATTACTGGGGAATTCTTAAATTTTAACATTTTCTTATTGTAATATATTACTATGAGGGATGAAAAAGTATGAACAATGAAAATAAACTTATAGCAGGAAATAAATAATTTATATCTGAAAGTTAAATGCAGCAAAATGGGAGAGAACACAGAATGTTTCATGTAAAGATAAAAAACAGTGAAATCTTATTTTTTAGTACATGATGTTTTGTCTGTTCCTCATAGGATAGAGAATCAGTACACGAGAAAAATTAAAAATGGCTGCCAATTTTTAATGCACAAGTCTCCAATGACATTTAGTCTCTTACAAGAACAGTGACTTGTCTTTTACAGTGTACTTCCTCTTGAGGTAATATAGTCAGTCTTTTCCCTGCTACAAATGTGAGGATATTTTATTCTTTCTTCTAAGCTATGATTATGTATTATAGACTAACACATAGAATGCCAGGTTGGAAGGGACCACAAGGATCATCTGGTTCAACTTTTCATGTCATCTTAAGCCCTGAATATCACTTTTAACTGTAACATTTTTACTCCTCGCAAATCATCACAACATCAGTCACATCATCCTTCTTATGCAAGGGAAAACATTTATATTTATAGTCATAGTATTGCTACATTTATTCTAATTAAATATATTCATAATTGAGGATTTTGTCCTTCCTCACAAGTAACATCTTAGATCTTATGTATTTCAGTGTGTGATTGACATCAAATCATCATTGAGCAAGGTCAAGTCAAATCTCTTTGCTTATGCAAGGAAAGAATCTCAGCAAAGGTCACAGCTGATGTGGAGTTTCATCTGCTTTAAAATTCATTCAGAACTGATCAACGAATTATGTGAAAAAGCAGCTGGATTCGTTATTTCATCCTTATTTGAGGAACCATTTCTAATATCTTCAGTGTTGTTTGAAAAACCTTACTTTACTTAAAAATGATGATGTGGTGCTAGTAATGCATACCTTTATCCCTTTCCTATCAAGCTATCAGCAATAAATAGATGGAAGACAATAAACACTAGAACAGTGTATCCTAGAAAACGCGGTACTTTTTCCCCTGTTACAGGTTTCTATATTCTTCATCAACTCTGAAATCAGGGAATTGTGATGTTTAAAGGAGCATCTAAAGCTTCAAGATAAGATTCGTGAACACTGATTACACTCTTTATGGTGAAGTACTCATTGGAAGGATAAAATACACTATGAAAGCTATCAAAACTTCAAGCATTTCACTTCAAATAAATGTAAAAGCTGATGTTTCTTCAATCTTAACTTTTTTTTAGTAGTATAGAGCGTTTATAGAATTTGTTCTGATTTATGGTCACTTAAAAAGGCAGAAACAAAAAATTTTATCTTTTATCTGCAGAAAGGATATCTAACACTTGAGTTAATATTTTATTTAAGATAATTGGTAGAATTCTCACTCTTATGCTTATTTTTACAGAAATCATCTACTGGTGCTTCATAGTTTGCCCATTCAGAATAAACCTTTTTGTTCTTCCTCATCATCCACACCTGAAATTACATAAATGAAATAGTTTCCTGTTAGGATTTTGAAATATATCAGAAATTGATCATGAGGCATGCTGGTCAGACTGGTAAGCTTGGTCTCAAATTGGTGCAGGTGCTCATTTACACTTTATTTTCTACATTGGCAACATCCTTTCAGGTAAGTTTTAACATTCTAGCTTTTATGACTCAGCTCTTGCATCTGTCATACTCTTGAATCATCAAAAATCATGATTAAATCAATCCCACTCACTTCGCAACTGTTTCAACACCAAATGCAATACACATTTCATGAAGCTGGTTAATTTATGTGCTGAAAATTTCTAACTTTAGTACTAAATTCTATTACTTTTTTTTGTATTTTTTTCTATCTTGATGCTTCTAGAATTAAGACTTTATTCTCCGTACTACCATGTTATTTCTGTATATTCCTGTATACTTCACTTTCCACTTTTAGAGCAAATCTTTTAATTTTTTTCCCCCACTGTTTACCTTTGTATGTTAATTTCTCTCTCTCATCAGCTTTGAAAGTGAGGGACTTTATTTTAAAGTCCTTCTGGTTTTCTGTTTTCTGCCTTGTATATTTGTGTTCCTATGATTCTGTTCTACACTTCGTGTAGAGTATATAAGGAAGCTATTTTACAAGATAAAGCTGTATTGCAAAAGTTTAGTAGTGAAAAAATTATATCAAGCAGACAGAGAACAGCAAAGAACTGAGCATTCAGTGTATGAAAACACTTTTGCAAAGAATGAAATATATAATGCCCACCTCTTCAGAAGGTGGTTAAACTTCACTTTGCAGCCTTGATACACAAAGTTATTGTAAAGCACTTCAAAAACTCAGAAAGAAGAATTGCAAGACTGCTTAAATAACATTTCTAGCATGAATTATTAAGGCAGCACAGAAAAGCAGACACAAAGAGTAAATCTCTTAAGCAAATGCTTTGATAAGCTGACTGAAAATGTTCCAAAAAATGCCATGCAAGAAAGGGGAAGACAAAGAACTAAATGTCAGAAAGATTATTGAAAACTAAAAATTAAGCATATGCAAACAGACAACAGCACATTCCAAAATAGTAACTAGGTAATGGCAAGAAATAATTAGCTAATCAAGAAGATAAATTAAGTATTTTTGACACTGAACATAATTAAAGAAAAAAACATTTCATAAAGGGAATGAATTAAATCTCTGAACAATCCCTGGGATAACCAGGTCATATGCTCTAAATCTGCAGCTGCGAATTAGGCAATTCTTAAATAGCACATTTAAATAGAAACATTACTTGAGATGTACTATTTTGTTTCTGTGTATGAACAACAATATGTGTTGGAGACTTGTTGCAAGAACCTTTGTATGGGCAATACTTCTAGTTGACTCAGTGAAAATCTGACTTCTGAAAAGCTTGCTTAATGGTTTGTGTTGAATATAAGAATAATTCACCACCATTCTGTGATTTGTTCTCTCTTCTCCAATGATAGCTGGTTCTCACAGACAAACCAGTTATATGGCACCAACCACTATTTTGTTCTGTTAACTACAAAATGCTCATACATTTAGATGCTTGTGCACTGCTGGTAAACTACAAGAATGCATACTGTGTCTGCAAACTGGGTGAGTGACTCTGAGAATAAGGTTCCTGTGTAAAGACTCCCCCAACAAATATTTGTTATTTTTGGAAACATTTTTTACAGTCAACAACTCCTCCATAATATTTCTCTGTCAGTGTTTAAAGTAAGGAAAATAAAGTCAAATTCTGACTAGTATTGCTGGTAAGGTTGACCAATTACATTTATTTGGTGTAGTGGCTGATATATCTAACACAACTCTTACCATGGGCAGAGTTAGGTATCTAATGTAGATATATGTCATTCTCAAGAACAGAGTTCATATTTCAGTTCTTAAAATGTGAATGTGCAGAGTGAAAAAGATGTGACTTTAATGCCACCATTTCATATATTTATCTTGCATCTTGAAAGCTTAGTTGCTTATGTGGCCTTTCATCACCAGGTATCGTATTTACTAATTTTTCATTCCTTCTTTTTGCAACTTCCAATTGAATTCAGTTGGACTTCTTGGGAATGTTCTTCTTCTGAATGCTAATATTTCTGTGATTTTATTTATTGATTGATTAATTAATAATATATGGTCAGCTTCACAAAGAAGCTCTTGCTACTTTGCAGTTCATACCAACTGTGTGGTAAGAACCACCAAGTAGCATCGCATTGTTTCTCCTCAGTTCTTTGATGGTATAAAGAACAACTTGACAACTAGGGGTTCTTCAGCAAGAGGCAACAGGTGATAGGGAAGATTCAACTAATCTTTAAAAATGATACATTTCCTGAATTATTTCATTTTAAAAAAGAAAGAGAAAGCCCAAATTTTTAGAATGCGTGGATGTAAAAACTTTTCCATCAAATTAATGTTGTTAATTAAAAAAAAAAGACTGACTTTTCCACTTTCACACCTCTTCTGCCCACCTCTTCTCTCTGGTACCCCTTGAAATTTTTCCTGTTGTCCTGAGAAAGCTGTCTAATTTTATATGGAGGATATTTGTGATAGGGATCATTTTACAGAAAATCTGATTTTGTTACAAAAGAGTTTAAAAGGAAAGTTTCACCCAGACCTATTTCACTTGCTAAATTCCTACCAGAAGGTTGCCTGCTTCTCTGTTCTCTTTTTTCTTTTTTCACAGGAGCACATATGCACTCTGATCATCAGCCTTCACTTGGCTGCATTAATCATTTCAGGATTCAAAGAAAACAGGGAAAAGTGGCTTTATGCTTCATATTGTGCTCATCCAGTTCTCATAGAGCTGGTGAAACCTCAGGCTTTTGTAACTTGTTTTGAAAAAAAGCCTTCTTCAGACCTTGTAATAACTCCCAAGTGACATTTGCATGCTTCAGAACAGTTGGAGCACTGATATCCTGTTGTGTTGACAAATGTATCTTAAATACTTGTGCAGAGCTAGCTGAGCAACTTAAATTCCTTTCAAGCTTATTTCTCATAAATCAAAGGAATTCTGAATTAGGTAGAGTCTGTGGTCCGTTGCTAAAGCTGATGCAACAGAGGTGAAACAGCACAGATCAGAATCTGCCTCTTAGTCTCCTCTGGCAGTAGGTTTTCTTATAGTGAGACTTATGTGTGAATAGGGGAATCCTATTCAGCTCTCTGCTTGTGAGATTGTTTTAAGTTGAATTTGAAGGAGTCACTTAAAAATTAATGCTCTCACAAAGTTAAAAACAGTAAATATATATATTAGAAATATATACAGTTTGATTTTTTTTTATACTATGTAACATGTCCAATCTAGTGGATGACCAAGTGTTTTGTTTACTTGTCTGCCTTTACCGAAGGCTTTTGGGGTGTTATTTTTTTCCATAACCTCTGTGGGATTAGTACTGGTCTGAATATTTTATATATGTTCCTTCCTATCTGTTGGCTTGCTTGAAAGAAAGAGTGACACTTGTTCTAAGTAGTAAGCTCTAAATGTCAAGACCCTGCTTTACTGATGTCCATGTTTTTTAGTCTTTTGTCGAAATATGACTGCTAGGAAGCAAAGGTGATGGTGCTCTCCTGTTTGAAAAGTCATATTATTTCAACACAGTTTTAGTAGAAGTTTTACAATTCTTCTCTGGATCACTTTCATTGAGTAAGTTTTGTGGCACATAAAGGGACTTAGGGCAATATTTGTGCAGTTCTGCAATGTACAGTGCAGTTATTTATTTTCTATTGTATATAATAGATATCGAGTCATTAACACAAAACTAACCTACACATTACAACACTCTAACATGCTCCCCAGACCAAATGAGACACACAGTGAGTTTCTGCTGGTTGGGTAGTCATTATCAGTGGGGTATAGTTAAATATTTCTTGAAGAACACTGATGTTTAGTGCTTTCAAGTTACCATCTTCCAACTATTTATTTCTTTCCTAAAGATTTTATGGCTTCCAGCTAGTATTATTCTTCCTGTGTCTTTGAACTCCTAATATTTGCTATCTTATTAAACTTCTCCTGTGTATTTATATTTGTGATTTCTAATTCTTTTAGCTCATGTAATTTTTCACACCTTCCCAATGATTTCTCAAGAAAACTAAATTAACATCACACAGCTGTGTTACACCAAGCTGACCTTGGATCATAGATGGTTGAAATACTATACCAAGAGTTTTCTTGAAATTGCCATTAATTAGCTGAAAATTCTCAGTGTTTCTATTTCAAAGTGATAAAAAGCAACAAACACAGACTAAACATATCCACATTTGTAGATGTTTTTGGGAAACCTCCAAAGGAAGAGCATTAAATGGGCAAATTATAACTAATGCATACTTCTCAAGTAAATTGTCTTGAAATAAATTAAAGTAAATTGTCTGGTTAAAAATGATGATGCTATCTTAAGAAGTTGTTCTTCGAAGACAAAAATAAATAAAAAAATCAGACAAGTAAAGAGAAAAGCTAGAAATGTTAGCTGGAAAGATATAGATTCATGCTCATCTGACAGGAACAAGTTGTAATATTCTTAGATAAGGCAGTTTCATTTGTGTCTTTGTGTACTGTCTAGCAGTTCATGACCATTTCAAAAGCTCTAGATGCAGCATATCAAAAAAGGCAAAATTAATTCTGATTAATTTTCATTCCCTTTTTCTTGCACATTCGCTGCCTAAGAAATAGGGATGTTTTTAGGCTATACTAAAAGTTGCTAGAGGAAATCTAATTCAATTTAAAAGCAACTTGCTCCATGACACCTTCTGCTGTCAAAGATAATCACTATAAGCTAATTAATAATCGATATCCTTGTGAGGTGAAAAAAACTTTGTAGGATATTTACTGAATAAAATACCACAATAAAAAAGGCTTCTCTATATGTGGTTCTACACTCCAACATACCCAGTTTCTTTAGCTACTGTGCTTCTTTAGACTGTAAAAAATATGGAATATTTGCTGCAGACATAATATATATTTGGATTTTGAAGAGATTCTAAAAGAGAATTCCACCCAAAACCTACTGAAATTTTCCAAATCCTTAAAATAAAATTGCTCTGGAAAAGGATGTTGAAACACCCAAAGGCACTTAGTACTAATTGCCAAAAATGGTGCAAATTCAGAACTTTTATTCCAATGTTGTTTCTGCTGCTGAGTAAAAGTTTCCTGCCACTTGTTTCAGTCATGTTCATTTATTGGAATATACCTGTTTACAAGCTGATTATCTACAAAACAAAAATAAAGCAGGTCACAGGTTTTATTACACTTTCACATGAAAAGACCCCTTTTAAGCTCTTTCTGTTCAGTATCATGCGGTCACAGCTACATCCACAGATAAAAAAAAGTTAAATTTTTAATTTAAAATGGTTTAATTTTCTATTTTTAAAGTAAAGAAGACTGTTAATCTACCTGGTCTTGCTTTTTTTTTTTTTAATTCTTTAGTAAATCTATGCAGCTGTTTTGCTGTCATTTGATTCTTATGCATTGTCTCTTTGTTACTCTTAGTTCCACAATTTTTATGTCTTGATGTAAGGAATAAGAGTAAAATAGCTCATATTTATTCCCCATGGTTGCATATCATTCAAATGTTAAAATGTGTATAGATTATGTGGAAGAAAAACTTTATTTAAAAAAATCCCATTGTTTTTGTATAACAATAGAATAATAATAGAAGAAGAATAATTTTTGTATAATCATAGAATATATCAAATAATACATTAATTTGATATAGTATGCATTTAATGTTAGTGACAATAGCTCTAGTTTTTATATAAATACTTGAAACAGCAACCTGTCAGAGACACCTAAGTACTAACTAGACTATCTGACAATTTCCAAATATAGTGCTGAACTCTTTACCTGATATTTTTGGATTGTGAGATGAAAAGGAGGAAGGGAATAATTTCAGCCAAAGTGATACATTCTTGAATGGACAATAGAGATCACTAATCATTACTAATTAGTAATTTTTTTTTTTTACTAGAAATAAAAAAGCAAAAAATCACTTTTTGATCACAAAAGGCTAATTCTGGCTTTCACTTGCTATCCCTGTAAGATATTGAAAAAGTAAATAATTTTTAAGTGTCTCTGGTTGATGAGTGTGTAGAAAGAAGTTCTTCAGAATCATGTCTGTGCACTAGACCTTACTTCAGTTTTTGTTAAGAAAGACATAAAACACGTTTCTCCTCCTCTACTTTTGAATAGAAACAGCTATAACTTCTCCATTCTGTGTAGGACTTGTTTTTATTAGTATGTGGTGGACATGCTAAGACAGAGCTTGTAAGGATCATTGGACCTTAACCAGAATATAATTTACTTTAGGAGTTCTGGCCAGACTGAGTTGCAAAAGAGGATAGAGATCTGAGGATTGCAAAAATGAAAATATTTTTAAAGCCTTAAGAAAAGCAGGCATTTTTGTGAATTAAGGAACCTCGTAACAAACATTGTAGCTTCTACCCAACAGTCACACTGAGCTTTTTAAAAAAATACTCTAGAAAACTACTCTAAAATTGGACTAGATAAGAATTTGTGCATTTTGGTTGTTTTGTGATTCTGGACCTAAGCATCAGACTAGAACTATGTAGGAATACACAGCAAACTAGTATGCTAATTAACAGTAATTCAATGTAATGAAATTTAATTAAATGTAATTAAATCAAATACACCCATTACTATTTAGACTATGTAATGAGAACAATACTTGTAAGCAAACGCTTGTTTCCACAGAGAAAAGTAAGTAAACATTAAGAAGGCTCTTTTGTCGGTTCTTTTTCCAAATCTATTAGCATCAAATTGTTGTTTCCTAAATAAGGTTATTTTCTACAGCAATAGGCCTAAGGCTTTAATCACCTCAAAATTTGCATTTGTGGTTTCATAGCTTAGAGACTTCATTATCTAGAATCTAAATGAAAATTTCAGTTCTAATCAGAGGGATGTGAAGATGAATTTTTTTCCCCCTCACATAAAAATTGAGCTTTTTTTAATAAAGCAAGAAGAGTTTATATCACATTTAATTGTTTATCTATCTACCTAGTCTCAGAAATCAAAGCCACTGACAGTACTCTTTGTAAGCAGAAATTGCCTTTAGCTGCTTCTGAGATCAAACTCTGCATGTGAAAAAGGAGCCATTGGTATGAAACCTAGCCATATCAGATATTCTCTTTTGAAGCATTCTGGTTGTAATTTTTTTTTGATAAGCATTTAAAGTTCTCTACTGTTTTGTACAGAACTCTATTTTGTAGGCAAATAAAGAGGTGGCGTAAGATGCAAACAAAAATGTAGCCCACATACTGCACATCTGCAAAACTTTTAAGGAACATTTTTTCTTTTAACATCCATCTTTGCTAAATAGTCTCTCTTACACTTCATGTTTGTGAGAACAGTACATTCACTGCAACATGCTATAAACACCAGATCATGCTACATCTTAGTTAGCTTATAAATAGAAAATCTCTCAGGTACTCAGTCATGTTCTGTGCTGCATTCACCAAACCCTAACTTGAACGGTAGTTTTTCAGGTCCTGCTCACAGCAGCTCTGTGCAGACCAGTCACCTATGCAAGCTCAGTGGACACAGGAAGTTCCATGTTTCCATAGCTACCATGCTTGCAAGACCAATGCTACTCAGTATAATGCTAACTCAATAGATCTACATCAGTGGTATCCTCTGAGGTGGTCATGACATTCACAAAATGTCAACCTTTACCCAATAGACCCTATTGAATCAAACCCAAACAAATCAACCTTCAAAAATACAATTTTAATAAATGGTAAAAGCTCCTGCCCCACAATTAGAAATCCTGTTCTGAAAAATGGAGAAATGCCAGAGATTTGGAAAAATTTATGAAAGAAATTCACTGCAGATGATTTCTCATGGAGAGAGTTTAGATTTAGAAAGTGGCAAGAACTGTGTTAGATTTAATTTCATATGTCGCATTTGGCAATGAAAAGTTTTCTGGCAGTGAGGGTCTGTTGCTATGGTGAAGTTGTGGGAGCTCCAACATCCCCCAACAAGTGAGAGCCTTAGAACAGCTCTGTGTGAACAGGGCATGTCCCAAACAGCTGCTCTTTCTACTTGCTTAGGCTTCTCAATAAAAGTTTTGGCTGGTAAGTTAGACTTTCTCATCCTAAAGTTTATTTATGTGTGAGTTCTGCTAGTCAGCCTGGAACTGAGCTTTCTAGGGATTGAGACGACATTACCCATGAGAAAAAAATCGAGATCAGAACCGGTAACTGGGGAAGAGGTACAATATATTTATACCACATGGACTATATAGCTAAGTCAGACATTGAGAGACCTAGTGGTATGAATGTTTTTGTGAGAGTCAGGGTAGTGTGTGCTCTACTAGTAAACTTGTCATAATAGCTAGGGAGGACTATGACTGGTCACCTGGGTTGTTCTAATCTATTTGAATGATGTTTAAGTTGAAATAAGCATTGTTTAAGGTCATTGTTCTCCTATCTGTGCTGCCTCATGTGTGTTCTATGTGTGTGTGATATGTGCTGTACTATTCATACAGTACAGCAGTAGCAACCTACATCTATCACAGTGGGAAGCAGAAATCCACTAGGTTTTAAAGTCTGCCAAGTCTTGTGTTCCTGAACGTTTTGACCGCACGTTTTCTTCCAGTTTTCCAAAATTATTCTTATTTCACCTGGTTGTTTGGACTACATGTGTATCTTCACTTGTTTTATTTATGCTGCAAAAAAATAAGTCTAGATGGCCATGTTAGTAAACTCTATTTTAATCCAAAAGTGAAAGCATACCATCTACTGGATGGGATGTTTTCTACCCTTTGAACAAACGAGTGTGATTACAAAACTGGGTTGATTTCTTTCTTTCTTTCCTCTTTCTCTTTTTCTCTCTTTCTTCTTTCATTCTTTCTCTTTTTTTTCTTTTTCTTTATGGAAATATAGTTTTAAGGGATGTTTCCCTAAATTAATAAATTGTTTATCTTTTCATTGATACCAACATGAGCTGAAGAGTGCAACATGTCTATGGACAACATCTATACATCTACATTGTAATTGCTATGCATACTAAACAGATGTAATATGCAATTTTACATACTATGTACACAAACCTCAATGTTTCGTGCATCTTGCAGTAAGTAAAAGGTAAAGAAAAAAGATTTTATTTTGGTGTGGGTGGTTTTGGCTTGGTTTTTTTTGTTTGTTTGTTTTTTGTTGGTTTTTTGTATGTTTGTTTCTTGCTTAATGATTGGGATTTTCAGTGGAAATAAAGGGTGATCAAGATTGCAATGAACACTTATTTATCTTTTCAAGAACAGAGAACAAGACTGTTAGCATGCAACTCTGGACATGCTTACATTTGTCTCCCTTTCCCTCTACATTTTATGTAGCTCAGGACCCTTAGTTTTGATGTGTACTTTTGGCTCAGGCATTACAATACTCGGTGAAGTGATGTTTCAGTTTTTTAGGTTCCCTGTTGCCTTCCTGTTTTGTACTTTAGCTGGGGTGAAAATGTACTCACCACAAATATACTGTGCAGAAATTTCTTCTGACAAAGTAGATTGTAGACTTAATTGAGCTGCAATGTATTGCAGAATTATTCTAAAGACTTTAAACCTGGACATATCAAATATTGCACATGAAAGCACACAATAAGTGAGGCACTATGACAGTATGACCTCACCTTTCTTGTCTAACTTGACCTTAGATTTTTGTGCAAAATGAGGACACAAAATGTTAGTCCTTATTTTTGGTGGGGTTTTTTTTGTTTGTTTTGGTTTGGGTTTGGGTTTTTTCCCCCCTCCTTCACGTGAGGGACTATTACACCTAGATTCCTTAAAGAATGTACAAGTGAAAAAGTGGTCTATTGAATTTTATGATTTGGTTGTGCTATAGCAGTGGCACTGTAAAGAATTGTGTATCGTACCCATAAAGAAAAACTACTCACTGATAATATTTCAGTGTTCATCTCTCTCCATTCTATGACAGATGTGGAATTGCCCATAAGAGGAGCAGGGTGCAGTATCCTCTCCTAGAAAATGTAATTTTTTTATATCTTGACTTTTGCACCTGTAGTGATGGCTGTACAGTCAGCCTGTAACAATGGCATCATTTTCTAGAAACAGTATGTTCATTGTTTAGATTGAATAAAGCACGTGCAGTAGGATCCATCTGCCCTTAACTTCAGGCATTTAATCCACTCAAAGATAGGATCTTATCTTCATTGAATACAGACAAAAAATCTACCCTTAAACATTTGCCTAGAGCGGTCAAAATATCTTGTCTTTGTAAGTGTCTTTGTCCTCTGATCATAGTAAGAGATAATAGAAGGAGACATATGGGATGCCTGATTTTTGTTACGTTCAAAATAAATATTATCTGGAGTATGACATGAAAATTTATAGATCCACAACAAAAGAATCCCAAAAAAAAACCCAAAATAAAACAAAACAAAATTCTGCCATATTAAAAGCAGCTATAAAAGGATAGGAAATTAAGGTAAATATTAGCCACAGCTGGAAACAGTAGTAAGGATGAATGTAATATAAGAGAAAAAAAAAAAAGTCATTTACCAAGTGTGAAGACTTTTCTTCAGAGCGGGATCCTGTCAGAAATACATTGAGGTGTACCAGACCCCAAATTTGAGTCATTAATAGTTCCATAGGAAGTATGCTAGCAGAAGCTTTCCTTAGAGTATTCAAGCAATTCCTCTGGTACACAAATATTATGCTGTTTCTAAAATGTATCAGTTTCACATAAGTTTGGTGTTTATTAAGAAAGGTATATAGTGTTTTCAAAGGACCATTTTTATATCATCTGTCAGCAGAAGTTCTAATAGTGTTCAATGTCTGTGGAGTTTTTCCCTCCTTTTTGAATTTAATCTTTCAATATTTTTCCTACATTCTGTCATAAATGAAACAAGTTCATATTTTTGGTCTCTTAACAGGAAAGAAATGTATTGTTTCCTTTCAGTTTTGCTCCTCTTGGCTAACTGAGTGCTTAATCCATAAATAGAACTGAAATTTGTGTTACTGCTTGAAGTAAGTGGTCTGTGGTGTAAAGGGTAACTTCTCCACTGCAGTTACAAGAAACTGGAAATGGAATAATATTTGAAAGGAAAAATTAAGATCAACTTTATTCATTAATAGTAAAATTTCTTGTGTAGTGCATGAATCATATGTCTTATGCGGGATCCTCTTTCATTTTAACTGATGCACAAAAAAACTGAAGGTAGAAATCCAGTTATATATCAAAACATGACTTCTTTATGAATAGATAATTTTTGATAGAGAGAATGAATATGACACTAAAAAATCATGTGTGATGTAGGGTGAGTAGCAGTAACTGTTCACTGTCTTCCAGCATAAGCCCTAGGCAACATCAACTATATTTGCCAGCTGTCAGGTTAAAAAGGAACAAAAGAAAATGACATCACACGAGACTGGTAGAATTGTGGAGCTAAAAGAATTTTCTTTTTCCTTTTAAGTGTAAACAGTGCAAGTGAAGCTTGGAAGAGAAAGAACTGAGGATTAGTGTTTCAGCAAACTGGGACACCTTAGAAGATCCAAAGAACAAGAAATAGTCAGGAAATGGGAGAGTAGTCACTGAACTCATTATTCAGTGCCATGTTCTTGCTCTTCTTTCCAAATAAACCTTGGGCCAATATTTGAGACTATTTGATTTAGACCAAAATCTGGGCCCTTAGTCTGAACTATTAAATCTAATCGTTTTGTAATGTGTAAAAAAATGCATAGTTATAATGGTAAAGCTATGGCACCTCTGAATCATCCATTACAGCTAAACCCCAATATAGTACATTAAACTTATAGATGTGTGTAAAGACATATGTAATCTGAACCTCTTTCTAAATAATTTTTATACATCTATGTATGTGATGCTGAGATGCTGTTCCATTAATTTAGTAATAAATTGACATTCTTATTTCTTGCAAATATTACAAAAACCTTTTTTTATTCATGCAAGTAACTCTATTATACTTGGTAGAACTGAAATCACTCGAGCTCACAACAGAAGTCAGTGGAGATGACATGCTAGAATTAGAGCAAATAGGTGGCTTTGTTTCAACAAAGGAAGTAGAGAAGAAGACAAAGTTAGCTCAACGTCAGAGTTATTTTCTGAACAGTTCATGAGACCTAAAATCTTAGCTGTAGGACTGGTACCACATATTCACTGTCATCAGCTGAGCTATTCTAATACTTATAGAAGCAAACAATCTGGCCTCATATCTCTCCTGCCACCTGTTTCTGGCATGGAGCAGAATCAGCGTCATGAAGTTAAATTGAGTTTTTTTCCATTATTTTCATAATCTTATGAGAAATTGTAAACATTTAAAAATCCTGGAAAATTTAGGTAATACATGGAAAACATAGAAATAGCCCAAACTGCTTTTGTTTGTAACAACAGATAATGTATTTTATACAGGAATTTTTTTTTTCACAAAATATTTAAAAGTTCATAACATATTTCCAATTTCATTATTTCATTCAATTTTGCTATTTAAAAGTGAGAGTTAGAATGTATATCAGAATTTCTGTATGTTTTAAAGGACTTACCAACAGGAAAAAAGTAATGTGTAATGATCTAGATATTACTGCTACTATTCCTCTGTGGAGAGAAGTCCTTGAATTACACCACAATTCATAAAAAAAGCTTGTAGATAACCTACTTCATAACTATCTCACAAAAGTGAAAATTCAGTTTTCTACTTTTTAAATAGGAGTGGAGAAAAAAGATCTATGGACTTTAATTTGTAGTTGAAAATGTCTGGTTTCAATCCCATTCTTCTGACATTTACATTGGCTGTGGAGAGTTCTTTTAATCGAAGGGCCATTGCAAAAATAATTGAATATGTGTTCCATTAAGCAGTAATGCAATTAATCTGGCTATGTCCATTCATAAATAAGCTCTGAGAAAAGTTTTTTTGACCAATTTCTCTTTCACTTCACAGGTACATGCCTTAGAATGGCTTTGGGATAATTGTTTTACATGAAAGGGTTCAATGAAGAACTACAAATAAAAAAAATAATAAGAAAAAGGTTTAGGAATTTCTAAATGAATCAGGGGAGATGAAGAGACAGAAGTAGATTGTACTATCAGTACCTAGAAACAAATCTAGGTCTTCCCTCACAGATACTGTAAGTTTGTCTTCTATTACTTATATTGCCATTATCAAGTGGTAGATAAATGAGTGCTTTGCTTTCCAGTCAAGGGAAACTTTTCTTGACAGTAGGCAGACTTGCTATATTTTTATGCTGGAAACTCCATCTTTATAGCAAAATTCTTACTCTAAACACAGGCTGTTCTCTCTCCCTCTCAGCTACAAAGGAGCTTAGGATAACTAAGATAAACTCAGTTGTCAAATTTTAAAATGTTGAAATATGAGATGAATACCTCAGAAAGACCTGTGCTAATATTATGACTGCCTCCTGACACTTGGGCAGCAGTATAGGAATCTTTAGTTTTGATTGTACTTCTTAAAATGTTGCCAGCTTAATTCCTATATATTTATGCGTAAGTTAGTGTCTCCAAGGGTATAGCATTATGTTAGATGTATCTTAAGCAAAATATTTTCCTCTAAGAATTGTGTTCTTGGGTTCAGAAAAATTTTAGGAAGATGGCATGAGGATTATAATTTAGACATAAATAAAAAATAACTATACCAAAAAAATTCCTGTTTCAATTATGTTACTAATTTATCCCAAATTCTAATTTTTAGAAGCATTTCGTGTGTGAAATTTGAAACAGGAATCAAAATGTTTTCTTTTCTTTTACTGTCTTCTCAGTATTCACAAGCATAGAGGAATAGCTCCTAAGTTTCATCTCTCAATTTTTCAGGACCAAATCCCTGTTTTTTCTCTGTGTTAAGCTAGTCATAAAAAAAGACTTTTGAGGGCCATGTGAATAATATACCATGCAAAGACACCTTCTGCAAATGTAGGAGGATATAGAACATTTTAAAGGACTCCTCTGTGCTAGATAGGGGACTGTGATTTCTGATCTTTTTTTTCTGGTGTTGAATTCAACTGCAAAAGCCAACAATGGTCAAAATTGTGATATACAGTGATTGTTCATATAGGATCCCTAGAACACTCTTTATTTTTATAAGTTAAAAGACAATATCAGGTTAGTCACTTGTAAAGAGAAAAATAAAATTTAACTAAGAGGTATAGGATTCATTCTTTTTAATTTTTTCTGCTTGTGATCAGTAAAGTTTGTATTAATCAGTGATGTGTGATTTTCTCACACAGTTGTGTGAAGTGGTTTTTCAATCCTGCAATTATTAAGATTCACTTGAGGATTTCTTGATGGTGGGTGTTTTTCCTTTTCAGCTGCTTAATGAATACTATTTACATACAATTATTATTTAAATTTAAATTTCTTTATTTTTATTGTCTAATTTTACTATATTTACAATTGCAAATTTAAAAATTTACAAAGCACATATACCATTCAAACAGTGGGGTAAAAGGACAAAGAAACAATGTTTTAATGATATCAAATTTCTTTTTAAGCAAAAATCCTTTTTAGAATCAATTCTGGTTTAGACAGATCCACCCTTGGTAAGGAAAACAAAGGCACTTAATGTTTTTCTGTTTACTTTATTTCCCAGAAAATTTCCCATTTGATTAATTTATGAATTTGTATTTCCACATGTGCTACCAATGAACCTTCAGAACAAATCCCAAATTTGCATCCTAGCTGTCCCATTTCTTGTTTTGTCTTTAAATTAATGAACATTGAGCTGTTTTAGCTTCTACCTTGAAAAACTGAATCTTTTTTCTTTTCAGCTTCATTATTTTTTTCTTACATGTACTGCACAATGAAAAGATTTAGTGAACTTGATGTTGGCCTGCAAGAAGTATTTAATTTGCACTATTTGAAAGTGTAAACTAAATTATTTTGGAGGAGATTTAAAATGGGTATCATCTACATATAAATTGGCTTTAGAACCAAAGGGGGCCTGCAGTCAGTATATATTACAAGATTCTATCACATTGTCTAATGGATTAGATTTTATTAAGTACTATAAAACAGCATGAAATGTTCTGAATAGAAAGCAAATTCAACTGAAACAGATAATTAATTACTGCAACTTCTATTTTTTCAACACAGTGTAGACACAAATGCATTTGTTTTTTATATATATAGCATATTGCTTCATAAACCTGTCAGCATAAACTTTTTCATACCTAAAAAATCAATATGCTTTTCATTCAAGGTTTTAACATTTAAAACACAGATTCACTTTGCCCTGTTGAAACTAATGGACTCCTTCAAAATTTCCATATTAAAATGCTTTTCTATAGTTAATAGAACCATCATATCTATGTATCCTATAAAGTCCTTAAACACCACCTACCTGGAACCTAGTGAGGAATGTCCAGTGTACAGAAAAATAGTTTTAGTAAAACCAGCCAAAAGTGTATCTCAGAACTCTAGGGAAAGGATCCCTGAGAATCAACTAAGGGATATTGATATCCAAAACTGTTGTAAAGTCCCTATCTAGCAAAGGTTTGTTTAAAAGACTTTGGATAGAAGATTCCTATATTCTACATAGTACTAATCCACATCATCTCTGAAAAATGAGTCTGTAAACTGGAACATAGGTAGCTTGTAACCAAAATTCTTTATTACCTTTCATTACTTGAATAGCTTCAGGGAAAAAAAAAATTGTGAGAGAACTCTCTAATGAGATCCCAAGTTATTGAAAAGTTCAGCACTTGAGATATGAGATTCTTACAACTTAGTGTATTCAAACGATATGTGAGCTCATAGTTTTCTACATGCCCTATTTAAACCAATTCCTTTCTCTGTCCAATGGGGCAGTATGTCCCATCACTTGTAGCCATCTATCTATGGGACTTTCTACAAGACTCATTTAATAAACACTAATATCTTGTTGACTTTTGTCTTATTTAGAAAACTGTATTCACATGCCACTGCAGTCTCAGCTGAAGGTACTTTGCTTCTTAACTTAGCCCATCATGTTTTTATTTTTTAAAAATTGTGTTTCTGGTACTGAAGCTACAATCTACTGCTGCTCAGTCCAAATTTTTTGTAGTGTCTTTGCTCTAGAAGTTTCCTGTGGAACTAAAAATAAGTGATTAAGACAAATTTTGCTTATGGAAGATTGTTTTCTTTCCTTCCAAAAAGAGAAGGCAGAACAGATATGGGTTTTTTAAATGGAAAAAAATAAAAGAAGCAAAAACCAAAAATAGCCAGTGACTTTAGATAAGGTTGTTCTAAAACCAGCATTTCAGATGCATTTCAATGGTTTTTTACATATCTTCTTGACTGGATTTATTAATGCAACAACCTGAGAGAACAGGTTTATTGTATCAGTGAGAAGGGAGTACAAAAGTAGGTAACAGAAATTTTAAACTAAACTTTTCTTCCAAATTTTAAATAGGAAAAGGTAAATTCTAAAACATATATTTAATATGGCCACGTATTCAATCATATGACCAAGTAGAAAAGTTAAAAACTGAAAAGGACAAGTTAAATATCTGCTTCTTATAAAGTATTGTGAAGCATGTAAATAATTATTATTATAATAGCAATAATAATAACTGGAGCAACATAAAAATTACCTTCAGAATCCCTCCAGTCTTGCAAGCATGGAATTTGTAACTGTTTTCTCTGCATATCTTAGTTTAAAAGTATGAAATTTATTCAAACTAACTCTACTTCTGTGACTAAGGTGGAAGTCTTGCTCAATGTCTCTCATTTCACCCATGCAATACCTTTCCTGATATGACAAATGGGAAGTACTGCTGTACTCCAGTTCGGGGTCCCTAACTGCAAGAAAGACACTGATGTGCTGGAGCGAGTCCAGAGAAGGGTAACCAAGGTGGTGAAGGGTCTAGAGATGTAAGTCTTATGAGGAGCAGGTGAGGAGGCTGGGGGTGTTTAGCCTGGAGAAAAGGAGCCTCAGGGGAGACCTTATCACTCCTTACAACTGAGTGTAAGAAGGTTATAGCAGGAGGGGTTGGCCTCTTCTCCCAGGCAACTAGTGACAGGATTAGAGGACATAACTTCAGGTTGCACCAAGGTTGGTTCTGGTTGGACATCAGGAAGAATTTTTTCACTGAAAGGATGGTTAAGCATTGGATCAGGCTGCCCAGGGAGGTGGAGGATTCAACATCCCTGGAATGTTCAAGAAATGACTGGACGTGGCACTTAGTGCCATGATCTAGTTGACAAGGTGGTGATTGGTCACAGATTGGACTCGATGATCTTGGAGGTCTTTTCCAAACTTAATGATTCCATGATCCTATGATTCTAATGGGAGCTATAGTCTTTTAAAAACACACTTGCTGACTACATCTGCAAAGATGAATACTTATATTGTAAATAAAAGACAGACAAAGAAGAAAGAAATAAGGAGCTGATTTGTTTTCTTATTATCCTGCCTGAGCAGTGGGACTCTTGGGTCCATTCATACCACTGAGTTGTCAGATTTAGCTTTCCTTAGCAAGAGATGACAGGGAGACATGGTTATTAACTTGACAGTTCAGGTTAGTCATGCTCATAAACTATTTCAGAAACATCTAGGTCTAGGAAGGGAATATTTCTTAGTCGTTTAGATAAAAAGTACAAATTTACAAACTGTATACACAGATTGCTTAACATTTAGGACTGTGTTGTCAGGGCATTTGCCTTAAATCCAGTAGTTAAGTTGAGCATATTTACAAGATTTCTTGTGGGTTCTTTCTCTTGGTTATGTAGAGGCTTTTAAACTGGTTTCAGTTACAAATCAACTGATATGAATGACTACAGTTATGATAAACTACAGCAGTTATGATCCCTTACCATTTTGTTCCTCTTTCCTTTTGCATGATTTGTTCCTTACCATTTCTATACTCTACTAGCAAAAGTAAAATAAAAACACATTCTGCTAAACCCAGCTGTTATAACTGAAATGCCACAAATAAAAAATCTTAAACAACGGTAAATGGTTTTCCATTTGCTGTTAAAAAAATTGTCCTCTGACAGGCCTAGAATTTTCCTTCCTCAGACAAGGTTTCCTCTCATTGGAATAACGTGTTACTGACAGTCAAATATAAACTGACAAATGTGGGTTTTTCATATATCAACTTTGAATGGCACCTCTTTTCCACAGTGAGAATTGAAGTCCCTTATTTGGATAGAAAATTCTGAGTGGATCAGGCTTTTTACATTGTAACAAAATTAGCTGAAGTGCAAATAAACACACTTCACTTATTCTTTTCCAAAATCAAAAGATTTTTGTTTTCTTTAGAAACTGTTACATGTCTTTAAATAATATGTTATCTCAGCAAAGTTTTATTATCTTTTTTTCTCTAAATTTCAGCAAAGTCAGGAGGTGGTTAACATTCTTTGAGTCAAATCTGTTCGTGACACACACATACTTCATACATCTTGCTATAAAATAGTGGTGGCATTTATGAGTATCTTATAAAGTTTTATGTCAACACCTTAAATATAGCATTACAGTGAAAAAATATGTTTCATATTTTTCTGCAGTATACTTTTTCTTTATTTGTGTTAGATAGTATATATATGAATATACACACAAACAAAAATATGCAGGGACAATAATAAAACAGGAAATACAATGAGGAAAAATTACATGGAACCTTACCAATACATTTGAAAACTAAAAAAAGGGTGGTGCAAGTGTAAGTTAAAATGTGGAGAAAGAAACTCATTTTCGCTGAATGTCCATGATATCATGATCTTTATTATAGCTTTAAGAGGCTCTCCTCCTATTTTAACACCGAGTTGTGAAAGATGCTCTAAATTCATAGAATCTCATAGAGGCTCTCTTGTAAGAGTTGCTCTACAACAGTTGGAGGTAGCTTGTAATGTTTTCTAATGTAAACTAAGAAACAATTAAGAATAATTTTCAGTCATAAGTAAAACCGTTCAAAAGAAGATGTTGTATCTCACTTGTTATAAAACTCTTTAAAATGTTGGTAGGTCAGAACTCTGCCTTCTATTGTAAGTTGTACCTGGGTACCTAGCTAACTAAGTCTTTTTACCATGACCTGTGTTTTATCAAATTACAAAAGCTTGAAATTGTTTACAGTTTTAAGTTATTCATAGATGCAGTTAGTGAATATTTCTCAATATGCACATTATTTGGAATAATGGATTGCTAATATGGAAATGCTGAAAATCTCCACTTTGTGTAGTTGAGGCTTCAGCTCTTTTTGATTTTCAGGGAAAGAAAAAATGGTAGCTCCACACCAGTTTGATTTTTCACTGCTAAATTTTCTTCTATATAAATAATCAAGTGATATCAAAGGATATGTTTTGGTAAAAGATAACATGTATTTTTCCCCCAATATACATATATATCCCCTCCATATATATCCTTAATTAGTATAAAAAACCTGTGACACAATAAAAAATTTAAAGTATAACCGATTCGAATTTTATTTCAATATTCAAGAGAATGAATGCAAATCTCTAATTTGCTCACAACATAGCATTTAATTTAGTAACAAGATTATATTAAATCCATATTGATGGAGAATTTGTGGGACTTTTGAACAACCCTAAGTATTCTATAATTTGTTTTGAAGAGGGAGGTAAGGGGTGATTGTCATTTTACATGTGTTTGTTACATCATGTTATCGTCTTTAGGTCAGAAGAACCAATACCATGTGCAACATTCACAGTCACACTTACAATTAAACATATCTGATTTGAGGCTTATTAGTTGTCAAATCCAGCTGGAAAGAATGATAATAACCGTTCAAGTATTGTCTTACTGATAATCATGCTGTTTTGAAGAACTCTAATTGGAAACATATATCGAGATGTTTGGAGGCAGTGATTGTTTCCTGAAGATTGAACTCTTCACTTGAATGGAATGCACATTTATTAAATGTACAATTTAATAAAACATAGTACAACTTAAATATTGGAATTGAGTACTGCTGTAATGGAGTCTATAAGTTCCATGACTCAGAGTGTTTTAGCTGAGTAGATAAACTTCAGCAGAACAATGGGACTTATAAATTCCTTGATATTAACAAGGTTTATAAACATATATTCCATTTTGGATTCTTTTCAAGCTGATTGTCAATAAATGCAAAAGACATTCCAAGTTATTCAGGTTAGTAAGAGCAATAGGTGTTTTTTAGAAAATGTGTATCTATTGTAGTCTATGTGGGTGAGTGTCATCAAAATATTGATCAACCCTAAAAGTTTTCTGATATTTCAAACATTTCTGACAGGAACTGTCTGTTTGGTCTGGAGTTAAATACATCATATGTTTTGAAGCACATATGCACAGGTGTTTGAGTTTACTCCTTAATATGTTTTTTTTTTTCTCCTGTGAAACTTATTTTCATTCTACACTGCTGTTGTAATTCTCATGTTGAGCTACCCTGGCAAACAGTTTAGGCTGGTTTGGTCCAGACAACCAATTGCCAGACTAATTGTTAAAAGCATTTTCAGCCAACACATTCCTTACCCTTGCTGATTTTTCTCCTGAGTGCTGAGGAAATTTGGCTCAATGGATAGTTCTTTTCACAGACAGGAAAAACTGGTCTTGTTCAGTTCTCATATTCAGAAATGGCTCATACCTTGTGCATAGTGGAATCCAGCCACACCAAAAGTTTATAAGCCTCATTAAAATAAATCCTCATTTGTTGTTTTATATAGTGCAGAAGTAAAAGAACATAGAACACCTAATAGCATGCACCAAGTTGCCTTTTTTTTATTTTTTGTAACTGATGTTCAAATGCAGAGTTCATTTGCATTTATGCACCTTTGTATTAGTTATTCTTGGGGATTTTTCTGGCTTTTTCCAAGCTTGTACAAATGGTTATGTAGCAACACAGACACGAGCACACATGAGATTTTTACAAGGCTTCCTGCAACTTAATGCACTTTTTTAAAATTGCACGACACGTGACAACTAAATATCCTTATCTTACCAGTGTTCTTTTCGTAATGAACAACCTATATTTTTCCTTTTGCATGATATTCTTACTTCAAAGTCTCTTGTGTTATTAAAGTGCACATGCACTCACCTAAATACTCAGGTAGGTACTCCAGGTACTTGCTGGACTACTTTCTGTTGTGACTCCCAACAGCTAAAAAAAACCAAAGCAGCAGCCACTGATCATGATATCTCCTTGGGTTTAGTTTGGTAATATATTCTGATTCAATTTTGTAAAACCTACTTGCTGCTTCATATACCTGAAGTATTCTAGTCGACTCCACAACTTATGAAAACCTTTTGAAGAAATAAAGTCTTGCCATAGTCATGTGTCTGTGGCCACATTGAAAGTTTCTCAGGATCTTGACTTTACCCTTTTCTATGCAAAAATAGGCTTTGAGGCATCTCTTGCTTCAGTTACTTTTCAGTGAAAGGAAAATAAATGTTCTTCAAGACTTAATGCAGGCACTAACATAGGACGTCCCTGCCCTGCCTCCCCAAAGGAATCTCTTATGAGGAAAACAAATTTCCATTCCCATCCCTCTAGAGTTTTTGTTCAAAAGAACTTGCATTATGTTGCTATCCTTTAGGATTCTCACAGTCCCTGGAGCTTTCTTATTCAATCAATCCATGTTTTAAACAATCCTGCTGGTGCTCTGTGACTGCTAATCATAATATCTGTAAATACCTCCTACCTGTCTTGTGCTTCAAGATATTTGAAATACCTGTCTGTTAATAGCTTTGTACTATAAGCAATTTAGGGAAGGGACAACATTCCTTTTTTTTGTGTGCAATGTCTCCTGGGGTGGATTGGAATTTCTGCCTTACACAATTTAAATAAAAGTTCAGACATGAATAAAGAGTGCTGCACTGAGCATTATTTCTGTAATATAAATTATATAAATGTATACATATACACACATATATATTGTACTTGCTTAGTGATATGTTTTAAGATAATTCCTTTGGATAGAAATGACCACTATTTCATTCAATGTTTAATGTTGTCTGTTACCATACTAGAATAGGAAGAAAAAAAAAGCAGAAATTAGTACTAAATGAGACTTCACTGTATATATAAAAATGGGGTTTTTTTGGGTAGGGGGTGGTTCTTTTTCTCTTTTATCTGGGGGTGTTTTGTTTGTTGGTTGGTTGCTTGTTTTTATGTTGCTGTTGGTTTTCCTGCATGTTTATTTTTTTAATATGAAAGTCACATTTTTTCTTTTTAGTAAATGTATTTTCTCTTTCAGAAAATTGACAAGAAATACATCCCTGGTAGTTAATGGTTGTTATCATTTCAGTTTTACAGATGACAGATTTTCTTCTAAATACCCTCAGGGGTGATCTTTGCTGTCAATGTGCACATCTAAATTTGGACATAGTTGATAGAAATTTCCAGTGTCTTGACTGAGTTTTTCACCCACTTAGATAAAATTTAATTTTGGTTCTGAAAATGTAGGGAAAAAGTCCTTTGTGTGACCGAACTGTGAAAAAAAATAAATTATTATTTAGGTTTATTTGTTATTTTTGGGAAAGAAGGGGAGATAGAAAAAGGGGAAAAAATCTCTTCGGTCAGACAGAGTGAATATGTGTGTATAAGCACTTATTTTAATCCTCAGATAAAGACATATTCTTTACCATTTACATTTTGTCACTTGTGACTACTTTTACAATACAATTATGAATTGTGAAACCATGGAGAAAACTGTCATGTAACTTTAGCTGAAACTCAACTTTCAAAAAAATGCAATGTATTTTCTATTAGTATATTTCCATTTTAAATACTGTCAGATAATTTCAAATGTAAAAACCCCAGCTTTTGAATCTTACAAAAATGTTTATATTTTTAGTAGTTCAAATTTCAGGGAAACAAAACTAAGTCACACTTTGAAGAAAGTGTTTATATTTTGCTAGAAAAACTTTCTAGTAAAATGAAATAGAAAATTTGATCTTTATAGAATATGGAAAAAACTCTAGAGAAGCTAGTAAACTTGAAACAACAAATTAAATTCCTTGCTTTAGTGGAGGTGCATAGACTATGCTTCTATGACAAAAACCTAGATACAGATGTCAAAAGGATAATTTTAGACTGGTGTTCTAGCTATAGTGAGAGACATTGGATCCTGGCCCTGCAACGACTTTTCACCAAGGATAGTTTATTTAAGGTCAATGTGTGGACTCAATCTCAGAAATGTTTCCTTTCTGGCATTATTCTATTTATTCTCTTGGTGAGAATGTGAAAGCAGAACACAGCTGTGGTGGTTTGGACTTAGCTCCCCACCAAGTACCCGAGACAACAGTGAAAAACCTCCCCCCCTTTTATGAACACAGGGAAAGAAGGGGAAGGAAAAAAAAAACCCAAAGACCAAAATAACAGAACTAAAGCAGTATATGTATATTAAAAACTTATATACAGTTACAAAAACTACTTACATATAAAAAAAGAGAATCCCAACACCCCAAAGAAAAAAAAAACAGGAAGAAAAAAACATGTATACTCATCCAATAAAGAACTATCAAACCAAAATCTTAATATTTTCCTTAAGAAAAACAGGAGTCACACCACCGAATCTCTCCTTTCGAGTCGGGAAAAACAACAGCCTCTCAGAAAATCCACAGGCCTACACTCCCACATGAGGAGCTCAGCAAGGTTGCTTCTTTCTCCAACACTGCTGGCAGAGATCTGACCCTACAACTTCCTTCCCCTTCTGTTTATGCCTGTGTTTACGTAAAGAATAGAATGGAATACTGGGATATGGATACTTCCTTAGTTTTGACCTAGTTGCCAGGAAGAGGCTTAAACCAAACCACTACAACAACTGAGATGGTGAGGATCACATAGAGTCAGAAAGAGAACCAGTGAAGAAGTTTCTATGGAAAATACATGGAAAAATATTTTAGAGTAGTTGGGGGTTCTTTAGCAACATCAAGGATGTAAGCACAAACTATTTCAAGCAGCATGGTCATGATGGTCATGAGAGATCAGGTGGGCTGTACTGCAAAATCCTGCATAATGAAGAAGTACTGAAAACCTGAGCTGTAGAGATGACTATTATAAAAGAATTAAATAAACTTTGTTAAGTCATATGATGAATGATGAGGGAAATGTATTTCAAAAAATCCCATGATGTGGTAATACAGAAATGACTTCTTTACAAATATTTCCAGAAAAGGCAGACAAGTCATTTTGCTATTCAGCAGAAAAGAAAAGCTTGTGCTGAGGAGACAGTATGTTTAACGTCTTTTTAATTCAGTCTTCACAAAATAAGTCATCTGTGATTAGCTGACTAGCAGTATCAAGAACATAGTGGTAAAATAGAAAAATAGCAGTTAGAGAATGCATACATAAATTAGATATTTTTAAATCAGTTCTGTCTGGTGAAATTCGCAGTGGAGTATCTCAAAAACACGTGAATATTCTTTTAGAAACTATGGAAACAGTACTAGAAGACCAGAATAAAAGAAGGATTGTGCCTATAATTAGAAGGAAGTACAAAAGGAATGCAGGCAGTTGTTAACATTCAATGAAATAAGCTAGATGTCAAGAAAGTAGTAATATCCAATATAGATTTTTTCAGCAATAAATATGATCAAAATATTTGTTGCTATAATTTTCCATCTAAAATACAGGGTATTAAACCTTATAAAACTTTGTTGTTACCTGTGAAGTAGTAGATGTCTCAGTAAGAGGCACAGCAAAATCAAACTATATGGGAGAAGAAAACTAGAATATTTGTTCTTAGGCTGTAGTTATCAACTGTCAAACCATGAATACATACTGAGTAGCACCCAGACGTTGTTTCTAGGTCTGGTACCCTTTGATATTTTAATTAGCAACTTGGATGAAAGCACAAGAAGTATTCTTGTTTTCTGATAATCTCAGCTGGGATGGACTTCCTACAGGAATACCAGAACTAAAATGTTAAAAGATCTAGACAAATTGGAGACATGGTCAAAAAAGTAGGCCACAGTCTAAGATGGTAAAATAAAAAAATCTCTAAGTGCAATACCTCAGCTACATAAATCCAAGATGAGAAATGACTGGTCAGGGGCAATCTTGAAGAAAAAGGTTGCGATTAAAATCAACAAAAAGGATAACACTGAGCAACACTGTAATAAAATTATAAAAAAGATACGCAGCAAGCTGGGAAGTAAAAGTGGATTTGTAATATCGGAAATCCTCTTGCTTTGTTAGGCACTGGTATATCTTGCACAGAAATTCTTCACTGAGTTTTGGGTACCACAATCTGATAATTTGATCCAATGGCAGAATTCAGAACAGAGGACTTAAAATTATCAGATTATTAGAAAACATTATCCATACAGAAATACTGACTAGCAAACATTACCCATGCAGAAATACTGAAGGAACTAAAGATGTTTGATCTCCTCTGGATCAGACATGATCAAGGACTTAACATTTGGAAGAGAATTTAAAAAGAAAATGCATTAATTCTTCCCAATATCTAGAGAAAATAAGAGGTACTTTGTTTAGATTTTGGAAAAAAATATATTTTTTGCTATTAATATTAGGTGTAAAAGACAAAGAAAAGAGTATTCACATGTATATAAAATGTTAATAAAACCTTTCCACTTTTGTATCGTTGCTTTTTGTTATCAGTTAACATAAGAATGCTAGTGTCAAATTCTAGTGTCAAATAATCTTTTACTTTATTATCTTGAGGGCATAAATCCTATTGTCAAGAGAACACTTAAAAAAATAGTCAGATACCACAAATGCTCATCTGAGGTTCTGCATGAGTAAGAATCTCTGAAAAACTTTATGAAATGCTGATGAATTGCAGAACGGAACACTTGCCATTTTATTTTGGTCATTATCGTTCAATATTAAGACCTTTTAATAAATGAATATTTTCTATATGCAAAAACACACATAAAACTTCAAAACTACCATTAAATTTAAAAATATCTTTAAAAAAAAAAAGCTAATTTGGCTTAGGTTAGCATGCTAAACCACTCCATTATTCAATAATTTTTATACTTATTTCACTATAGGCTAAATGGTATAGCTAAATGGTATAGCAGTAAAGAGGTAATTGTTATTTTTTTCTACTTCAGAACATAGCCCCAAATTAAGTGTACTACTCCATTTTCCATTAAGCTTCTATATTTGGGACAATCCAAAGTCATAGCATTTACTGGTGACTAACGACACCTTGTTATGGCGTCATGCTCTGCATCCAACTTATTTGGTGATGATCATGTAATCACTGAAATGTTCATCCGTTCTGGCAAAACAGAGCAGTAAATGTTTCTCACTCCCGGGAAACAAAACAGTGAAATTGCCTACTCAGTCTAGTTACATTTGTACACCAAATTAACCAAGAGATAGTTTTTGAGGCTTTGGAAAACTGAGTCCTGCTTGCAGGTCAGGGTAAGCCCTTAGCTGTAGGTGTAAGCGTACATTCAATATCATGCAGAGAATTAGTTTCATTAATGAAAGCATTCAGTGTAAGCAATGTCTACCTCTCTCACTTATGATAAGGTAATGTGGTCACCTTTAGCCTAAATAGTTCATGTTTTCCTAAGTCATATTCAAGCAGTGTAGCCAACGTAATAAGACTGTGTCAAAAACCACACGCACACAAAAGAGCAGTGGTAAATATTATGAAATATGTTCAATATTGCTCTAACTCTGGGCAAAGCATCTGGTTACTTTTCCTCATTCTAACTCATGGAGCAAAAACATGAATCCATGGGTATACACAGGGAATGGTGCAAAACCCAAGATGTCAGTATGAGTTCTGAGGACAGTGCCCAGGGACATCATAGCCAAGATCAAACAAATGAAACTAATTTGCACCTGCTCTGGGTGTAGGTGGCAAAATTTTGGTAACAGGTGCTCTAGGCACAGGAACAGAGATTTCCCTTATAGCCTGTGGAAATTTTGGCAGAGATCATGGTGTAGCTGGTGTTTCCCTGAAGCTCACGGAACTCATCCTAGAGCAGGGGAAAAGTGTGAGGAGGAAGGAACTGCGAAGATGAATTGTTATGGACTGACTGCAACTCCTAATGTCCTACTTCCTCTGCACCACTAGGGATTGAGAAGGACGGAAGAGGAGTTGGGAAGAAAGGATTGTAGTTGAGCCTTGGAAGAGGATTTTTTGTGGGATAGGTATTTTAGTTTTTGTCTGTGTTTCTTACCACCCTACTCTATTTTATTCGGCAATAAATTAAATGAATTTTCCCCAAGACAAATCTGTTGTGCTTGTTTTGTGTTTTGCTTGTGATGGTAACTTAATTAATCTCTGTGTCTTTACCAACAAGCTTTTGCATCCTGTTTTGTTCCCCTGTCCTGTTGAGATGAGGGGTGAGAGAGGTTGAGCGAGCATCAGTTTGCTGGCAAAGGCACCACCACACCACCAGTTCACCCCTGCTAAATTTCCCTCATACCTAAAGGATCAAAACAACTAAGTATTTTATGGTCTTAAAACAATCAATTTTTCCTGGTTTTCTATATGTGTTCAAATATTTTTTGTTGGCAATTGTAATACATAATTTCTTTCCACAATGTTTTGTTTCATTTCTTTAAAAAATGGTCCCTCTTTAAAATGAAAAGAAAAATGGCAGAGAGTTTATATGATCTCATGACAATTGAAAGGTTTTGTTATAATAAGAGCAGAACTGGGGACAAAATATATGCAGGCCCAAGACAAGAACAGGAATGAAAGTAGGAAATGGATATGAAATTAGTCCTTTCTCCTCTTTCTCATGGTGCTATCTTATCGTTAATTTCTGATGCCATACATCAGAAAACAAAGCAGAGCACAAGCAACTTCATTACTTGTGGTGATTGTCTTCCATTTACTAGAATGATATATTCTAATATTTTTAAATATTTTTTCCATATATGATACCTTTTTATTACTGAGGGTGGGGATGGTGATTGCCAATAAAAAACAAGAAATCTAATTAATAAAATTTGAAATATCTACAAGGAAAATGCCAAATTCTCTGTCATGTTATCACCAGAGCCTCACTACATTTAGTTGGTGAAGTGTGAAATTTCATAAGGTTCATTTAAAAAGCTACCTTTTGACAGCTTGTTGCAGAGAGATTGTTTTCAAGGGAACTGATTCCCATGGAGGGTAAATAATTGAATTATTTGATGGACTGAAATACAAGATGGGAGTTAACCACCTCTAACTGCCAAGGACCTCTTATAGTGGAGCTGGAATATCAAAAAGCATTTTTCTCAAATAAACCTTAATTATGTAAAAAGTAAGGAAAACATTTCAGAATTTGTTTTGTGTTACTCAAGTCTAGTGAATCTGAAGTGATATTTCTTCTTCGTTTCCTATCAAAAAATGCCTTCTCAAGTTAAAACTGCATGTATTTGGTCTAGCTGAGGTGGAATTAATTTTCCGTAGTAGTCCTCATAGCACTGTGCTTTATACAAGGAACTAGAAAAATGTTGCTAATGTACCTGTGTTTTGGCTACTGCTGAGCAATGCTAGCACAGCTCTGTCTCTCTGGCATTTGCCCCTTATCTAGCTAGGGGTGGGCAAAATCTCAGGAAGGGACACAACCAGGTCAGCTGACCCCAACTGACCAAAGGGAATTTGCATATCACATGGTGTCTGCTCAACAATAAAAGGGAAGAGAAAGAAGGAGGAATGGGGGCATGCATTGTCATCATGCTTGTCTACTGGAGCAACTGCTATGATACTGAAACCCCACTTCCTGGGAAGTGACTTGACAATACCTGCTGATGGGAAGTAGAGAATAAATCTGGTTTTCCTTTGCTTCAGCACGCGGCCTTTGCTTTAGCTGTATTAAACTACCTTTATTTCAACCTGCAAGTTTATTTTCATCTTATTGTATCTCCCACCCCCATCCTCCTGGGGAGAAGAGCAAGAGAGGAATTTGGTGGGCACCTGGTATCCAGCCAAGGACAACCCATCTGCATTTTAACTTTTTTGAAATATTTGTTAATCCCTTTTTCCCTTGTCAGACATAACAGTGAGTTGAAACACAACTGATAGTTTTACAATAAAGCACATATTATGTGGAGAGGAAAAAAAAAGGAAAAAAAAAGCCATTATTTCCTAGGAATGTTACAGTGAATATACTGATAAAGGCAGTAAAGTCACCTCATCCACACGCTTCCAATCTGTTCAGACTGTAGATTAAGCATAGATCTATGTGTTTGTGTAATTAATTCAATACAGATAACTTTGAGTGCCCTAAAAAGAGACTTTATACTGATAAATTTGAAAATTTAGTTTGACAACCTTATTTCTGCTATGGGCAAGGGCAGTTTAAGTCATGACAGAGATAAGGGATGAAAAACTACTTGAATTGACTTGACATAAGTGATAAGTGCATCCACTGGAATGTTCTTTTTGACATCATCATCATTAAGTAGGTTTTGATCACTATAAAAGTATGCTCACTGAATGAGAATAAATACTTATTAATAAAGATATCACAAAAAGACACAACAGTATGCAATAACAGCAAAAAAAAGTCTCCTCAAAAAATGTTAGATATATAAAGAGGAACAGAAAAAAAAATCTCTTGACAATACCAGTAGCAGATTTTTATTATTCTAGTCTTTATTTATTTTTAAATAAAATCAAACTGGACATGTTTTACAAAAACTGCAGCTTCTTCCATTCTGGAAACACTAAGAGGAAAATACTATTGGCAGGACTAAAAAAACCAGCAGTCTCTTTCTGTTTCTCTAGCAGTTAGTCATCATAATAACGTAACCACTGTGGCTTCATTAGATTTTGTTTTAATGCAGTAGTCTATGTCTCTCACTGATTATTCCAGAATTTCATGAAAGGTTATACCAAATTCTGACAATAGGTTCTGCAGGACTAGCACATGTTATCCAGAGAAAGCATATTCAATCAAAATAAATTTATACTTCAATCTGGCACTTGAAGGGAGAGAGAACAGGGTCATTATTTTGATATAAAATCTTAAAGGTCTGGAATACAAATTAATGGCTGAGCAAGTCAAGAAGTCTCATTACTTGAAACAGGCAACAAGTCTTGGTCAGATATTTGTTGGAAATGTAAATACCTTATTCATAAAGTATAATTCACATTCTTTCAGTTTAACAATATGCCTGTGATCTTGTACAACATTTTTGTAATAACTTTTCCAAATTTTTTTGTGCAAGTTTGAATTTAGCAGATATCAAAACAGGGTTAAAGGCAGCAAATATTAACACCACAATCCACTAATATCTTTTTATGCATTTCTCATATGCATTTCTTAACACTGGTGTCTAACTTTTACATTTTGAATACTTTTCTTACAAAAATATCTTGTGGGCTTTCTTAGACACTGTGAACACATATTTATTTACAAGTGTACCTGTGAGCACAATACATGAACTTGTTTAAAAGCTACAGAATGAAAGATTTATTTGAGATTTTCTGAGTTATCATCTAATTAGATGCACAATAACCTGAAATATTTCTCTGCTTTTAAAGGAGATATCTAAGATTTCTTTTAATCCAAG
Organism: Neopelma chrysocephalum; assembly: GCF_003984885.1. Lineage (NCBI taxonomy): Eukaryota > Metazoa > Chordata > Aves > Passeriformes > Pipridae > Neopelma > Neopelma chrysocephalum. The sequence goes on from NW_020897691.1 coordinate 38,547,283, forward strand.
TGGTTTGGGATTGAAGGCTGGGGATGAGGTTTGTGGCTATGACTGTGAGGAGGTGGAGTTCAAGATCCTGAAGGGAGGAAAGAGAGAAAACAACAGGATCATAGCCCTGGACTTCAGAAGAGAAAACCTTGGCCTGTTAGGGATCATCTACTAAGAATCCCATGGAACAACTGAGGACTAGAAGTAAGCAAATGTCAGTCCTATCTTCAAGAAGAGCAAGAAGGAGGTTTTGGGGAACTACAGACTGGACAGCCTCAACTCAGTTCCTAGGAAGGTGATGAAATAAATAATTCTGGAGGGGTTTTTTCCAAACGTAAAAAAAGGATAAGAAGGTGATTTGAAATAGTCAATATAGGTTTCTGAAGAGGAAATTATGCTTGACCAATTACCAGACATCTACAATTAAACAACTAGTTTAGTAAATGAGGGGAAAGCAATGAATGTGATCTTCCCTTCAACAAGATTTTTGACACTGTACTGCCACCAGCTTGTCTGGTAGTCTGGCAGGATGGTCTAGATCTCTAAGATACTTGTGCTCGAGAAGAGTACAGCCATGTAAACATCGTCAGGGTCTCCTGCTCTCCTTGCTGTTACTCCTCACGATCTGTATAATTGCAATTTGAATTAATGACATTCAATCATCATTGTATACATCTTTGGCCAATGCTGACTGTCTGTCTGGAGTTTTAACTACCTGTTGGTCAGTTCTCTAATTTTTTTTATTTTTTTTTTACTGTACCTGGCTGGTATTTTCAACAACAAATTCCATATGACTTACTATCTGTAAGTTATCAATATATAGTCTCAAAATGTATCTATCTTGTTCTTCAATAAGGATTTATAACATTTTCTTCTCTGAAAGATATGCAGAAGGTAAACCAGTTTAATTTTTTACCTTGAAGTTCATTCAGTTTTCTCCTGAAACAGCATGCAGTTCTACTTGTTCCTAATTAGAATAAAAGTATTCTTCCTCCATAAACCTGTAAATGTCTAGGAGCCATTTTTTATGCTTAATTCATTTGCAGAGAACTCTTGATCTCTAAGAGTTGCAAAACTATCTCCTTGGTTTCGGTATCTTGTTGGAACTTTTTAGTTAGGAAAGTACCTTTTACCAAAAGTTCCACTTCAATGATTAAATACATTCATGATATAAACATCTAACATTGTGATTGCATTTTATTCATTATTTGCATTTGAATAAGACAAGTTACAAGTGTAAAAAAGCAGCTTGATATAAAACTCACTGATGCACAGATTATTCACCTAATGAATATTGTTATAAACACTAATCAATAACACAAAATTTAAAATTTAAATTTATATTAGAGGACTCAATAGACAATATAATATCCTTTAAATGAATATATTAATATTATGATAAATTGCTGTACACTGTCTTTCTCTATAATTCTTCCTTGTACTTGGCAATGGTGAGGCTGGACCTTGAATCCTGTGTTCAGATTTGGGCCTCTCAGTAGAAGGAAGGGACACTGAAGCATGTCTAAAGAAGGGCACTGAAGCTGGTTAAGGGTCTGGAGCAAGTCATGAGGAGGCTGCCCAAGGAAGTGGGGCACGTTCTCCTTGGTGTGGCATACCTATATCTAACAATTATTCACATGCTACATGATGTCTTTGTACCTTGTTTCAACTATCATGTTGAGATATGTAAGTGTTTCTGGGGAGCTTTTCCTTCCCATATGGTGGCAAAACACAATATGTCTTACTAGAGCAGTCATTTAATTTTTCTTCTCATTTTAAGTGGTATTGATATTTTTCAGTTTTGGACTACCTGGAAATTTCTTGCATTTAAAGAAACTCCTAACAGACCGGTGCCTTTTTTTCTCCTCAGTGTTCCCTGACTATCCATTTTTCCAAAGTGTAATTAAAAAAGAATCTATGATTCTTTTTCATCATCTAAATAATGCTTTTTAATAATGGAAATATCTCTCCCAAAATATTTTGAAAGATGAATTCTTCTGATTTTGTCTTCAGCTGAAATTCATAGGCAAAAATTATCCTATTAATATTTCTAGATATTTTTTACAAATTTATACCTTAAGATAGATTATGTCAGGGTGGAACAGTTCCATCCAAACCTTCCATCAATTAGAATAATCTATTATTGTATTCCTTCTCTTCAGGTTGATTGTTGGCAAATATGTCATAAATTAAAGCAGTGTAAAAAATCTTGGCAGTCTAATTGCAATATATTTGATTGGTTAGCCACTGAAAATATTAATTCATATATAGATTTTGCTCAACATCGTCACTCTATGGCTAATGCTTTTTTTCTATTATTATATTCATTGAATTTGAGTCATTTCCCCATGAGTTTCTAATGCTATTTCTGTAGTTGTACAGTATCTCCATTTCTTCCCAGTGCCACTCCAAAAAAGCATAATCCTCCCACAGACTCAGTGACATCTGCCACACAGATGCCTTCATCTTTGAGACATCTCTGTTCCACCTTCTTCCCCCCCAGTGCCTTCATCTTCTCTTTACATATTTCCTTCATGATAATACAAAGAAAAAACAAAACTCTGTCACTGTAATCATCAAGTGAAGCACAAACTAATTTATGTAATCTATCATTTTCTTTATGATACCTCTAGCTGGCTACAGAGGAAATAATTTTACATTCCCACAATCAAGATCAACTTCCTTCTCCAAGACAGGGCAATTCACAACCTTTTCTGAACACCATTCTTCTGTGTCTTTAGCTCCATCATGATATTATTTCTTCTCTCCTCATTCGGGTGAGAAGGATTTTGTCGATAAGGAAGAAGATTGCATCCCCAGAAAATCCATCATAGAACCATAGAATATCCTTAGAATATTCTTTCAAAGTTGAGGTAGGCCAAAGGGCAAAGCAAACTTGTAAATTGGTCTTGTAGGCTGTTCCTGTGAAACACTAATGTAACCCATCTGTCACTTCTCTCTGTGTCTGTGTAACTGACTTGTTCTGTTATATTCCAGGTGTGCTACTCCCAAAGCAGGCTCATGCAGCCACAGTCTGTACAACTCTTGGAATAAGTAATGATTATATGATACTTAGAATAGTAAAACTAACTGTACACGAAACTTTGCTTTTGCTTCTTCTGCCCTGAGCCTAGAATACTTCAGAATCTGAGCTCAACCCATGAGATGAGGACTTTTGGCTTGTTACCGCAGAGGAAGGAGGCAGAAAGCGTTCCAGGCTGCTTTACGTGAGTTATACATTTTGGTTTTAAAACAGCATATGGACTACCATTTCTGAAATACAATTTCACAGACTGTTTTTAAAGTTTTTGAATTCTAGCAAAAAGTTGAAGTTAATAGTTCCATTGATGGGCAACTTTGAATGTCCTTAATCACCAGCAAGTAAATATGTGTTAGTACTTTTCCTTTCCTAAATAGTGTAATTAATATAGCTAGTTGTTATGAGCCTCATTCATTTAGTACAGTCATTCTAAAAGTTTGTTGTGACATATCTGGAAACTACTATTCATAAAATTTAACAATTAAAGTATACTTCATGCTTCTGCCAAAGCATTTTGCAAAGAGCATCATGAAAACAGTTCTTCACAGAAAAAAGTGTCAGACTAGTATGTGGCAGACCAGAAGAAGCTGAAACTCATTGTGTGAAATGCTGTTCAATAAATTTTGAGAAGAGTATTTGATTTTTAGAGCTAATCAACAGTGAGCTAAGAACAGAACACTGGATTTCAACAGCTTTTATATCCAGCCCATATAACAAGCCCAGCACTTCTCAGGTACATGGAAAAATAACTCTTTGTTGGCTTGGATTAATTCTAGGGAGTTGAATGTACTGCTAGTTACCCATGCATATGCAATTACCATAATTTGCTTCAAAGAGAATGAAAAAAATAGGAATTGTAAATAATAAAGAGGTATAGAAAAGTCCAACTGAAGGCAAGTTTCAGAATCAGTGAACTGTTTGCCATTGTACTTTTAAACCATGCAATTTGAGAGTAAAAATGATGGTGCGAGTTCTGCAAATTGTATGTGACATTGAGCTGATATTCTGTCACAGAACAGATATAAATGACACCAACTTTTTCCCCTCGCCTTTCCTCCTTTGAAATTCAGAATATATCATTCAGTAGTTCACAGGTACTTACAGTTATGCAGATTAATTATTTTTTAGAGAAGAAGTATTTTTTCCTCCAGTTGAGTATCGATAATGCTATATAAAATGCTAATTCCATGCCTGCAGGAACATGTATTTACAGAAGCAAACACTATTACTCTGTATGAAATCAGCATGTAACTCTGGGAGAAAACACAATACTCTAATGTTTAATGAACCGACCTTATTATTGAACAAACTCTTTTTACTCTGGCCTCTGGGTATAATATGATGCAATTTATTCTAAAACAAATCCAAATTGTTTTACTTTTCTTCTTCAGTGGGTAATTCCGTACTGTGGATAACAAAGGTATGGAGTACAAAATAAAAACTATATTCTAATAGGCTTTTTCTCAAATTAAGGCACATCATATTTCTCAGATGTAGAAAAAGAATGCAGTAATAAAGTTATATCTCCCCAAGTGATTGAAATAAATAACACATAAATGATGCATAAGTAGAGAAGAAGCAGGTGGATTGCAGCTATGAATGCAGTGTAGTGAAATGTTAGGATTGGTAATGACTTATTCATGTCTTATATTCGTCCTCTGTGGAATATGGATCAAATAATTCTATAGAATAATATTCATTTATACACAGCACCTATGAGTCCCTTGAAGTTAATTTTTAATGACTGGCAGCATGATGCTCTCTGCAAGAAGCCGCTTTGAAGTAATTTTCTTCAAGTCCCTAGAAGTGAAGTTCATTTATTTGCAGTCATTCAGTCCATTTCTATCTGCTATATAGCACAATTAAGTACATAACATAGATTCTTTGCAAGGAGAAAAAGACATGTAGAGCATTACAGTTATTCATTTTCAGCTGCACATATACTAAGCATTTGCAGGCTGAAAAAGTTCTTATGTAACATATTGGATGGGAAAGGGAAAACATATACCCATGTTTTAAAAATATACACTTTTTAGGATAAGTAATTTTAGGAACATTCTTTGGATGCTTGTTTTACTCCATTGTTGTAAATACCTATCTTTCTATCTGCATAAAACATAAACCAACAAATTTATCCCAAAGCAATGGTGGGGAATATCCTGACTTTAATGTAGTAATGCATAGTAGAGAGTTACTTATATTATAATACTTCAATATATTAACTGTATATACATTTTATTAGGTAATAAACCTGTTCTCTTGTGTCTACTGCTAGCTGATTTCTCTTCTGAAGTACCAGTTTACAACTGGTTGCATAGAATGGTGAAATGTCACTTTGCACATGAGTCAAACGTATGAAAATGAAATTGCAAAGCCTAATTTTGGGGAACTGACATTTTCATCTGGGATCATGGATGAAGGTTAGATATAGAAGCAGGTAGTCACACATATTTAAAGTTTTTTATTTTGAAAATTTCTTGGAGAACATTCATAATTTAGGTTAGTCCTTTACATCTGAACCGGCAGTGCTTGCCAGTCTTTACAGACAATAAACAGATAAAGATTTTTAGGACATAAGTCATCTGAAGTTTTTTAAAGATCTACATGAGGTGATTCATGTGTTAAGAATGCCTATTTGCTTCCAAAATAAGCTATTGTATATATGTGTATATTGTGTATATGAAAGCAGCGTAGATGTATTTTTAGTCAGAGGCCTCCCAATCAATATGTCTGTGAAAAAAACACAACAGAAACCAGGCCCAAACAATTCAAAATTTCCATGTATTGAGCTAAATTTCATCTAGAAAAATAAATAACTATCTTTCTGTCTGTGTAAAACAGACGTAATTTTAGACTTCATGAAATGGCTACCAGATTTGATTCTAATTTTAAATATTCTACTGATGAATTTAAAAAAAAGTGTACACTCACAAGGTAGGAAAGAGCATAACAACACACAGAAGGAAGTTTCAGGACGTCTAAACTAGTACTGAATGTAACTGATATTATCATATTTTCTTTTTAAATGCCAGATCAGATGGAATTCTGGATTTCAAAGATGAGTCTTCATGTTCTCAATTTTTGGTTTTGCTCATGGTGAAATTGAAGACCACTATACGAAAGAAAAAGAAAAGGATTTCTAGATACACAAAATTAGAATAAATATTTTATTTCAGGAAAATACAATTTTTCTCTTTTTTTTTTTTTTTTTTTAAATTTCTGATCTATTTACCAGGAAACAGAATTTGTTCATTGTAAGCTACAGTCTGAATTTGACAAAAACCTTGATCAAACTCCAAGATCAGAGTTTCAAGAGTTATAATCGCAGCTGGTCAAATAGTTAAAATGTTCTTGAATTTCCAAGACTGTTCCTCTGCATAGTTCACTTACAGAGAGGAATGGGAAACAGACAGACTGAGGGTCATACGGCATTATCAGATTTTAGAAGCATTAAACTATCCTTCTGTCTTTTCTTCCCCAGTGATACACCGATTTAAAACAAACAAACAAACCAACCATAATTATAATATAGATGGTAATATCAAAATAATATGAAATTACAAACAAAAGTCAAGAAAGCTTTCTAACATAAGATTTGAAAGCAGTAAAATGAACCAAAATGCACAGGACACAGTATTACATTTGGCCAAATCACATTTTAGAAGCAGAAAATTCAATTTTTTTAATGACAGCGTGTCATTTTTTTTTGTTTATAAGTTCTGTTGATTTGTTTTTTTCCTTGCATTTTGAATAAAGAAACCAAATAAGCTAGTCTCACTAACTCATTTCTCATAGGTAACATAACACTTTGAACTTTATAAAAGGCTCAATATAAAATATATTATTTTAAAGATAGATTTTGAAAATCTTTATGCCTTCCTCTCTAAAATGAATTTGAATAATATTGCTTAAAAACGTCGATAGAGAGAATGATCTTAGGAAAATAGTGAAAATTGATTACTTGTGATAAGTTCACCAGAGCTGCTTTCTAAATTAATTTTTTCAAACACTTTTCATAGGTAATGAAACACCTCCAGGTGTTCATAGATTCAGGAAAGAATATCTGTGGAAATTTTAAACGAAAAAACATTAAATCTAGGAGGTATTTAGTTTGGCCTCAAGGCATGGAAAACACACTATCAATCAGCCTGTAAGTGCTTTGTTTCCTGTTGAAACCAAATTAATGGATGAACAGTAGCCAAAAAGTATTTTTCTTAGTTGATCAAAGTTATTCCATGTTGGGAGAAGTTTTACTTTTGAAAATAAGATTTTCTCCTGCATGACAAAAAAAAAAAAAAAACTTTCTTTGTTTTTCAGCTGACATATTAAAAATGTATGCTTAGAAGCAAGAAAGTGAATCGTAAAATCATCAAGAAATATCTAAATTAAATATTGAATTAGCATTCCAAAAAAAAGTATGGTAATTTCTAGCTAGAAGTATGATAAAACATGAGGAAAAAAAGCTGAGGGGTGGAATATTAATACATAGATTCTGAATGATTAAATTGATTAGATTGTGAAAAAGCCACCGAAAAGAAATACCATGATCATTATTTGATCCTCACTGAAGTGATGCTACACAGAACTCATCTCAGTCAGAGAACAGACTGTGTTAGGTGACTATGTAGGTCTTTTTTGCCATTAATTTTAGGAGTTTTATAAACTCTGGTATATTGGCTAGCAACCCAACCATTTTTAATTCAAACACATGAGGATTTATTAATCTATCCAATATCTTTGTATAAACACCATTTCCCAAAGATGTGTGCAATAGAAATGTAATCATTTATATAATATCAGATAAAACCCCTTAATTCTTATGCTATGAAGATGGTAAATATTAAAAGCAATTTTAAATTTGGAATTGCAATAGGTAATGTGCTGTCTTGCACAATAGCAAAGGTCAAAATCCTGTCAGAGTACTTGAAATTAAAAAACTTGCTGTAATTTGAGCTGAGTGTCCAATGAGAATGAAACAGGTGTTTTGACTTCACTACTCACTTGAAGCTCCAAAAGTAAAAATTATCCTTGAGTTTTTAGGCCACTTACTAAATTCTGGCTTGCCACACCTGCAATTTTAATAGCCTGCTGTGTTTTAATCTTGGTAGGCACCTCAATCCCACACTGCCACTCACTCATTTTCCCACAGTAGGATGGGAGAGAGATTTGGAAGGGTAAAAATAAGAAGATAATGAGTTGATATAAAGACAATTTAATAGGTAAAGTAAAAGATAAGCACAAAAGCAAAGGAAAGTGAGGAACTTGTTCATTATTTGCCTTTGGCAGGCAAATGTTTAGTTATCTCCAGGAAAGCAAATTAAGACGAAAATCCCAGACAAAACCAGTACATAGCCTTACAAAACATATCTACTCCCTTTCCACTCTCACTCCCTTTTATGAGAAATGACCTTGATGATGGAGTGACTACATCAGTGAACAAGGGAAGGGTTACAGATATAATTTATCTGGACTTCTGTAAAGCCTTTGAAATGGTCCCCCATCTTTCTCTCTCAGGAGTCTGTTCTAGGACCAGTGTTACTCAATATCTTAATTAATGACATAGATGAAGGGACCGAGTGCACCCTCAACAAATTTGCAGATGACACCAAACTGAGTGGTGCAGTTGACACCTGAAGGACAGAATGCCTCCCAGAGGGACCTGAACAAGCTCGAAAAGTGGACTCATGGTAATCTCACATGGCTGAGCAAGACTAAGTGCAAGGTGCTGTATCTGGGTCAGGGCAACCCACAGTATCAATGAAAGATGGGGGATGAACGGATTGAGAGCAGCCTTCCAGAAGGACTTGGGAGTGCTGGTGGATGAGAGGCTGGACATGAGCTGGCAATGTGCACTTGCAGCCCATCAACAATGGTACAGTCTGTGTTTTGTCTGGAAACTTTTCTGTTATCACAAGCATCTCTTATCTTGATCGCAACCATCCTCTGCTACCATAAATGTCATGGTTTGAAGCCCCAAAATCCAATTCCCTAGTTCTAGCCCCCCTCCCTCATCTCAACCCAGTGTGAGATGGGTTTTCCAGACACCACACAGGACTTAAAATGGGGGAAAAGGTATATATTACAAGACTGTACAACAAATAAATAGTATAATACATCATATACACAATTTCAACTACCTCTACCATGACATACAATATTTACAAAGGATCAAATCTCTTCTCCCTTCCAAATAAAAGTCCAGGAGGGAAGAAGAAAAAAAGATCCTTTTCTCTCTGTGAGCAGCAAGTCTCTCTAGGGCAGCAGTGTCTCTTCCTCTCTTCCATGCAGCAGTTGCTGGATCTCTGCCAGCACACACGAGGGGGTCTCCAAGCCCCTCGGCCCTTCGACGCAGGTGAAGGGTCTTCCGTGGGCTGCGTTCACCCAGACAAAAGTCGCTCCACCACGGTCATATCACGAAGCACAGGGGTCTTCGCGACGGCCTGTATCTTCAGGGGATTCAAGCCCCTTTGCAGAGCTTCTGGCTCTGACTCAAGATGGCTGCTAGCTTCTCTGAAGCTGCAGCAAGGGAGGGCCCAAAGTCCTCTCTCACACGTTTCGTCCTGGCTGAGCTCTCAGGACCACTACATTTAGGACTTCCAATTAATAGGAGTCCACCCCCTCCATTTCCTGGAGGGATCTCAAAGAAAGTTTGGGGGAGTTTTGCAGTTCTTACCCCAACAAACTCTGTAGTACTTTAGTTCTCTCTGCTGCTTTTCTCTCTCGGCTCGCAGAAGTTTTTCTGTCTGCTTTGCTGCATGTTTGTTTTGGTGCTTCTCTTATCTCTTGGCTCTGTGCCGCCGCTTTTTCTCCGTCCACTGCTGCTCTGCTGCTTCTCCGTCTGCCCACTCACGGTGGAGAAAACTCCTTCAGCTTTCTAGCTACAGGTACTTAGCCCAGTTTAACACTGTTCCAAGTCCCCATAGCCCCCCAGCCAGGGGCTGGGGTGGGCCCAGCCCCCAGTGGGGCTCCGGGTCTCTTCCTCGTGGCTTAGAACATAGCCACCTCTTCTCCAACAACTACAACTACTTTCTTTTCTGGTCTGCTTGTGGTATGTTTATGTTTTACAGGAGTGCAGATTGGTTCAAATCTCAAGTGTCAGTACCCCCTGGGGGTTACCACTTTCTTAGCTCCAGGGGGGAAAACTTGGTTCAAACCACTACAACACTCATATCCTGGGCTACTTCAAAACAAATGTGGCCAACAGGTCAAGTGAGGTGATTCTCCCCCTCTACTCTGCTCTTGTGCAACCCTACCTGGAATGCTGCATCCAGCTCTGGGGTCCCCAACACTAGAAGGACATTGACCTGTTGGAGCAAGTCTGGAGGAGGGCCACCAAGTTGATCAGAGGGATGGAGCACCTCTCCTGTGATGAAAGCCTGAGACAATTGGGATTGTTCAGCCTGCAGAAGAGAAGGCTTCAGGGTGACGTAATTGCAGTCTTCCAGTACCTGAAGGGAACCTACAAGAAAGATGAAGGGAGACTATTCACAAGGGCATGCAGTGACAGGACAAGGGGGAATGACTTCAAACTGAGAGTAGGTTTAGATCAGATATCAGGAAAAAAAAGTCTTTACTGTGAGGCTGGTGAAGCACTAGAACAGGTTGCTCAGAAAAGCTGTGGATGCCCCACACCTGGAAAAGTTCAAGGCCAAGTTGAATGGGCCTCTGAACAACCTAGTCTAGTGATACTTGTCTCTGTCCATGGCGGGGGGGTTGGAAATAGACGATGTTTAAGGTCCTTTCCAAACTAGGTCATTCTATGATTCTGCGATTTCCATCTCCTTGAAATCAGAAGAGGGAAAAATAAAATGGGGAAAGGTGAAACATTATGTAGGAATCAAAATTCTTCAGAGTTACTGTTTATATGTGAAGTCACTTTTTGCTGCCTCAATGAAAAGTTTAGTACTTCATGTAAACTGTTAATATATCAATATGAGATTTTGGTGGTTGTTAAGGTTGCTTAGGTTGTTTGTGAAAAATGATTGTGCTTTGATGTGTCCATGATTGTCTAAAAGTTTTGACAGTACAGGATTTATAGCTAGAGATAAAGGTTTTCAATAGCTCGTGTATGTTACAATTAGCTACACTTTCAGACATCCAAATGGTTTCTAATATCTAATATCTGAGTTGACACAGGCAGGTGGCCAGAACAACCACAAAACCAGGGCTGGAATGCAAAGAGTAAATTTATTTCATTACCTTGCTAACTGGAGGATCCCAAAGCAGCACCCAGGCAGAGACACACAAGCAGGGAATGTGGACACCATTAGGACACCATCCTGACAGGGCAGCAGTCCTAGTTTATCGCCATGTTGTTGTCCTCCTGTGCTTTTTATGATCTCTGAGCTCTGATTTCTCTCCCAAGACAGGGGGTTCGAGCATGACTGTGAGAGTGCCTACAAGTCTCTGTAAACACCTATGTTATTTCTATACAGAGATTCTACTTCCCAAAACAGACAGAGAATGAATAGCAGTAGGCATTATATATGGGGTTTTACACACTGTTATTTTCCAGACCTCAGCGTTCCCAGCTGCAAGGTCACTTGAGTGAATCTACCATCCTCCTCACCATTCTTCTACTTTTAACCCTTTCTTCCCAACAATCTGAAAGAGATACAGAAGATTTCAAAGCTTTACAAGTCTCAAAGAATTTTTTACATAGTATTTAATTATGTAGTGGGCCATCTCTGAAAGGAAACACAGATACTAAGAATCAAAACAGGCTTCAGTATGTGGAAAGAGAAAAGGGTAATAAGGTATGGTATTTGTTCTACCTGTCTTGGAGTCTGATGCTTCTGCTTCACACCTGCCTGATGAAAATGCATTATTTTTATCTACAAATATACCATAGTGAGAAGGTGAGATGTGTATTTAGATTTCATCACAAAGACTAATTTTCTGACTCACTACTTACCTTACATCCCCAAAGAGGAGTAAAACAGAAGCATTGTATCCTTTACTTCCTTTGTGAGAACAGCATTTCAAAATTTCTGTTTTGCAGTCAACTTTTACCTTTTTCTTTTCAGGACCAATTTTTTTTTCTCCTTGTAAGAATTAAAAGAAAGCAAAAATAACAATATCAGCTGCAAAAAGCAGCTACCTTTATATCCCTAATCTTAAGTGTGAAGCTCTTATCAGATCTCAATTTGTTTCTAACAGATGTAGGATTATGTTACATTACACTCATAGATTTTAGCAACTTTTATATGCAAGTAGTGCTTGGTACATGACATTGCTGAGGCATTGGCTCATTTTGATGAATGGTGATGAAAAAATCTCCTTATCTTCAATCAAAACTATATATAGTGACACTTCCATATGAATTTAAGTTTCTCTGTATTACTTGTAAAAAGTTAATGATGCTGATGACATTATAAATGGAATTACTACAGCCAGGCAGATTACTATTCAGTTCTTGAACATCTATTGTTGGAACTTTTCATGTAGCCCAGTGTGAAAGGGAGATATACCTTGATCTGGGACAGTTTAGTTTGGATAAGGCTCAGGGTAGAACTCATCAATGTATAGAAACACCTGAAGAAAGGGTGAAAGAGGAAGGGGTCAGGCTCTTTTCAGTGGTGCTCGGTGACAGTACAAGAGGCAAGCAGCACAAATGTCCCATGTAAATATCAGGAAACACTGTGAGTGGTAACATCAGCACAGGTTGCCCAGGGAGGTTATGGAGTCTCCATCCTTGGAGTTATTCAAAAGTTGTCTGGACATGACCCTGTGTAAGTGGCTCCAAGTGGCCCTGCATGACGAGGGAGGTTAGTCTAGATGACCATAAGAGGTTCCTTCCAACCTCACACATGCTGTGATTCTGTAAGATTCTATGAAAATCTAACTATTTCAAGCAAAGATAAGTGTGACATAGAAATACATAAGTTTGCAGCATTAATTAAAAATAATATAAGAGTATAAAGTGATTATAGCAAGAGAGAAAACCAAAAAATTGTTCAAAAATACTGCCAAGATCCTTTTCTGTATTCCGCTGGTAATTGTAAAAAGGAGTCATGCAAAAAGTTTTCCATATACTGGTATGAAAACATTTGCGGCAGTCTTGATGAAAAAAATCCTGAAACTACACCTTGACAGAATAAAATTTTCTTTCCCCTAAGATTACTTCAAAACATTGTTTTGATTTCACACTAGTTGCTACCTTGACTATAAATTGCTTAAATCAACTGATATTGGCAGAAGGTAAAAACTATTTTGGTTTAATGATAAGGCATAATTTATATGTTTTAAATTATAGTGGAGTATAAATTATTGTGGGCTATAATAAAGAATAGTAATATATGATTGGCATATACACTTTCCTGGGAAAAGGTGTACACTTCCAATATTTGTGGTTTCTTTTGGGTTTTTTTTTATTGGGTTTTTTTCCCCACCAGATAGTGTTTGAATAGTATTTAAATTATTTTATGTGGTAATCATTGCATATCAATCAGCTACTCCATGAAGAAGGAAGAAGGCTTTTCTTGAACATCAAGAGATATCTTTTTTTATATGATTACAAAAAAAGGTTATATTTAAAAGACTGTATTGCATCCAAATACAAAGTGATAATTTAATTCAAGACATTTTATTTTTGTGAGTTGAAGACTAAAAAAATGTCCAGAAAAGAGTAAGTAAAAGATGATAATGAAATTATGAGTAGTTTTCTTTGTATTTTAGCAAATGAAGGATCACTTAACCAATCAACTGTTTTCTTGATATGCGACATGCTAGCAGTAAAATCTGTGTCTCTTTTGCCATTTTTCCTGCACCCTCTTCCTCTTCATTTGTTACTGCATTTACTCTCAGGTGTTTTCATAATAAAATTAACTTATATTTTATTTCTTCTAATAAATTTTGAACATAGTGAATTTTGATCAAAGTTTACAGAAATATAGAAAATGGAAAATATGTTATATTTTATTTTACCATAAATGAGTTGATTAAGTATACTAGAGTGACCTTTTGTACTGTATTCACAGAAATAAAAGCTAAGCATTATGTCAAACCACATTGAACACCAGAAAGCCTGTGGTGTGGAGCATCATTACAGACATCAAAACCACAGGAAAAGTCTAAGCAGTTGTTGAACCTCAGATGAGTGCATCCAGCCCTAAGCCCAGATTCAAAGTCACTCAGGGAATACAAACAAGGAAAGTAGGTGGTTTTAATTTCCCTGCCAACAAAGGAGATTTGCTTTTCTCAGAATTTATCATTAGTATATGATACTGAAACAGCCCTTTAGCTTTGTCAATCTTAGATACACTTTTTTTTTCCATTCTAAGTTAGTCAACGTGTTAAACTTTAAAGATGTAGCTCAAATGAAAAAAAAGCAAAGCAAAGCAAAACTGAATCAGATTTTCATCACTGAATAGTGTATTCACTTTATTTTTGACAGCTAATATTTCTTTTGAGAACTTGCTTTTGTGTTTCCATTTTTCACAACTTCTGCAAAAACTATTTACTGCAAACCTTACTGCTCATGTTCTTCACAGTATTACTTTTGGCCATAAAACAAAGCAGTCTGATCTGTCAAAAAAGTAAGGATTATGTGGTATGATCCCCAGATTGCTGATTTTCATCCATTTTCAATCATCCGTATATGTTTTGAAGGACATGTTGATATATTTATTTTTTTATTAGCAAGATAAAAGGGAATGTTAAACTTACACAGCACTGTTGACTTGAAACTCTCCAATCTTTCAAAACTGTTGAAAAAACAGATGCAAAAATGCACAAAGCATAGAATTCTAATAAGTAATTGATACAACATTGATTGATAATGGCTTCATATAACCCAAACTTTATAATACAATCTTCATTTGGTTATCAGTGATGTCACATAGCAAATATACATTAAGAAAAAATGAAGCCTAAGACATACTGTTTTTACTGGTCATAATAATTCTAAAAACTTAAAGATAGGTTCTGTTTTCTCACCAGTGTAAAGTTTATTCTGATAAAGCTTTCATGCAATGCAAAAAGACAAAATTTTAAGGTTAGGCTCAATCTTCTGTATTTAGGACATGGTACTGAAAAAATAACTACATTTCTGAATTAAAAAAATACACAGCTAATGTTCTTAAGAAAGAGCCTGCTATGGCCATGTAGAAAGTGTCAGTGAGTAATGACTGAATTCTCACAAACACATTTCTATAACATGCATGACAATAAAATGGAGAGAGAAACAAATTTTAAAAAACCCACCAGGAACTGTAAATCGCAAACTTAATATCTATTCTAAAGGACTAGGATATGCTACGAATAATTTAAGGTATTATACAATGTCATTTGCAACTTCTGTAGGCAACATTTAAAAAACAAGTCGAGATCTGAAATGACAAGTTCCCAGATGGTGTAGCAGAACATATTGACCAGCCAGATGAATAGAGGCAGGTTTGGAGTATGTAAGAGGAGATTTATATGGAATAATAATCCTTATTATAAATGATTTTGAGGGAATTCTACATGAATCAGATATTGCCCATATAAGAATAGATATTATTCTGATTCTCTTTTCTGAAAAAAAAACCACACCAAAATAACCTTGAGCAGTCCTCTGTCATAACACTACTACAATTTGTAATAATGTCTCAATGAGGCTTTTTGTATTGCCCGTTTTTAACCCCTGAAATTAAACAAAAATAATAGTAATAAAAAACGTTAATTGATCTTCAGACCTCAAGAATAACAGTACACTGAAGACCTGACTACAGTGGAGACTCTTTACAAACAACTGAAAAATTTTGCCTTAGACCTACTCAAATTCATCATTGCTTCTACCATAAAATTGAATGGGAAGTTACAACAGGAAAAAAAAGGTATTGATATAAAGAGACATATTCTGTCAAAATAAAAGCAGAATCATAGAATGTTAAGGAGTTGGAATGAAGTTTGAAGATCACTCTACCTTGGGCAGGGACACCTCCCAGTAGACAAGGTTGCTCAAGGCCTTATCCCACTTGCTTTGAACACTGGCAGGGTTGGGACATCCACAACCTCCCTGGGCAATCTGTTCCAGTATCTCACCACTATCACAGTAAAAAATTTCTTCCTAATATCTATCCTAAATTTCCTCTCTTTCAACCTGTATCTATTACTCCTTGTCCTATCACCACATTTCCTGACAAAGAGTCCTTCCCCAGCTTTCCTGTAGGTCCCCTTCAGATACTGAAAGGCTGCTATAAGGTCTCCACAAAACATTCTCTTCTCCAGGTTGAACAGCCTCAACTTTCTCAGCTTGTCTTTATAGGGGAGGTGCTCTGTAGGGGCGTGTCTGAGGTACAGAGGGGATGTACCAGGGCAGAGAGGCCCAAAGAGCATGCGCCGAGGTTCACAACACCCATTGGATAAAGGGATCACATGGTTATGGGATATAAAAGGGAGCGTGGAATTCGAATAAAGGGTCTCCGATTCCACCAGCTCCGGAGAGTGTGTAGTTATTCTTTACCATATAAAGGCAGCGTGCTGCGTGACGCTACAGTGCTCTAGTCCTCTTATCATCTTTGTGGACTCCTTTGGACTTACTCCAACAGGTCCATGTCCTTCTTATGTTCGGGGCACCAGAATTGTATGCAGTACTCCAGGTGGGGTCTCTCAAGAGCAGACCTAGAGGGGGAGAATCACCTCCTTCAACCTGCTGGCCATGCTACTTTTGATGTAGCCCAGGATTCATTTGGCTTTCTGATCTGTGAGTGCACACTGCTGGCTCATGCTGGGGTTTTCCTCAATCATCACCCCCAAGTCTTTCTCCACAGGGCTGCTCTCAACCACTGCTTTGTCCAACCTGTAGTTGTGTCTGGAATTGCCGTGACCCAGGTACAGGACCTTGTGTTTCCCTTTGTTGAATTTCATGAGGTTTGCATTGGCCCACTTCTCAAGCCTGCCAAGGTCCCTCTGTATGGCATTCCTTCCCACCAGCGTGTCAACCACACCACACAGCTTGGTGTCGTCAACAAATTTGCTGAGGGTTTCAGAATAGTGTTCTGACTTTGCAGATGGAAAACAATTGAAGAGACAGTTCATTACTGACAATATTTCCAGAAACATTTTAAGAAATATGAATAGGGTCATAAAGTACCTGACTGCTGAAAAAAATAATTTTGCAGAAGTATGAAATATTTAACAAAGATTAGAATTATAAAGCATGACAGATCCACTCAAACCTGAGAATTAACGTATTCTACACAGAATTGAAACACAATAGCTGCATAAAATTTGAGTCTGTCAAAGCAGTCAGTCTGACCTTTTTCCAATGAAAAGTTGAAACCTTATGATTAAAGGTATTCAGAAATCAAACCAGAGATTAATGTCTAAATGAGATTATTTTTTTTAATAATAAGTCATAGTTCCATTCTTTCTGAAACTGTAGAAATTAAACTTTTATGAAAAAATGATGAAAAGCAGGTAATAACATAATTGAGAATCCTCAACATACATAAACCTCAATAGCAAAAAAGTATTCCTTTTATAGTATAAATCGAAAGGTATAAAATAAATTCCTTTAATAAGAAAGTGTAAAAATATAAATTAAAATATTGTTGTTTAAATAGCAGGTGAGTGTGCACTCTGGAAATATTGTGATGAAAATACTTAAAAAGACAACTATCAATAAGAGTAGGTAAAAAAAGCACTGATTTTTTAAGGATTTTAAAATATCTTAGTTAATGGAGAAGGCAGTATGTATAGAGTATTTAGATATAAATAACCCATTTAAGACTTCAGATATTTATTTTTTGAATTCCTTTAAATTGGTTAAATTTTGCTAATTATGTGAATATTTGTTCTCTTGATTACAACAAATCAAATAAATAAATTTTGATTTTTCACCATTATCAATGTAGTTTTGTGGAAAGTGTTTTTTGGAAGACTTTTTAGACACATTCAACTGTTACTTCAGGGAAAAAAACCCATGTTTTTCTACCTTAGCCTTTATAAACAAAAAGGAGATTGACATTTTCCTGTCAGTCTTGTTACCCTACTACACCCAGAAGATGTAACCTTTTTTAGGTTATATAAACATATAGATACAAAAAAGATATTTATCAGTTGCTAAAAGAAACCAAAGCATAAAAAATCAAGAGAATTGAAAAATGGAAAAAGACAGCAGTCTTTGTAAACATAAAAGATGAGTATAAAGGTTACTTAACAATAACTCTAGCATATATCTATCTATCCATCTATCTAAATATATGTGTCTGTGCATACATGTCTGTATGTGTGTAGTTGAATAAGACGTGCTCCAGGAACACATGTAAAGTATTCCAACAAAAGATGGGCAGTCAGTCCACTGGACCAGACCAGTGGGAGTCTAAAGGAACCCTCTCATCTGAAATGTGCTAGCATACCCTCTGTTTCCCAGCACCTAACCTTCACACTCACTTAAGTTAAGCCAGAATCAAAGCAGAAATGCAGACAGGATGCTTGAGGAGTGGGAGAGTCTGGTAAACGGTGTGGAAGAAATTAATAAGGGATAGAGGAAAAGGAAAATACAGAGGTGAGACCTGGGAACAAAGCAAGTCTTAACATGTTACTTTCTACCAAAGGAGATTATATTTTTTGGGATGAATGATGTAGTCTCTTAATGCTGATGTTTGTTGACTTTTATAATTCTGTAAGCCTGTTGAATAATAAAAATTTTCAAGTAAAAATTTTCAAGCAAAACCAGGTCAGTTCCTAGTTAGCTGAAATTCTATTTTCTCTGATGCATCAAAAAACTTAATTAATTTGCATCCAAATAAGCATATACATATGTTTTAGGTCAAGGATCAGTGATTTTTTCCTGGAGATGACCACAATTTTATCTGTTCCCAGATAGAGGTTGCATGTGACCTCTATTATTTTGTTGCCAGGATTTTATATGTGGCAAATATAAATCAATTTCCAACCTTACTTGCAATCTAAACCATATGTATTTTCAATGAAAGCTGTTATGACAACACTGGCATCAAAGCTCAAAGGTTTTTCTAAAGATATAAAATATAAATAAAAATATAAAATATAATAAAAAATATAAGTAAGCATAAAAATATAAAATATAGCTATAAAGATCTTTAAATGTTTTTTAATTTTGTCTGGACTATTTAAAATATTTGAATAAGTAATTAAAATAAATATTTTCTTCAAATAAGTAATGAATTTACTTTTCTACAATAATACAGTACAAATTATTACACAGTTCAAGAAAAAACATAATAACCAAATATATAATATATAATGGACATAGAAATAACTATTCTTCACATCCATAGACCAAGAAGTGTAAACTGCAGAAAAACTCATTTATGATCCATTTGGGGAATACAAAAAGAAGGCTAACAATGACATTATTTAAACACGTTTAAGGAACCTCTAGAAGTGTCATTACTTTATCAACAATTTAGAAAATTTCCTGATGAGAAAGATATAGCAGAACCTTGTTTAGAGGAAAGGAATTAAACAAGCTCAGAAGGAAACTTCCAGCTCCACATCTGATTTAAAAATCTGGGCAATCTGGACCTCACATTCTGGTGACACACTGATCTATATGATACTTGTAATTTTCAACTCATTTTTTCTTCCATTTTTTCTGACAAAACCCCGAAAGTTTCTTTTTACTTCTCCTTAAACAACATGAGAAAACTTGAAATCTCAGTTTAATGGCACTTGAAAACTATTTCCCACTTAAAGCGTAAATCAAAATCTTTACTGCCATTAAAATTATATTTCCTGTTGGCTTGTGGGAATGTGCAGAAACCATTTAAAATAAAATGTGTCCCAGTCTCTATGTAATAGAAAAAATATCTCAAAAATGCAAATTGCCACAGTTACTGTAGCAGAGAGCTGTTACTTTGCAGAAGTAAACTTCCTCCAGTACCTCAGCTTGTGGTCCTATGGGGAGCCATGCTGTGATCAGCTTTTTGGAATGTTTTGACTGGTTTTTTAACAATTAATGGGAACAATTCTAAGATTTTTGTCTTTGAGAAAGATTCAGATTATCTTCAGAGAAGATTTAAGGACACTCTGCATCTCTACCTGAAGCACTGCACTTTCACAGAAGGCACTTATGAATCACTTATGTAATGGCTTTGTAATATTTGGAATGGGCAGTATAGTGGTAGGTTGCGAGTGAGGAAATAAAGGAATTTAGAGACTTGTGAATGGGAAAACACAATATGTCCCTTTCCTGTGAAACTGTCAGAGAAGGAATGAAGAGGCTCTGACTCTGGAATTTGGGTAGAAAGAGAGTGAGGTCCCATAGTCTTAGTTTACAAAGCATGCAGCTTTTATTGTGTAGAGGAAAAGGTACTGCCTTTATTTCTAAATATGTTGGTTTCTTTAGTAGCTCAAAGAATGCAAAATAGTAAAATTTATTGCCTGGAAAGAGAACAGATATATTGAAGTTGTATAAGGATTAGTATTTTATGTAGATTTTTAATGAGAACATTATCATATCTAACTTAGTGTCAATATTTTCAACAGATAGAGACAGAAAATGTATACATCTCTACTTTTAGTGCAGCAAGAGTTCTAGCTGGTACAGCATTGAAAATAAAGGTGCACAACCTTTAGATATTATCAGGACTAAGTGAGTTAGAGACTAAGAATTTGAATTTTCAATGTCTGGAACTTTATACGAAATTGTTTTTTGTTTGCTTTGTTTTGTTTTGTTTTGTTTTTTTCAATATGCAATATGCAGTGCTTAGTTTTTTCTTTCTAAATCATCAGTTACTTCATATTGTTTTGTTCCTGTTAATCAGTAACCTCCTACAAAACTATGTATTAGAGTCATAACATTTCTGATATGTAGTACTATGTGCTGGACATGGGATCTTAATAAGAATGGAAAAACAATTTTAAATTGAGGAATCTGAACCTAAGGGATATTAAATTTTCTGATGTACTTTGTACACCATTGTGAAATTGTGTACATGAAATTATACCAAATATTCTATATTAAAGAAATAATTTTTTTGGACAGTATGAAAACTGATGCAGAACATCTTGTTGCTTTTAATAATTCATAATGATATCTTGAAGTGCAGTATCTGTTATACCTTTTGAACTAATCATATGCTCAGGTCTATATAAATTCATGTGTTACGTCAATCAATCTAGGAATATGTTTACAATTGTTTTTCATATTCAAGAGGGTTTATGCAGAGTAAAGAAAGCAGCAAATCCTTCTTAAAATTCGTTAAGCAAACAAACAAACAAAAACCCAAAAAAAAGCTCCAAAATAAAAAAAAACAACCCTGAACAAAAAAGCAAATAAAAAACCCAAACCAACCAACCAAATGAATTAAAAAAAAAAAAACAAATCCCAACTTCATAAGTTTAAAAGAAAGAGTGTAAAAGATTTTATTTTCTGTCCATAATTTACATAAACAAACTACAGGAATGTGTGCAGCAGTTGCCATTCTACCTAAAGAAATTTATGTTCACACTGAGTTATCTAGAGCACAACCAGTTATCCCTGAATTGTTACCATAAATATTCAGGCATAATTCATCAGGGAAGTTTGCTTTAAAATGTTACTAGGATAGGACCTGTCATGTAAATTATGGCATTGTTGTCAGTGGTGTCATGCATGTCAACAGCAACTAAAACAAACCAAAAAAAACCCTGACCCCTAAACAACCCATCCCCCAAAAAAACAAGTTCTATAATGACAGAAAAAAACACCAAACCCCAAACCTCTCAAGCATCACAGAAACTATAAAAAGACCAGCACATTTCATGACTTTTCAAGGAATCTAACACTACCCATCTGCTCTCATTTAAAATTAATTTAATACTGTGAAACGATTAATTGAGAATTACATATGGACTCACGGCAATGGAACTGCAGCTCTTTTCAAGTGGAAAATGGAAACAAAAAATGTGTTTTAATATAATTTAAATCATTCATGATCCATCTTAATCCAAACATAGATCAAACAGTTCCTTAACACGCGTGTATTTTCAATTTTTTGTTTGTAGTCAATGATAAATGGGGCACAGGGAGGGAGTAGGAAAGTTAAGAAAAAGGTCTACTTTCTTATAAGGTGTTCTTCAGAGTGTTATCTCATTCATGTCTGAGAGAACATTATTATAGGCTGCAAGTTAGTGTAAAGCTTCATATATATAGTTTTCTTTTTGCTAAATTAATATAGTTTGTTTGAAAAATCCTTCGAGTCACCTCAGTCTACCATCTTAGTAGTAAAATGCAGAAAAAATAATTAAAATTTACAAGTCTTTCTGAAGACACTACTTATTAATAAACTTATTTTTCAGACACTTTGTGATGTACTGGATATCCACACGTATCACCTGTGGGACCTATGCCAGTCAAAATCCACTCTCCTTTCAAACTGCAATATTCATTCTTACATTATTTATGTGGTTTATAAAATACAGTCTCACTGAATTGTAGTATGCAATGTTATTCAACTAACTTAATTTCACCTGAAATACAAAATACACTATTAAATATTTGTGGGTTTGAACTTTTGCTTTCTTAATAGCTTCCCAGCAGTAATATTTGGGACAGAGAAATCTTCAGATAAATGTAATAGCAATCATAACAATTCAAGGCCAGGTTGGATGGGGCCCTGAGCTACCTGATCTAATGGGTGGTATCTGTGCCCATGACAAGGGGGTTGGAAATAGATGATCTTTAAGGGGACCTTCCAACCCAAACCATTCTGTGATTCTATAATTACGTACTCCTTTACATTTTTCTGTTTAGACTGTAAAATAAAAACCAGTGTAAAAGCAAGCCTCTACTGAAAAATGAAATTCTGTTGTCTTTTTGTGACCATAATTTGCTCTGTAAAAGCAAAGTAACAATGGGAATTTCTGCTATATCTGAAATTCAGATTTAGATAGATATATTACAGTCCACTGCATGAGATTAAGTTTAAAAATTATTTTGTAATATATTACCTTATTTTTTTAACTTAGCAGAAAAGTAAATTTTTTCAAATGGCTATTTCAAAGGTGGGCCTTACACATCATGTTGCAGGACAAAGTCCAGCTGACTACATGCATCATCAGGTTTTAAATCAACAGTAGGCATATTCAAGACTATAACTTAATTCTTGAAATGGTATGTTAAACAAAATCTATAAAGGGGTAAATTTGCATAAATATACTGACTTCATTTCATAGACCGTAAATATACAAATGCATAATTATGACTTTTAAAGAGTTTTAACT
Organism: Neopelma chrysocephalum; assembly: GCF_003984885.1. NCBI lineage: Eukaryota > Metazoa > Chordata > Aves > Passeriformes > Pipridae > Neopelma > Neopelma chrysocephalum. The sequence goes on from NW_020897691.1 coordinate 38,570,477, forward strand.
GGAAGATTAGAAAGATCATAGGAAACCAAGCTGACAGGTGTGATCAGTACTTGTGAGTATCGGTGGATAATGTGTGACTGTGTCAATAACTAACATTTACATGAGTTGATATGGTCACACACATATTAATGTACACACGTCAAATACCAGAGACAGCAGAAGTTTTAGATACATTTAATTTATCAGTTATGGACTGGAAATATAAACATCCAATTGTCGTTCACAGAGGCACCGGGGAACACATCAGACATTTCTGTAAGATGAAGATAAGTGCATAAACCACAGTGATGGAGATAAGCAGCTTTGATTTCTGGAGGGCTTTTTTTCAGTACAAAAAAGGTATTGAGAAGCAGTTTGTTGAAAGATAAAGCATAATTAGATAAAAGAGCAGACAAATAACCCCAAGCTGTATCCAGTTTATAACTTAACTTAATTCTGAAGAACTTTTCCAACAGAAGATCTCATTTCCCAAGTGATGAGCACTTCTGTACTGCACAATACTTCCCCTGATTAACTGATTAACTAGTTTTCAGAACATGAGCAAAAATTAAGATTGTTAATTACTCAATTAACAAAGGTAATTAATGTATCCATAATATGCAATAACTCATAAAATTGCTGAAAAATTTATTACTTGAATATCAGAATTGAGAAGACTAGGTGCAAATTTTTAATTTTCTGACACCTTGCATAAGTATGTTACGGTAAGCCTGTAATAATGTTTTCCTAATAATTAATTACAGTCATATCTCGTATCAAATTCTACTCTCAGCTCACTGATGAAGAACTGCTTAACCTTGTTGCTGTAGGATCAGGAATTGGAAATGCTGGCATACAGTTGAGGCCCTAAGCCACAAATCTTAGTGAGAATAATAAGGATTAGATATCTAAGTACCTTCTGCAAGGAATTGTAAGAATTCAGATCATATCTACTCCGAGCAAAGGAGTATGGTACAAAGGTTTGAGGTACAATGCACAGTACTAAGCAGATGTGTTAGCTCATGTATTTGAACTATCATGGCACTGAATAAAAATTGGAAAGTTCTTCCTGCACTCTATAGGATAAGAACACACAAACTTTGAAAAGAAGAAAAAAAATTCAACATAGAGCAATGTATTTTGTGAGCCTAAATAACTTTGCCTCTTCTGAGGAAGAAGTGAGAGCCAGCTGCTCATCCTGTCATTCATCCCACCTGTGCTCTAGGATGTGAGAATAGCCTACCTCTCTGAGAAGGGATTAAAAGCAATACTTTATGTAGAAGACAAGTAAGGAAGGACCTTGATTAACAGAGGAAGAGCCACTGTGTCACACATAGTTCATTATCTGAAAAAAATACTCCCAAGGAATCTCAAAAAAACACTGTGACTTTTTTTCAAACGCAAAGATGTAACAAAACAGATCCAGAGTTTTTTATTTAAATTACTGGTTGCAATTATTTCATGCATTAAAAGCCTTTAATTTGAGACTATTACTACAACAGTCAGGCCTAAACTCATTAGAGTGTATTATATTTCATTTAAAAGATAAAAGTACAAAGTAGAACATATTTGCTGCCAAAGCTTTGAGGAAATCAGACTAGTGAACTAGCAAAAGTCATTGGGTATGCAGACAGAAGCAGCCTGTTGAAGTGCTAAACCACTTCTGACAGCATCTGCTCCTTCTCCAGGTACAGAGAGAACATTTTATTTATTCTAAGTTTTCTGAGTAGATCCATTCATTGACGAGTTTGCTCAGACTTGAGGAATTGAATTGGAAAGAAAAAAACGGAAAGCAATTTGTAGGCTATGCATGGGGACTGAGAGAGAAATAATGATATATACTGGTCCTAAAATCTTAGGTGATAAAGTGACCAGAACTGTTATCTGATCCTCCATTAGTAGTCTAAATATACTATAAGGAACACTGAAAACACCTGGATTTCTACCAAGTTCTTTAATCCCAAAAGACAGCAATCTGCTGCTCAAACATATCTCTCTTCACATATTTCAAGTACTGCCTATGCATTTTCTCTTCAGTCTTTTCCTTAGCTTTGAAACTATGGGTTTTCCCCCCATGTACAAGATGGTTGTTGCTTTTAAGTGATACTGAAAACTCAGGAGTTAAGTTGATGTAATTTCTTCACTCAAGTCCCTGGCAAAGATGCCAATGAGTAACAGTGATAGAACAAGATTCATTTCAGGAGTTTATAAAAAGTAATTGATTGAAATGTGAATCTGCTGATGCAAAAATGTCATATCATTTTTTAACTGTGGTATTAGGAAAGGAAGAAAAGTTCCATATTCCAGAAAAAAGGCATAAATTTCAGAGGAAGAGAGAAAAAAACATGTATTTGGAACGAGGATCAAACCAGGATGAATGGTCTCATTCTCTGAAACATGCCAAAATGCCCAAGCCAAATGGATCTTTAATCTGAACAGGAAAAAAATAGGCTACTGTTGTAAGTATACCCAAAAACTTATTGAGAGCTGGAAAAATAATGTGAGCAGAAAAAGTTCAATGTTGTCACAGTTTGTAGATAGTGATTTAACATGTTCTCAGACTATTCAAAATAGTCTCAGAAGACCAATAACCTTCACCAGAGTATACTGAATATAAACTTGGATCACTTTACAGCCTGAAAACACCAAGAGAGCTCTGACATTAATTAAGGGTATTTAACATTGATCTTTAATGAAGGAGTCTACTAAATTGAGGATAAAAAAGAGGTAATTTTGTTTAGATACCAAAAAGAATTGGTGAGAGAAAAGCCAGGAATATCCTTTAGAGTATCTTGCTTTTAGAGAAAGTTTTGTTGTAATAAAATCCCAGAGACAGTAAATAATGTTGATTTGTGAAGGGGTCAATAAGAGAGAAATATAGTGCACCAGGTAAGGGAAAGAATTGCAAATAATCAGAGCACTATGATAAGGAGCAGTTGAAAATGGAGACACTTGTAATGAAAATTTAGGTAATCGGTAGTGTACTTACTCAGGAATTTATGCTAGTGGAGTCAAGTCTTTTCCAGAGCACATAAACATAATCAAGAGTATAGTGAAAAGCAATTGTGCATATCAAGTGCTCCATTTTTAACACAGATTTTTTCTGTACAAAATGGCAGATTTATTCCAGTGCAATGACAATGATGTTTACAAATGTTCAGATTTGAGTACTACTGGTGTTTTTATTATAAAGCTGAAAATCCAAATTAATATGATAGATATATTGCAACACACATGTCACTGTGATTTATCTATTTACATTATATTTATAATTTATATTTCATCACATTATATGTTTGATACAGCTTCATTTTTGTTGTTGAGGTGACTGTAATTTTTTCTGCTCTCTTGAAAGGAGACAGATTTTAACCATGACATATATTCTTGAATACCACTGGTAGACTTTGTTACATGTTTTTTTTCAGTTACTTATATTGTAACTTGTATTAGAGATGGTCAGCCTCCCACTGTCCACATCTGCTTTCAATTCACAAACAGTTGGTGTAAGTCATGCATCATCAGCCTTTTGTTTGTTTGCCATTCTGCATCATCTGGGAAGCCATTATATGAAGTAATAGAAGCAGAAAATAGGTACACTCCTTTAAATTTTCAGCAGGGATCCTGCTTTTTGTAACTTCTGTGAATTGCACCATCAAATTGCATATGTTGGCCTGTTGGGTGCCCCTAATTAAATAAATAAGGAAAAGTGCACATAAACTTCACGAACTGACTAACTTACTAAAACTTCCAGTGAAACAGAACAGCAGGCTATAGTGCTTCCCAAATTTAATTTATTTTTTTTTCTCATTTCAACCAGATTAAAAACTAGTAAGCTATGTATAAACACTGTATCATGCCAATTACATTTATTGACACCAGTGCATTCTACATATAACAAACATCAAGTTCCCTTTGGTTCATACTCTTCCTTCTTCAAACATGAGTTGGAGATTATCTGAGTAATTTCAATGAGTTGTTGAAGAGAGAAGGTAAATTTCCTCAGGAGAAGAAAAAATTGATCAAATAAGAAAAATGGGTTAATTAGTAACTTATTGTCATAGTTTCAGCTGGGATGGAGTTAATTTTCTTCTTAGTAGCTTATACAGTGCTGTGTTTTGTATTTTCATATGGGAGTAATGTTGACATTACACTGATGTTTTAGTTGTTGCTAAGTAGTGCTTACTTTAAATCAAGGACTTTTCAGCTTCCTATGCTGTGCCAAGAAGCAGGTGGAGTGGAATCCAGGAGGGAGCACAGCCAGAGGACTTGACCAGAACTGGCCAAAGGGGTATTCCATATCATAGAGCATTATGCTCAGTATATAAATTGGGAATAGTTCTCTGTATGGGGCTGATCACTGCTTGGGGGTGGAGCAGGTGATGAACAATTGTGTTGTGTATCACTTTTTTCTTGGGTTTTATTCCTCTCTCTCCTTCTCCTTTTCGTTCTAATAGTATTATTATTGTTGCTGTTGTTTTTATAATTTGTTTTCGATTATTAAACTGTTTTTCTCTCAACTCATGTTTTACCTTTTTCTGATTTTCCTCCCCATCCTGCTGGAGGGGCAGGGGAGTGAATGAGTGAGTGAGTGAGTGGGTGGCACTTAGTTGTTGGCTGGGGTTAAATCATGACAATTATTAATTTGCTTATGTATTTCCTTAAAAAGTTACTTTTGTGAAATATCTAGACTGTTAAAATAAAACTCAAAAGGAAACAACATGAATTTGAACTCTGTAGGAAAAACATGCTAGGGTTTTGTTATATGAATAATTCCCTGATACAAAGTATGATATAGCATATTTGCTTTTATTTGAGCAAGAACAGAGAAAATATTGGAACCCATGTGTATTTGATTTCTTTTCTCTGAGATCAGAGAAAGGACCATAATTTGACGTCTAAATCACAGTTATAGTGAGGTACTTTTTTTTTTTTTTGCATAAATATACATATTTTTTTCTGAAGTAAAGTTTAGAAGATAATAGTGATCCATTTGGAGTGCTGGGACAGATGGGGATAGTGACATGAAGGATGAAGCCATCAGCACTGAACCATATTGCTTTATGGTCAGCAAATTTGAGCTCTGAGAATTTTTACAGCATAGTGTCTACATTTCTGGAGACTTTCCATAGAGAAATTAAAAACAAAAAGCTTGAAAAAAATTATAATTGAAGGGGATTGGAATTGGTATTCAAATCACCGATATTTCATTATTTATTCCCACTTTAAGCCAGGAAACAGAGTTATTCTTTTCCTCAACTTAAAATCTGAAAAATTTTATGAACTAAATATCATGATATTCACAGTTGTTCTAGTTCCTTAATTTGAAGCAAGCCAAGCCTCTATGCAGGACTTGCAGTGTTTTGTTCTGGTTGGATTAACTGAAAATTCTATGTAGAAGGCGAAGCTGCGGCCTTACAGATGAGCTAATGCTCTCACTGAAGGCTTTGTCCAGCAATGCTTGGGCCAAGGAATACATACATCTCTTGACCACATCAGTTGCAGAATATTCTTCTTGCTCATATGACATATCTGTTTGGCCTCAATGCAGACTTTATAACCAGTAGAAAGAAATGCATATTGGAAAAAAAAAGCATCTACATATTTCTGTATATCTATCCTTAAATAAATTAAACAGCACCTCAGAAACAACTATTGTTTACCATTGACAACTTAGTTGATTAGCTAAGAGTGATAGAAATATAGCTACTTTCAGAGTAGCTATATGAAAATTGTAATAAAACAAAACAAAAGTGAAATAAAACAAAAGAAACAAAACCAAACACACCCCTCCCCCCAAAAAACCCCAACCCAAGCAAAAAAATACCCCACCAAACCCTAAATAATCTAAAAGTCTGTAATTTTAAGTGCCTTTAACACAATGAACCATAAATCTCTGTGTTTAGGTATGGCTGACTATATTGAACAGGAGATTAGGCATACTTAGTCTATGGCATTAAAAGCACTCTAGTCCTCATATTCAAATAGAATTAATTTTCCGTGAAATCAATACATCTTGTGTATCACAGTTCTTGGTTTTTCCTACATGTTTCATGATAGCTTTGTGTTAGTTTATTAAAAACTTTCATCACAACATTCTGAAGGGTCCACTGTACATAGTGATGATGAATAATACATTAGTCACAATACTAGTCACTGTTTTCATATATTGTTTTTAAGAACCTTAATATGTGGCATTTTCATGTTAGAATGAAACATGTTCCTAATAAAGATAATATACCTGCAACCAAAATAGTTTTAAATTATTGAGTTTAATGGAGTTTAACTCTTTTGATATTGGATAGATAATGTAATCAAATAAATGTAAAATTTCACATAATTAAAAATGCATTCTAAATGTTACTTTTTTTTGGATTGATTTTGTGGGGTTTTTTTCTCAAGACTACTTTCATGAGTTCATTTACAGACATAATCATGAGTGAATGTGACTTCTTTTATAGCTAAGGGAAATGAAGCATATCTTCAATTAGAAACTTTTGAAAATGTACTCTGGTAACCTACTGAGAATGGAATTGCTTTTCTTCACAGCTTCACACCCACTCCTCTTTAGAAGATCAGGGCTGTAGATAAGTGCTGTAAGTGCAATATCCTTCTCTTCAAATATTTTCAGCCACTGGGTGCTTCAAATTGCCTATCTGATGTGTAGTTGGGTATATTTCACAAATATATATGTGCTTGTTTTACTTTAGGTAACCACATTACTTTTGCTAAGTTTTTCTGTAAAATATAATAGCTGTTTACGTAGACATAACGGTAATGATTTGCACTCCATATATAGGTGGAAGCAAGTTTTCAAATTGTTTGTCATGCTTCAGCAGGAATTCCCTTTGCAAGGTGGACAGCATAGCAGTTCCCAGAGTGGTTGCGCTCCAGTAAACTTCATCTCTTTCTTTCTCTGCCTTTATGTAAATTATTTCAATTTCTGATTTGATATATATTATTCATAGTAGTAAAATGAATGTATTTCAGAAACAGAAAGATCAATTATAGTTTAAATGTATTTAAAAAGAAAAAAGAAACAGACTTTAACAATACAGTGGTTTATGTTCTTATGACAGGCTCGTACTGGCAGTTGGAATCATTAAAACGCAGTAAGACATAGTAAGATAAATATGGTGTCAAGAAACAAATTATAGTTAAAGGACAAAACCCCACTGGTACTCTCACAGAAGAATTACATAAGGAAGCTTCCAAAAACTTTCATGCATAACCAATAATTAAGGTTTTATAGAGTTACTTTTAAATTTTCTAGGTCAAATCAGACAATTGTATGCATAATCCCTATGTATTTTCTTACATGCAGTTATTTTTGCTTATTAAGCTGCTGCTTTACAAAAGAAAAAAAAAAGAGAAAAAGAGAAGACAGTACTAGCAGTTTGAATTGTGTCAGGATACAGCTGTAATACTTTTGGTGTCTTTTTTTCCCTACACAATTCCTGTACACAGTTAGGATCATCAAGAACAATTCCAGCAGATTACTGTGTATGTGACCTACCTGTTTGAACAGCTCAGGGAGTTCAATAGCATGGCTGTTGTCAGTTTGTCAGTTGACTGCAGAGAAAAAGGACAAATTCTGACATTATTTAGTGTATTAGTACAGATGTAATCACAGATATCAGTCTGAAAAATATAGTATACAGTCTGTCAGTCGAGTCTAATGAGGTTTAAGTGCTAAGTCAACAATCTTAAGGTCTTTAGCCCCAAGTAGAAAATAGTATTAATATCACATCGAATTTCCGATCAGCTCAAGACTGCTGTTATAATTAAAAGACAGCCCAAACAAAAATTAAAGAAAGCTAGTTCTTCCCTTACATCAGGAAGGTCTTTTCTATATCAAAATAAGAATTTGTATCTCAAAGAGAGATAATGAACAAAAGGTTCCATAAATAGTCCAGTTCACATACCCTTTTTTCTATATTTCATTGTTGTTCCTCTACTGAGGATTAAGATCCTTCTGTTTTGTTACTGATTCGGAGAATTAAATGTGGAACACTGCAAAAGTGTTGAAGAGAGGGAAAAAACTAAGACCTCTGATTTTACTAACAGTCAGGAAATGCATAGCATAGGCATTTTAAAAACAATTGGCAAGTTTGAATTGCTGGCCTGCAGAATTAATCTAAGTGATGTAAAAATAATCAAATCTGAAATCTGGATTATTTTTGTAAGCATAATTTTTCTATTGTATGATAAAACAATCTAGTTAAGAGAAAAACAATAGTTATACAACAAAAAATATCACTTTGTCATGTCAAAAAAATGAAAGACAGGAAACAATTATCTTAGATCCTCCCTCAAAACTAATTATATTCATAAAATTGTATTTCATCATCATATCTGAAATGTGTTAAAGAGGCCTTGACAGTTTGAAACAAAACTAAATCAGCCATCCAAAGTGCATTTTTGTCTATAATATTTTTGTTTGATTATAATTGTGACTATTCTAATAGATAGATGTACATAAAAATGTTTTTCCTTCTGAATCAGAAAAATACAAAATAATTCATGTTTCAGCCAAATTCTAGAAATAAAAATACTTTTTTATCAGAAGAAGAGGAGAAGAGAGGAGAGGAGAGGAGAGGAGAGGAGAGGAGAGGAGAGGAGAGGAGAGGAGAGGAGAGACAAAAGAAAAAAAGAAGCCTTTAAAAAGATGATAAATTCTACCATGCCTCAGAATTTATTATCATAACCGCTATATTGGGGTTGGTTATTTCTCACTGTTCCAAAAGTGAATGTCTCTGTTTCAGACAGTGGAAATGACTGGGTCTTCAGGTGTCCTTAAGATTTAATTCCCATTTAAATGTTTGACTTCTTGCAAAATAGTAGTGTCATGTCCAAAATTGCAGAGACATTTCTACAGTTTTAAGATGTAAATTGAATGAGAATACCTGGTTATTTTTTTCTTCCATATAATATATAATGTATGTATATACATATGTATAGAAGTATACATATATATGTATATATACATAAACATGGCAGATGATAAAAATTATTTTAAGCAGTCAGTCCAAATTTCTTGTATTTTTATTTTTCTTGAAAAGCTCAGCCTACAAAAGCCACAGTTAGCATGTATCTTTTACCAACATAACAGCAAGACAAACCACTGAGTTTAAGTTGAAAGTGCAATTCTGAAATATTCCAAGTATTTACCATAGTAAGTCTTTTCAGAACTTGTAAGGTATACTACTTCTGACTTTTTAATATTTACTATTCAACAGAAATCATATTGAAGACATATTGAAGGTGCTCAAACTATCCAGGAAACCATTCTCTGATCATCATTTCATGTTCTAGCTTAATATTAATGTGTATATGATGATCTTTGAGCCTCTTTTTGTGATCTTCTCTGTGTAATAGAACACAGTAAAGCTACAGAAAAAAAATCTGCTGCCTGACCTTCATCTTTCTTGAGCTACCTGCAGTAAAACAGCATCTATTAACTTTATTTCATCCATTTAATAGCTGTGATTTTTTAATTAATTCTAGGAAATTAATCAAAATTTGATTCTTTTAAGAGTCAGTTTCAGGTGGTTTTCAGGCAATACTCATGTCCTATTTTGATGATAATACTATCTGTTTAGACAGGCTTTTTATTCTGTAGCAGCTCTTATGAAGACTGATAGCTTGATTCTTAATGTTCACTCTGCTCCTATTAAGGCTGATGACAATAAGATTATAATGAGGATTGAAGGATTCGATGTAATATTTCTTAGGACAAGCAATATTTTGGGGTATTTTTAAAAGAAGATTCATCAAAGCTACTCCCCCTGCTAATTCAATAACAAACACTTTTTATTTTATAAAGCATTCACGATCTGTATTTCTGCAAATGGACACACTGGGTTTTAGAAATATTGATACAGAGGCTGTTGTAAAGTGCTGAAAACATTGAAAGGACTGTGAACTTGAGCCATATGAATTGCAGACTCTACACTTCACTGAATATCACAGAATATGCTGAGTTGGAAGGGACCCACAAGGATCATTGAGTCCAACTCATAGCCCTGTAATGCATTAATGCCTAGGATTTTAATTTACTATGAATCACAAAGAATTAGAGAAAAGTATTAGATGGCTCTTAAATGTGAAAGACTGGAGATAGAATTGCATGTGCACCATGAGGAAGACCAGATGCTAGAGTTAAACTTGAACAGCACACGAGGTTCACTGCTGATCAGGAACCCTTGTGGAGGGAGGAAGCTGTCTCACCACAGGCTCCTGCTTCCTTTGAAGGATTATGCAAATGCTTCCCTGGTTTCTGCAGAAGGAAGCTGTGTGAGCAGATCCACAATAATTAGTGTTTTCTGTTTCTAGTTTTCCTTTAAAAAAAGCTGCTCAGTACTGCAGAAAAATTGAAGAACCATCTGAACTTTGAGGGTTTCACTAGTTGTTTGACTGAAATATTGAGAAGAAATTTTGTTAAATTAAAATGAGAAAAGGAGAGAAAAGTTGGAGTGGTGCAGAGTGGGAAACTGGCATATACTGTCTGTGAGGAGAACCCCACCTCAACTGTATAATTTTTTTATTAAAAAAAGGCAGAGGTTTTTTTTTATTATTTCCATTTCACAAAGAGAAAAAAGGCAAAAGCTTTGTACTAAATTTACCTGAAATAAATTTGACAGAAAGCAGAGTTTCATTTTGCAAAATTTAGTTAGTATAAATCTTGTTCACAATTTCTTCTGTGAACAACCAGCCTTCTCACTTCATAAATGAACAATTACAGATCTAAAATACGTTCTATAGACATTATTTCCTGCAGATACCTCATATTCATTATTGGTTTATTTTGTTGCTTTCTAAGTATTGATCTCTTTAATCTGGAAGCAAATATATTTAAAATATTTGCTGCACAGGAACAAGCAAGGATTCTCATAGTTATTTGTAGACTAAAATGGTGGATTGTTTAAATGTAAGGTGGCATTCATTTCTGTTAAGTATGCTGCAATTGTGTTGTAGCAAAGTTAGAAAAATACATCATCATAAAGTTTATAATGTAAGCAAAACATTAACTGGTCTCTAAAAGTTTTGCTTAAAGGAACATTCTAATACAAACATGTAACTGATAAATTTAATGATATTTGTGTTCCCTTGCTAATAGAATCGTAGTATGCAATCCATAACATTTGCTTTAGGGTGAATAGTTTGATATAAAATACCTATGTAAATCACATAAAGAAATTGTCAGAATAGGTTTACATGAAAATTGAATCACATTAGTTATATTAAGACAGGCACAATGTCATTTGCCATATGTCTTGCCTTTTGAAATTCAGTCAGAGTATTTGGCAAAGCTGAACAGTTCAGAAGCTGCATAATTAATATTTGCATCAGTGCTTGCCTGTAGGCATTGCTTGGGGAAATTTTAACATAATCTATACCTACTCATTTCTGTAATATGCTACCAAGCTATATTAATGCTTATGTAAACATACATTATAGAAACATGCACCATAAATATACATCACTGTTAAAAACCTGCTATTTACTAAATAAAGCTACTCAATTGTTAAGTGTTTATTTAAGTTTAATTTGTAATATTTTTTCTTAATTAGAAACCAGACTATTCATCTGTCATTTCCACGTCACAAAAGACAAAAAGAGGAAGATGGTGTGGAAAAATAAAAGGTTGGAGAAAAAAGAAGTGGTTAAAATGGAGAAAAGAACAAGATAAGTGATCCAGAACTAAATGGAGAAAATACAGGGAAATCACTTTGGATAGAAATTAGATCAAAATAGCAAACTAGACTGGGAGATGTATTAAAGTGGAATGACAAAATCGTCTTTTTGTTAGCCATGTACAGTCCTCACTTTTGTCTTCACCTCAGCTACTATGTGCTATAGTGCAATATGTTCTTTTGCAAATAAACTCAATAGTTCTGACTTATTCAAGCAAATAATAGAACAATGGCAAAGGTTCACTCCCAATACTATTTTTTTTCAGAAATATTTGCAAAGAGTTGCCTTTTGCACATGCTTAGGTATACTTGGAAACTCTTAGCTTAACACCTTCAGGAAAAGGGAATAAAGAACTTGTGTAAGTGCCCTGCAAAGCCTTTCATGCATGAGATAAATTCAGCATCAAGAGGAATACATGAGAATACATTAGTGCACTCAATCAATCTCTTTAAGTTGGGCTCTGGGGAGCTTATTTTTAAAGTGGTGTGCAGGAGGTCTTCAGTACTCACTGACATTTTGCTGAGGTATGTTGTTAATAAATAATTTTATTTGTGCACACATGTGCCTTACATGGCTTTAAAGATTTATTGCTTAATGGCTGATTTAACTTAGCAGGTGAATTGAAACAGGGTGACATGGGACCATTGCAGCTAAGTACAAGATGGCAAATTTATCACTGCACAAGCTGTGATTTAAATGTTAAACCTATAAAACCACAAAATTGTCTAATTTTTGGTCTAAAATTAGATAGTTAAACTAACATGCTTGTTTCCATAGTGTCCTTATGGTTTAACTAGAATAGAAAAAAACATAATGAGGAGAGCAAAAAGCTCCATTAACGATTGATGTAGAGACAGAATTTATCAGTAAAACTAGAGGACACATCTAATCTCATCAAATCTGCAAAAAGGAGTGGTTTTGCCCTCTTCCATGTCTTTCCCTGTGTCAGCATTGACATTTTTCTGACCCTCATCAACAGTTTTGTTCAGGAGTTAAACCAGTGTAAAACAACTTACTTGTTTGCTGAATGAATTCCCTGCTCTGACCCAGTTGACTGAGCAGCAGACAGACGTCAATGCCACATGAAGGAAGCTGGGAGAGCAGATAAGTGAAGCAGGGTAGCTAGGTGCTAGATCAGCATAATGGTATGTGGTCTTCCAGATGAGATGTTAGGGTTCTGTCTCATTCACATTGTTATATGGACCTGAGTTTTCTAATTCAGATCCAAATCTTAGTTGTCCAAAGTTAGGCTGTCCTCTCTCTCCTATCTCAAATTTAAACAACTGCACAAAAGCATAGTCCTGTTTGCTTCAGCTTCTATTGCTGGCCTTGTTTCTCACAGCTTTTTGGTTTCAGTGTTCCATCCATACCCTTTTTCCCAAAGACTCTAACATCCTTTGCAGACCACCTTCAAATTGTGGCCCCAACATTCACAAATGTAATACACAAAGAAGTGAAAATATCTGCATTGATTATATGCCCAAATAATTTTGAGGTATATTTAGTTCCTCCTTCCTTCTCACTGATGTTCTAAACATGTTTTTATAGGTTCTTATTCCTTAATCCAAAAATCCCATTTAACTAGCATTGCTAACAGAAATTACAGCAAAAGCTCTTAACAAGAATGCAATTTTTTTGGTGGTCTCATTCAAGGGACTGAATTACTAACAAATTATTACTTTTTGCCAGGATGATTTTTGTCTTAGAGTCATTTGCTGCTTCACCTGAAGATATGGTTTAAGTTGTTGGTTTTTTATTCAATCGATTTTCCCTCTATTCTCCTTATTTCTGGGAATCATTAGAATTTGGATATTAGTAATAATATAAAACACCTCTCTTTATTCAAAGATTACTGTTCTGTCAAGTGAGTTATCTAACAGGTAGATGAAGTGAGGATGACAGTGATAAATGCTTTGCTACCTGCTTGGGAGACTTTCCCTATCATAAAGAAGTATTTCTGCAGTTATGAAGGAATGTGTTAATGACCAAAAAGATTTTCCTGTGGTTTTTTTTTAACTATGAACTCTACTTCTCTCCTCACTATCTGCAAACAACATATCAACTCAAGACCTAACACATGAAATAATACGAGAAAAAGTTATTTTCATGATCTATATAGGAAGAAGAAAAGAATCTGACTTCTATTTCTTTGTACTTACTAATTTTCATTGTGTTAAATTCAAGCAGAAACAGTTTTCTGCACTATGTTTTAATGGCTACATTTGCAATTTTCGACCATAAAGGCCAGTAGAAGGAGGAGTATATAGAAAAAAAGCGTTGATTTTTTTCCCATTGTGATAGTACAAATTATACAACTTTACAGGTTCTGAAACCAGTACTTCACTAATGAATGTAGACCCTAATAATGTTATATTTATGCATCAAACAGACCAGCAAAACTGCTATGAGGTCTTCTCTTTCTTCAATATGTTTGACTTGTGTTCTCTGTGAAGGGAGATGAAGCACAAATATAACCAGGGCAGAAAGTAAACAATCAACAATTTGAAGAGTTGTCAAGTGCTTTGAAATTGAAATCTTTGCTAAAGCAATGCTTGTCAATGGAATAATTTTTAAATAACTGGGTCCTTTCAAAACAACCAGTCTACAGCACAAATTAAATGAGAAGATGATAACTTGCAATATTCTCTATTAAATATTTTTTCATCTTTCAGCTACAATCATTGATTAATTAAATCAGCATATGTAAAAGTTTAGTTGAGAAGCATGCAAAAGGGCATTAATTTAAATTTGTGTAAAGAAGAACCAAATTTGAAAAATACTAGGAAAACTTTCATTAAATTACAAGAACAATCTACTTAAAATATCTATAAAATGATAAAACAAAAATATAATGATATCATTAAAATGATAAGACAAAAATATACTAAATAATGAATATAGTATTTTTGAGATTAAAAGGCAAATCTCTCAGAAGATAAGAAATGCTGGAATTAGTTTAAGCAATTTTAATTTGTTAATAGTGAACCAAATTGTGCAATTGTGTAATTATACCATTTTATGTTAATTTTTTGTAAACTTTGCTTTCAACCAGTGGCCAATATGGACAAAATGAAACATAAAAATATAACGTCTACACAGAACAAATATATCTTCACATCATTTTCTGTGTTACGCTTAGCAGTTCATAGCTAGTGATAATTTTCTTTTTACAGTTCCTTTCTGTGGCATAAAGACAGTATTATCTTTATTTTACAAACATAGATCATTATTCAAATAAATTAAAGTAAAATATTTCCACTGATATTGAGAAACAGGTAGGCTGTCAGAATCATTAACATAATTAAATTAAACATTTTTTACTCCAACTTAACAAAGAAAAACAATAAAATCTTTGTTAAAACTATAGGTAATGGGAAAAAGTGTTTTACATTAGGAAGATCAGGTGTTAAAAAACTGACTAGATGCTACTCTCAGCTCTGCCTATGGTAAATTGTTGCAAGAAACAACATTACATCACAAGAGTAAGTGTTAGCTGCTTCAGAATTATTAAATAGTTTAGTATTTGTAACTGACATTTTTTGTCAAGTCTATCAGACTCAGAACAAAAGCTCTTTCTCTTTTTCTTGAGCACTACTTTCCCATTCTAGTAGTAAATTGATTTGAGAGTCTAAAACCTTTTGGGCATATACCTAAAAAAAATAGAAATCTATTATATCGTAGCCCCGGTCTTTCATTAAAAATAACTTTATATTAACATGACACAGGAGAAGTGCTGGAAACCAAATTCTAGCAATTTCTGTCAGTATAAATGAGGATAAATTCTTATTTTAGCAAACCTTTCCATTTTTTTCCTACTCATAACTGTATTTTTAACTGTTATCTTCAGGGGTTCTGCAACCGTTGTGAAAACTGCTGTCATTAATTTTTTTAAAAAATGCTCTCATTAAAAAAATAAACTTTCAGGGTCTCCCAAGGCAGGTTAGCTTATAGATATAGTAAAAAATGACAAATGATTCTTGAGCTAGTTACAAACCTTTTCTCACACAGAAGTGCTGGCATTTTATCACTACTAATTATTTCCTTAGAACGCTTTTTGGTAGCAAACTATCAGCTTCATAATCCTGGTCCCAAATGTCTACACTAATAACAGCATGAAAGCAACATTCAATAGTGAGTCATAGAGTAAACGAGAAGTGTGCAAACGTTTTCATCATCTGCATCCATCGCTTTCATCTCTCTCTTGCAAGAGTCTAGTTTATCTAACCAGACTCTTGTAGGTGCTATTTTACTCACTGAAGGGAAGAGATAACATCACAGGATTAACTTCTAAAAAATAAGCTCTGGTTGTTGTCATTAAAAGTACATGATTGTAAGGTGGAGTTTATGCAAAAGCATACAATATTTATTAACCAATTATTTTCTTGCAGAGTTCTAGCCACTTTCATTCCATTTCCAACTGGGTTACTTACATGTTTGAGCAGGTAGCCATAACAAGCTCACATTGCTTCATTTTTATGGCATAGTTGATCTGAAAGATCCCAGCTGGTCACTGTAAAATGATGTGTCATCATCAGTTTTATATGTTACATATTACAAATAATGCTTTTTTTCTTTTTTCTTTTACGTAACACATTCGTTCTTCATGATGACATTTCAGAATGTTTTACTTATAACTTTTGTGAATTTCATCTGTCAAATATCACTTTCCAAAATTTTCAATCCCGCTGTTCCTTAAGGGAGGCACATTATACATTTGGTGCTAGTGCTAATATATGGGTAGAAGAATTAAAGAGTAATGATGGGAGAGCAAAATCAAGGTGTGTTTTTTTGTCAAGCATCTCATCAGTTGTCACCGTATATTGATAGCTAAAATGTCTAAAACTCCTTTTTTATAGAGAATCTAGGGAACAGAAATTATTGGCTTCAATTGTATCTTGCATCTTTATAACTCACAGAAATTCGATGAGTTTTGCAATCACCAGAGTCACTGGCTTGTACAAGGACAAGTTATTATGTGATTGATCCCATGGAAGCAGGAGCCCTGACTGCCAGGAACTGATATGTATGGATACCTTATTGGGCAAGCTGTTACTGTTCAGCTTCCAGAAGGAACGGGAGGTAGCTCTGTTGTTGAACAGATTAGTTAACTCTGTTTTCCCTCCTTGGAAGCAGTGGTTTTAATCCTTATTTGTGTTGAATTGTTCTATGCAATTTCTGGTATTTCCTAGAAAGCCATCAGTGGGATCAGGCATCTACAGTAAGACATGATAGAATAGAATAGTATAGAATAGAATAGAATAAGAATAAGAATAAGAATAAAAATAGAATAGAATCGAATAAGAATAGACTAGACTAGACTAGTTAGACTAGTCTAGTCTAGTCTAGTCTAGTCTAGTCTAGAATAGAATAGAATAGAATAGAATAGAATAGAATAGAATAGAATA